>NC_088110.1:8447500-8757500 GCF_036370855.1 Dromaius novaehollandiae | reverse complement strand
GTTTTCCATGTGGGAAAATTAAATCACCGTATCTATCTAGTGTCTATTTAAGTCTTGATTTTCATGGAACAAATTAAGAAGAAGATTGAATAATATGTACATCTGAACAAGAAAAGCATACACCTTATAGTAACATTAACGATATCCCATTCACATTATCTCCTAACTGTTCATTTGTATATCCATTAGCAAATAATTGTCTATATCGTCTTCTTTTCTTTACAACCTGGTTTGTGGTTCAGTGATGTAGGCTTGCTGGTTTCAACTGCTGAGCTGCACTTGAATAGTTATTTCTGCAGTGCCAAATCCAGTGCTAAAGCTCTGCTGTTTCTCCCTGCTATGATATCCATTTTTAATCATGCTACCCTGAGTGATGGGACACGCTAGAAAATCTGGTCACACGTGTTTTGTTCAGTGCTTAGAACGTATCAAGGTGGATATATTCTGGTACTATAATATAAACAGAGTTTTAGAAAATGAATAATCTGATATAAACTGTGCACTGTTGGTAGGCATCCACTGGACTGATGTAGTTTTGTCAATGGGTATGGCAAGGTACTCCATCTTCCCTTTGTTTTTCTCTTTCTACCCCCATTCTGTAGGTATTTACTTTCCCAGTTAATGAAAGAGGAAGAAAGCCCTTCTAAAGTTAAGAAAATAAGAAGAACAGCTGACCTATAGAGAGAGCTAGAGGAGATAAAAATCTGTGCCATCTTTTTTAAGGTGGTAATTTAGAGTAGAAATATGTCCTAATTAAAATCGGTGGCAAGTTTGCCATGGTGTTTGGTGGGCTTGGAAACGGTTGAAGTCACCTACAGAATGACAGTAGATAAACGCAAAGAAGACTAAAAAAAAATATGGGGATCTGTCCCTAGGGTGTTTTTGGCTACCTATAAAAAGGAGAAAGGGAATAATGTGGAAGATTCCTTGTGAAAATCACACTGCCACTTGAGAAATGTATTTAAGAAAGATATAAATAAGTAATGTTGCTAATTTGTTATTGAAATATTACCACAGAATAAAAATCATTTTGGTGTTATCACTCCTTTCCATGAGTATGGGAACATGCATCCTAGAGCTATTCCAACTAAGCCTGCTGATAGCTCGGTTAGTAACTGGAGAGGAAACATAACAGGAACCAGTATGTTTGGCTGTTAATGACTGATGAACTGGTGGGAAGTTTACTGATCTGAATCAAAGAAGATGCAGTCTACTGGAGCTTTGGTAACTCTAGCAAGAAACTTAGCTCTGTAGAAACTGCTGGCCAACTAATAAGACATATTCTCTCCAGTTTTGAAAGCCCAAGGCTTTTCTTTCAGATAGTCATTTGCTACCTCTCCCCTGAGATTCAGTGTATATGAAGCTAATAACTTTTCATTACTCTTTTTTTTTCTAGATCTGCTTTGCAGTAAGATGATTTTAGACTCAGCCATCTACATTTCTCTTATCATGGACTTCAGCAGATGTAGTCAAGATACAAAAATATGCGATCATGGTAGAAGGATAGCCTAAGGAACTGAAGAAAGAGCTGCCATCTGGAACAAGTACAATCTTTCAGTCTGTAAGTTTTAAGACTCCTCTTCTTCTTTAATCATTTATCATGCTTTTTTGTCTTCATCTTACTTCAGTTAATGACTTTACTTATTTGAGACTGGCCTTTTAGTTCTTAGAATGCACAGTCTCTGAGGTGTGTTTTTACTTTTTCTTCTACCCCCATGCTATGTCTCAGTGTTGTATCATGAAGACAATTAATTTATGTTTACGAAACAATTACTATGGTGATGAGCATCACACAAAAATATCCCCTGAGGGAATGAATATTCCCTGTGTAGTGAGCAGAGTTTGATGGCAGTGGTCAAGAAAGTCTGGAACCACATGAACAGTAATTTTTTAATCCTTATTTAAATAAAATAACACTTTTCGTAATGTGCACTGGAAGAGGCAGGAATCCTTAGGACATGTAATCAAGTAATCAAAGAATGTGTCATCACAGTAGCTTCACTCAAGGTTACACAAGCACGTTTTCTGTTGGTATTTCCTGTCTGTTGAAAGTTTGACTTCTGTATTCTTTTACAGTAGCTCTTCTGTACGTAGTGTAGATAAATAAATCTAAATCCTTGGATGAGAGTGCAACTTGCATGTATATAACTGAATAAATTTAATCTATGTAATTCACTAATTTTGGGCCAGCTGGATTCAGTAAACCTTCCTAAACCTTCCTGGAGTTCTCAGGAAACCAGTCCTATGGCTAAAGATGGCTATTACATACAAGACTATATAAGCCTTATGTTTTACACTAATACACATACACACACATGTATATACATATATATGAATTTTAAAAAGAATTTGTAAGACAATAAGGCGATCCTTCTAGAATACCAGGAGTATAAGACAATACCTTACCGCATTGCAGTGAAATGCTGAAATGGTGCTAAGTGGATGCCCTGCAGTGCAGAATCTGGGCTGCGGATTCTACAGAATGAGCTGAGCTGTGCTCTGGTAATGACGACAATATCCTAAGGGTGTAAAAGTCATTATAAAATAGTATTGTAATCACATATGTAATTTATACAATTACAATCTCATCACAGTTATAATGTGTTAAATTTGTAAGCTTTCAAACTATACTGAAACAATGCTGCCCATATATTGAAAAGAATATAGGACTTCATTAGGATTTTTTGTTAAGATTTCTGTGTTCATACTTTTTCATTGATTTTTATAAACAAAGGCATGCAAACTTTTGTCTTTCTCTGAAGTCAGAGAGATCATAAAGATTTTGTAAAAAGGAAAACAATACAATCAAGTTTTTCACATGTGACTTTTCAAAAGTATTATAAAGAAAGCTGTATTCTCAGTAGGGCAAATAAGATGTCAGTTGTTCATACAGTTGCAGTAACGGACAATTATTACAGAAACGTCTTCTTACCTGAAATAAACAAACCAAAAATGTATTTAGATTCTACCACACAGAAATCCACTGAGCAGGTGGAGAAATTCAAATACCCCCCTGGTTAGTTGTATTTCCAGTAAAGGGGGTCTTTTTCCCATTCAGGAGTGTGTCCCCAGCTAGAATTTTCTCCTTGCAGCATGCCAGGAGAGCGATGCAAGTTGAGTTGAGTAGGTTATCTTGAGAATCTTGCCTGCTAACTGCACTTCCTTAAACTTCATTCTTCATAACAACAGCTAGCTCAGATCTTTCTTGTTATTACTGGATTGAAGTGACTTTTCTCATCATGTTTGTGTTGTTTTTTGTTGTTTAGTTTTTTTAAAGTGCTTGTGGCTTCATATTGCCTTCCTATGCCATGAGTGCATGTTCTTCACATATTCCATGTAAGAAGGCTGATAAAGTAGAGTTGAAATGAACCAAGAGAAGTTATTGCCTCCTAGGGGCTTTTCCCTTAGAGGGATCCTCTCTAGTTTTGCAAAGCCTTGCCTCTGTCAGTTCATATTTCCTACAGTTCATCCAGAGCGCTCTATGTCAGCATGCAGAATACTTCCCATCTGCATTCGTGTGACTCTTCCTTTAAAATAGGTAACTGCACTACAGAAGGGATCAGATATCCCTGATTCCAAGAACAGCTGCATTAGCATAGTCTTGCATTCAGGCTGCAGGATCTTGTTAAGACAGCTGTATTGTTTTTGGGATTTAAGTTAATATGTCTGTGTGGGATTGCACTGTATAGACACAGCAAGTCATTTAGGACGGTTACGGGGCTATCTCTAATATGGGCTGTGTTCCTGGTTTTAGTGTTATCCTGCAGTAAGGTGACTGGTTATACTTTTTTTAAAGGGAGGGATAGGGATCCTATGAATCTATATTTCTCACTCCTTCCCTTGCCTCTGCTGGGTCAAATATAAGGATCTGGAGATGTGCTTCCTGTTCTGGGATTTGTTACAGGAAACGCTCCCCTACGTCGGAAGCCAAGTGCAAGAACTCTGGATATTATATTCTGTTCTCTTGCTGCAGTACTGGAGATGAGTATGTTCCCTGTGTTGAGACTTAAATGAGGAATACAGGGAAGATCCTATGTCTCAAGCAAAGCTGCATGAAAATGATGTAATGAAGATTTTTGCAGGATGATTTTTGGTCCTGTGTTCTCTACGTGAGAACATACGATCATCTTGCTGTTACAAAAATGATGGGTTGTGGTCAGGAGCATTTTAGCTGAAGAACAGATGTCCAAATTTGAATTCTGTGCATCACCAGTGACCACACCATTTTGTGGCTGTGTAATCTAAGCTCTAAATTGTGATAATCAGTCATGGGGTGAAGCCTGGACAAAACTCCTGGAATGCCTGTGGTGTGCGGCAGAGCACAGTGTGGATGCCAAAGACAGCATCAGCTGTGCTAGTTGAATAGCCAGAAGCAGCTATAGCCATATCTGGGTGACAGGAGTCTGAGTGAATTAGCCTTACTGAGAGGGAGGTGTGTTAGTCCAATTATAATTCTGTGCTAACAGCTCAACAGTTTTTGGAATCAGAGGAGGCATCTCTGTAGAGCGCTGTATTGTACCATGAGGACGCACCAACTCCAGCCAGTCCTGCCTCCCAAGCCTCTCTGAGGCACTATGTTGTAAAGCACACATAGATATGTTATATATGACTCTATTAATGTTACTGAAAATAACCTGAGTTGTGGATAACATATGGCATACCCAAAGGACTGCTGCTCTTGTTAAATGTGTCTGCTATTGGTCTTTTTAGACATCTTGTTTCAGGCACTATTAGTATTGTAAATATCCATTATGTGACTGTCTTTACTGTCAAAGAGCTGACCAGGTCATTCTATTCAGCTCTTTGTTGTTTTTTGTTTTCATTTCCTCTCACTCTTTTTGGAGGTGAAATGTAATCTACCGAGGGGACTGAGGGATTTTACTTGATATCCTCTGAGCATCTTGATGTAGTTGAACATCTTCAGAATTGCTGAAAGAGTTAACCAGCTATACAGGAAGAGATTGGTGTACAATATAAATGAGTCGAGCTGCCTAACTGTCATTTAGCTGAGTAAGGACCCACATCTTCCTCATACAGCATAAATGTTAATTCAGAAAGATTTCCAGACTCTGCTGTAGTCTGTAACATTTTCAATGCTATTTGATATGTCAAAAATCAAAGATTGTATCAGTTTGATTGAATAATGTGTTAAGTCTCCTAAATCATATCTGTGGGATAACCGAGGGGTTGTTTCTCTGTCAGTAGTGCCAGACTTGGGTGTAGCGTTCTGGACTGTATGACAGGTTTCTAGTCTTTGGCTCACATTTTCAAAAATCACTACTGATACGCTCATGAAGCCTATGCTTCTTCAGACACTGAAAATGAGGCTGATTTTTAGAAAGTGCCTTCTTAAAAATATGCATTCAGTTAACCTTTGTGTTTCTGCTTTGAACCAAATCAGCTGCATCAATCAGGTTTCATGTCTCCTCCTCACTGTCTCTTTCAACTCTGCCTTTTAAAAAAGTTTTGGTCTGCTTTGCCGACACGTAACTTCCTGAGGTTGAATGTTAGTCTTTTTCTTTTCTCTCCCCCCCCCCCCCCCCCCCCCCGCCCTGCATCCACGGAATATCCCCTATCAGATATCCCAAGGCTGTTTTCTGATTCAGCGGCGCTGTGCTCTGGCTCCTGCCCTCAGCACCGGTATGGTGTCCCTCCTGCTGCAGAAAAGAGAGGAAGCAGGTGCAAGGAACACAGAGGGGGTTCTTTGTTTGGAACGGTGGATGCAGAGACAGCTGGCTTTCCAGCTTTTAGACAAAAATACAAGGCCTATGTTGCGCAGTGTTATCACCAGGATGTACCTAGGCTTGGCCCTTCTCAAGCAGTTACACTGACTGCACTTCAACTGTCCTTCATTCTGCTGATAAAAACCTTCCACTTACTGTTACATGCATGTTTTGTTGCTATCCATACAGGGCTCTCTCTCCTCTTAAATGCTGTAGACACGCTATTCCCTTCATGTCTTAAGTATAAATTGACCTTGTATTTTATAATTTTAGACTTTTTTTCCCACTTTTCTCCCTCCCTCCGTGTTTCGAGGTCTTTCCCCTCTTTCTCCTGATGAAAACCAAGGTAATCGTAACTTTGCCTAGAAATGTGCTTCTGAAGCATCTTCTTTCTCTCACCAGGTCTGTCTCCAAGAGTCTATAAGTATTCTTGTCAGCTTTGTGCTCCTTTTGTTTGTCAAATCTTTTTGTCTCAAACAAAAATCTGTAATGTTTTCTAAGATACTATTTTTGATGTTTTGCTGTGGAGTTGTAAAACTGCTGTGTTTAATATTTATAGGTTCATGAATTAATTAGTTAGGAAATGCTGTATAAGGATCAGTGCACTTCTTAGGAAGAGGAGAAATACTACATTCTGCCCTCCCAAGGATGCGTTTTGTTTAAGTATGTACTTGCCACAGAGCATGCTGGCTTGAGTTTGCCATCAGGTATTCTGTGTCACATGGATTCTGGCTTCTCCTGTTTGAAATGAACTTAGATTTCCTTTTTATTTTTATGCAGAATGAGAAACATTCTCACTCTCAAAGTATGTCTTCTTCCCTGCATCACTAATCATAACTCTTTTCTGGCTTTTAGCCTGAACTCCACCATCGTTCACACAGAAGAGCTGTGATCTGTTTTTGAAAGTGGTTTAACTTGGGGTTAGTCCAGCCAATGAGGTTTGTGTTTTACATATCAACTCAGATTGGAAACCTGCGTTTCCATTTTTGTGTGGATGTATCTGTGTGAAATTCCCATATCATCAGGCTTGTAGCTTAGTAGGTGCAACCAGATTGTGATCTAATGCTTCAACTTCTTTTTACAATAAAATAACCACGTAATAGTTCTGAACCTGCTCTGTTCCCTTCTGAAGTCAGTGGGGGGAAGTCAGGATCACTGTGACTATCTGAAGTTACGTTATGCTCCAGATAGCCGCAAATAAAATAAGACAAGTTACATGCCCTGTCAGGTGCTAGGAACCTACAATTCCATTGACTTAATTTGGGGTTCATGTTTTGGATTTCTTTATCTTGAAAATCAGAGCCACATAATTCACAGTTATAAGGCAAAATGAATGTCTTCAGGTGGGTTCCAAGCACTACGTGAACTTAAAACATTAACATCACTTTCCTCATCTGTAAAATGGGGACAATAAGCTTGTACACTTAACAAGCATGTTATAAACAACAATGTTTGTATGTATGTAAACTCTTCAGTTTATTTCTGTATATAAATTTGACTTGCAAACTCTTCTGGGCATAATTTTTCTTCATCTTTGTGTCTTTTATGAGGCTGAGGACACAGTTTTAATGAATTACAAATAGTATAACAAAATTTAAAATCACCAAATCAGCCTTTTTGGAGATGCATTATTTTGCCTGTCTCATTTGACTTTGTCCTTCTAATTGGTTCTCTTAGTTGCATTGACTAACAGATCAAAAGAGACTTTGGTGGCCATTGGTTAAATCTTCAGTGCACTAGAAAAAAGCTCAGAATTTTCTGTTTACTCATTTGCAAATGTGGAGCATACTTATCTCTAACTGCAGGATCTTCTCAGCATTATGTAGTATCTAGACTTGGTTTTGGCCATTAGCTCAGGCTGAGAGCTGGCTGTGTACCATCTATTTTAGGAGGCTTCAGTGCACTATCTGTTTTATTTTTTTCTTTAATAATCTGACTTTCCATAACAATAATGAATTTCAGTTCATTTTACAATTAGCTTTTTTCCCAAGTTATTACCCACAAGAAAGGAACATCTCTAACTTTCCCACATAAATCCCCAAAGTAAGTCATACCTAATAACTTTTATTCCCTCACTGACAAAGTTTCAAGCAAAAACAATAACTTGGCTTTGACCCTGCTCTCTTCAAAAAGGAAGTTACTTCTGAGCAGCAACATCAAAAAGAATAAATAATTGTTTTTCTTTTTGTTGTTATGATATGGATCATCTGAGCAGTTAGTGGTAAGCAAGCCGTCTTTGATTTGGTTCAGACGCCCTAGTGCTTCGTCCTCTATTTATGTCAGCATGTTCCTGTTCCCACACCAGGAAAGTAGGATCCCTTGATTAAATTCATATTTGTTTTAATCTTTCCCTGTGTCTGATCTCAAGCTCAAAGATTCTAATGAAAAAAGTAGTGTATCCTGCTGGGAAGAGTGCTGATGTCAGACTTTAGTCTGTTTGTTCTGTTCTAACCTGATAATGCTGGAAAGGCTCAGAACCCAAATGCTCAACTCCAGCAGATTCTTAAGACAAAGATATTTTGATATTTCATGGAGAGTTATAAGCAAGGCTTTTTAGTTGTAGAACTAAATAAAAAAAACTTTAAACAAATATTTATGAAATAGCAACTGGCCACAACAGTGAGTTTAATTAATCTGACCTCTACTTTCTTTATATAAGGCAGAATTTTCAAAGTTCAACACTAAATCAATGAGAACAAGAAATAAAATAAAGTGTTTAATTATTTTTACATTCTGTGAGCTATATTAAGAAAGATTTAGAATGATTTTCTCTCTAACTTCTTTTCATAAACATTTCAACTATTTAATGGTAAGATTCATTATGCCTTGTGAAACAACTGGAAAAATTATTTTCTTCTGAGCACCTAAAGGCATAGCCAGATGTCATCTTCAGCTAGCTTGGGTAGCTGAAGACATTACTGTAATTTTTGCCTCCCTCTGCCCTGACTGCCACTTCCCCGTGCTTTTCTTCCAGCTGCCTCTGCTGGAGGTTTCTGCCCTGGGCTTCCTGCAGGTGGAGCAGAAAGCGTGTGGGCATCGTCTGTTCCAGCGCAAAGTCAGCCAGCCTGGCCGAACCGCCTTCCGCTGTGGTTCCAGCTAACCGGACTTACTGGAATAGATGAAATAGATGCGTCTCATCCCATCGGCAGGGATGAGCTCACAAGAAGCCGGCGTCGCTAGCTTCTCAGACAGTAACAGCCATTTGCAGTGAGCTGGCATCATGGACAAACCTGCTGCACATCGTGGGAGGTGCCACGTGTCCCCAGTTTTCAAGCTGACAGTGCTCAGCACTTTTGAGGAGGCAGTCAGTACATCAGATGGCCTAATTAGAGACCTAAAGGATGAGATTTCCCCTCCAAATGGTTTGTACAAACAGATTTGACATAATAGCTCTCAGCAAATATGATTTTACCTATAAGCTGCAACAGTATTTCCCTTTCCTCAGCAACCCGTATCTTGAGATATGTATGTCGTGAAGTCTGTAAGCATAGGAAATGCTGACATGCAAATGCACCATGCTGTCTAATTCATTCATCCATAATGACTTATTCAGAAATAGTTTGAAGATATTTTCTCGGCCCTAAAGTGACATTTGACTTTCTCTTTTACCCCAGAAACTCTGGCATGTGTTGTTAGTTTTGTGGGAGGCTAGAGGGATGGAGGAGGGAGGGAGCAGTTTCTTTCCTTCTTTGTAATATAAAATTGTAGTCAATATGAAATCAGACAAGTAGAAAGCAGCACTTTCATATGCTGATAGAAACTTTTATGCCCCAGGACATGAACTGCAATGTGTGTTTCTTCTAATGATCAGGTGATTTATTGCTTAAATTGGGAGCATCTAGCTACTTAAGTCTTTAAATTCCACATCACTTATCTGGACATCTAAATGTGGACTACAAAGTCCAATTGTAAGCATCCATTTTTCAACTCTTGGCACATAGGCACTGGCAATCCAAATATGGTATGATAGTGCAGATCTCTGGGTTGTGGCCACTCAATGTCAGCAGCCACACAAGAACAGATTTTAATTACAAGTGGAAAAGAAGTCTTTCCCTGTTACATGGCAGCAGGTGAATGTCACCAAGGGCTATAAGGAGCATATGAGCTATATACCCACTTGTACTTGCATCCTTGTCTGGTTGTTAGCTAATAATTATACAGACTCTGAAACACTCTCTTTTTTTGGATCGTGGTCCTTATTTGTTTGGGATGGCTATTTTGGTTATTTAGTTGAGTCATTTTAAATCATTCTATAAGAAAGTTGCTGTGTAAATAATCAGAAATGTATGCTGAAATGCAAATCATACAAATAACTGTAGAGTGATGATGCCGATACCTTCTATTCTTCTAGACTAATGAGGATCCTGTAGTCAAACTGAGTGAAGGAATGCAATTGGCATTGTCAGCAGCTTGAAATGACTGCACGTCAGCCAAGTATTTGTAAATGGTGTTTTACAAAAAACATTTTTTCCTATTTGCATTGTAGAATATAATAGAACTATAAAAACAAAGGCCATGCTTTTAAGGCTGCTTTTGCATGTTGAGTAATATTTCTCACATATAACAATTAATAACAGAGAAATTATTGGATTGTGATTATTGGATTAATTATTTTCTATTTTTGTCATTCAGTATAGATTTTTTTTTGGTTTTGCTGCAATCCGGCCAGATGGTTTTCTGTCCTCATTCGTCCCTGTTTCATTTTGGCAGCACTGTAGATACTATATCCTCTGCAGAGAAACACCAATCTTGGCAATTTTCCTGACAGTCTTTTATCTCTCCCTATCCATATGGCACCATATTTATTACCTAAAGTGTATTGTTTACTTCTAAGGATTAAGCAATAAAAAGAACAAGTTAGAAAATATCTTCACGTATTATTTGCTTGCTCAGTGCTTATATGCTGTTTTTATATGAGATTATCATAGGCTGTATGATGAGATGCACTTGGTTTGAAAGAGACAAGTGATGAAGGTAGGATTAGATAATGTTCCTGATTTCACCCAGGACAAATATCCCAGTTTAGTTATTGTTTCTGGATCGGGCCCTTAGGTACATTCATCTGTGAAATGGATGAAATAATAATTTATTTCTTAACAAAGGTATTTTGAGACTTTGTTGTTTAGTAATTTGCAGGAGAAAAGCAGTGAAGAACTGTTGGATGTTGTCATTGTTTATTCAAAGCTATAGCTCTGATTATTTGTTTAAATGGCCATTACAAACCTGGTAGATCTCTGCTCTTATGAGCTTTCAAATCTCAGGCCATTTCTATATTGTATTCTTAGCCTTTGTTCTTACAGATATTTTTCCTATCATTCTTCATGTCATAAACAGGGCTCCAAAGCAAGTGGTTGCTTGTGCCGTGATTCTGTACTGTCTTCAGCAGTCTTGGTTAGGGACTGAAACCTGAGCTGGATGTGAACGGGGCTGGAATCCGGCCATTAATTCCTCTTGAATGTTGGTAGATCTCTAGTTTGTCTCCCACAAATCCCTGTTAAGAAGATACAGAGTCTGCCCTAGATGGTGTAGCTGACTGAGAAGGAATCGTGGGATACAAGTAAACAGGGACAAGGGCAGAAATACTGAGGGCCTGGTAACAAGAGTTTTGCATTAGGAAAACTTGTATTTCAGAGAGCTGAATCTGAGTGTTCCTACCTGAGCTAACTTCGCTAATCATTCACCCTGTTTCTGCAGTGTAGATGTGCTTAAGCTGCTCACCCTGCAACACTTTCTGAACATGATTAATCCTTGATCATTTATGCAATCCAGCTGAATATAAGAAGTCAGTAATGGACGAGGATGTTAATGACGAGAGAGAGAGACAGAGACAGAGAGAGGAGGAGGTGGCGGTGGCTGATGCAAGATAAATGACATAAATTATGCTTTTATTGTGTCATTTGTTTTCTCTTTACCTTCTGTAAATGTGTCATTGGGTTTAGGAGAAAGCCTTGATAGCCTGGAATACCAAAGTGATGGAGAAGAACTGAGAGCAATCTCTATTGCAGGTTGCCACATATCATGGCTTTATCACAGGATTCCTTTTCTTAAAGCCTTAGATTTTTAGTCAAGTGTTCAAATGCAAAATCATAATAATAGTAGACAGCTAACTGAGGGACTCCACTTTCTAAAGGGATTTATAATTTAGTTTGTTGACTAAATATGGAACTTAGAGTTCCAAATTTAAGTGCCCTGAACCCCACTTTAGCTGTGTGACTAAAGTAAGTATAAAGAATATTTTTCACAAATTTCTGCCTTTGTGACTGAAAAGTTTAAAAAAACTCCACTAAAGACGCCAAATTTAGAAGAAAAATAAAAAACTCCTATACCTTCTTTGAAAGAAAACAAAATCTCATGATTATAAAGCCTATTTAATGGAATGGTTTGAGAGGCCAGGCTTCTGGTTTTTGAAGTCTTTGAAGTTAACAGTATGGTATCTTTCATTGTATACCTATTACATACAAAAGATCTGATTTCTTTTTCTTTGAAAATTACAATGGGGTTTCTGGAATCAGATTGAGGCCTTTTGAATTTGGGGGCGGGGGGAGGAGTCCATGAGTAAGAGCTATTTGTGCTAGGAAATAAACATCATTGAGCTCTCTTCTTTTCTTTTTACTTTTTCCTTTGGGGCCTTTTGCTCCCTCATTTTGCCCACAAATTCCATTGTAGTACTGAGAAATTTTCTTTGATCAAAATTTTGTTAAAATAAAGATATTTCCACAAAAATATAGTTCTGAGGAACCACCCCTCATCCCTTCTCAATGGAACAAAGAAATATTTCACTACAACTTTTTGAGCCAGCTCTAGCTTTGACATGTTTTGAATATTCAATTCGCACAGCTATTCGTCTAAGCAAAGATGTGACAACTATTATTAAATAATACATCATTACATTCTATTTGTGTGTATTCTGAAACCTTTATATAATGGTAGGCTAGTCTATGACTTCTTCAAGGGTGTCTGCTGAGGCAGCTGAATCTAGCTGCAGCAGCTAGAAGTGCGTGTGCCAGAAGAGGGGAAAAGAAAAGGGCAGAGAGACCCAACAACTCCAACTTTACTTTTGCTGTATTCTCAGCAAAAAAATCTGAAATGAAATCACAATAGCTGTTAAGCTCCTTCTTCTCCTAAGTATTATAACATGGGCAGTGACTGCTGCCACAACATCTTGTTGCAATTCTTTGAAAACAGAGAGCCTTTTCCTGTAATGTCATAACAATTGAATTAATCCAGTTATCTGCCTTTGCTAGGCTCGCTAATTTTGTTTCCCCAAGTTTTCAGTCTATTTTTGTCACTTGTCTCTTTTTATGTGCATTAAGTACAGAGAGGAGGAATCTTCTCCCATTTTTAATTCCCAATGCCTCCTTTTAATTGAAAAACTATATATTTTGGGAGTAATGACACATATTATGAAATGGATTTTTTTTTTTTTGTTAGTAAGCAGGCATCATTATACAGTAACCTTGGTAGGAGTGAAAGAATTGAAAAGTTACTCTTTCCTCTGTCCCCAGTCCCCTTCTACCTACATAGCCTGAGAAATCAGAGCATGGAATGTAGAAAGGCTTGAATCTTGACAAGCAGAATTAGTATCCAGACTAGAATACAACAGTTTCAGTTAAAAAAAAAAAAAAAAAAGGAAAAGAAAATGAAAATGAAAAACTACATGGCATAACTGAAGATTTGGGAAGTAATGTTTTATGACAGTCCTGTCTACACCTACAGCAGACACGTTACACAAGTGGAGATTATAGGCTAAATTTCCAAAGGGTAGCATGGAAGGTTTGTACAAAAACAGCGTTAACAAGTAACAGGATTTATGCATGTACCTCCCACTCACTGCTTTGAAAATTTGGCCTCATAAGTAGAGAAATGCTAAACTTTATTAAATGTAGTTGGATGGTAGGAATATAGATGATCTCTGCAAGGGCCCACATTGGAGACCAGGCATGATTTATTCTGCTGTTTTACCATCATAATGCAAAAGATTTTGTACAGTTAGGGAATTCTAAAACATTAGCTGGTTAAGCCCCCTCATCTTCAGTCCCAGTTTTATGATTAGTATATCCAGTTAAAGGTCTAACATGATAAACAGAGAAATTTGTGTATATGTCTAAGACTGCAGAACAAGGCAGTGATAATACAGAACCCAAGAATCTCTCGTGGGGACTCTTCCACTGTGCTCCCTCTCAAGTACTATTACACATGATCATGTTCACTGGAGCTTGCTTTCTGCCAAGCATTTGAACATATGCTTACCTTAACCATACAAGTAAAGCTATAAAATGGAATGGGATGAAAACAAATATTTACATGTGAGTATGTATTTTGTACACGTGAGTAAATGCTTTGTTGAACTAAAATAGGATTCCTCGTGTAGCTAAAGAAAATTCAGTTATCTTGATGAATAGGAGCCCCACTCTATAGCAAACCTTTCTTTAAAGACCTTGCTTATAGAGTTTTCTAATGATACTGTCTGTTCCAGAATTAAGATAAATATATTTTTCAGTATGGGCTTTGATTTTAAGGGCTTACTGCCTCACTTAATCAGGCTAAAATTTGATTAGTTAGAATAGCAGCAAACTTCAATAATTGGTTTATCAGATCCATACGTTATAGCACTGCAAAGGGCTGCAGTGATTATCCATTGCGGGAACATCTACCTTATGGGTCTTGAACCATGTGTGGCTGGTGAATAGTTCGATCGTGGGGCTGTTCATATGTTGTGGCTATGGCATGTGACCAGATTGTGGCTGTATAGGTGAGGAGCAAATGGATAACCCAAATCGTTATCTGTTGGGGTTAGAAAATGAGCAGAGATTGCTAAGGCTAACACTTACAAAGACCAAATCACTCTCTGTTGTTCTTCAAAGATCGTATGTCTTGTGACTCCTGGGCATAAGGAAAAGTTAGGTATGTGGCTTGTACAGCTGGGACATTTTTCTGCCCTCAGTGTAACATGCACTGATAAACCAGAGAACTTTACTGGATGGATTCTTCTCTGAGCTGAAGCATATCCTTTAGAGAAACCTGCATCTTCATTTCTAAGTGTGCAGGTTTGGAGACTAACTTACACCTTAGATAGTGGGTCTGTTTAGACTTAGCAGTGGCTCCAGCCATAACTGCCCTCCCTGTAGCAGAACTCTGATTTGTACTTACCTGGGTCCAACTTCCCACTATCAAACATTTGTTTTGCATTAGGTCAGGTGATATCTTATCCTTCTTTGTTAACCCAGATGGCTTGCATTCCATGAGTCATTATTTAATTAATTGCTTTCTTCTCTGAACCATCTGTAATTTATGTGTGTTGTAGACCCTGGTATTGTAGGAGTGATTCCAACAGTGTTGAGCAGAAAGGTAACAAAATGCCCTTATCCTTCCTCCAGGAATCTAAGAATCTTGTTGTCTCTGTGTGTTTTCATTAGTAGTTCACTGTCAGCTGGTTATTCAGTCTAATCTTCTCAAAGGCTTTTCCAGAAAGCCATCCCACCCTCCATCTGTCCTTTAAATAAGGCCTTTTATTTTCTTAATAGGCAGTTTTACATCTGACCTTTTTGGAAAGAATATTGTTCTTATGTAGTTATTATACTAGCAGGAAAAAGCATGATTTCATGAAATGAATGCAATAGCTTATGATGCTATTTTGGATTTAAATCAGATAATTTTATGTAGCTATTGTAGTTCTATGTGTTGTATCTCTGTTTAAAGAGACCGGCGACACTATCTGAAAACGCTGATTGTCGCTTTCTGGGCTATTTTCAGACAATCTGTATTGTTTCACACACGTAGTATTTGACTACTAGTATCAGTTTTGATTTCTAGTTGTGGTTTGTCTTCATCCCACTTGCAGCTATAGTTTAAGTTCACTCGTCTTACTCTGGACAGAAATAAATCAGGATTGCTCACAAGGCCTAAAGCTTCTCTCAGTTATGGGCAATAGCTTCTTAAACTGTTCAAATTTGATTGCTTCTGATTGTCTGACAATATACTGTGACTTAAGTTTTATTTCTGCTTGTCTCTTGGCTATCAACTTGTCCAGTGACTTGAGCAAGTTGCTTGCCTGCTCTCTACATCTATTTTTCTTTCTTGCCTCTGTCTTTCATGTCTGCTTGGATGACAAACTCTGCAAGGCAGGACTGTCTCACGGTAGGTATCTGTGAAGGTGCTCAGTGCTGTGGCATCTTTTAGAAACTGCTGCAATGTAAATAATAATTTTTAGGATTTTCACTTATGTCCCAGATATTTTGTATATTTTCCCTCTTGACATTTGTTTGTTGTCACAGCTCTTCAGATATAGGCTTAGTCTAATCAAACTGTCCTCTTCCAGTTGAACAGAGCCTCTTAAGCTTTCAGGTTAGTGCAGCATCTGCTAGTTTGGAGAATAAAAGGACCCCTATACTTGGGGTCAGTCATGCACACAAATGCATATACAAAGAAACAGAAATCTCTGTCTAGTCTAATTCACTTCCTAATTGCTTCAGCAAATTAGTTTGCCTAGCTGAATGCACAGTTTAGCAAATTTTATTGTGGCATGCTGAGTGGATGCAGCCATCGTCCCTGCTGGATGACTTGTCTTCTAGATCAGGCGAGTCTTTGCTCTATGCAGCTTCGGGGAAATCTGCAGAGAGGAGTGAGTAAAAAAAACCACACACTGCGGCTAGTAGCAGACAGCAAATACAGAGGTGCTTCAGTTCATATATTAACAGCAAGCAATTGCTTGTTTTGGTGAACGTCCTCTGCCTTATGGTTTGCCAGCTTTCTCTCATTCTTTTAATCTTGCTCATACTCCACATTTGCCCCCAATAATTCTTTTCCCCTCTATCTAGTCCAACATTCATTTCCTTTCGTGTCACTTTTCCCTTCACTTACATTTCTTTTAGTCCCTCCTTCAATCCTTCTGACCTCCCTCACTCCCCCAAAATTACAAAAAGACTGTATGCTAAATGCTGTGTATATGTTAAACATTTTTCCCCATCCTTTTATTGTCCTGTCTATCTCAATTGTAAACTGTTTGGGGCAGCAGCTATTTTATTACAAGTTCTTGGTGCAAAATCTGGAAAAACAGGTTTTGTACTTGCAGGTCCCTAGGCACTACCACAATACACTTGCTTAATACAAGTAAATTGGAAAGACTCATTGCCCATTCCTTCATCTGTTAAATGGAAAGAATAAGTTGCATGCTTCTAATAAGAGCTTTTTAGGCCTACAGATGAAAAGGCTTTAGAAATGCTAAATATTATTTATTAGTAGTCATTAGCATTCCTGTCCCTTCTTATCAGTGCTCTCATCTGCACCATATATCATACTCTAACAGCTGCTTTTCCTTCTTTATCCAATGTTCCTTCTAACAAAAAAAAATTAGGAATGGGTAAATGGCTTTTTACAGTCAAAATGAAAACTATCTGTTTTTCAGCTTAGCTCAGATATTGTTTTTTTCCACATCAAGTGTTTTCTGTGTCCATGTTCTTGTATGACTGGTATTACAATATCGGTGCCCCTTAAAATGGGAATTATTAATAGTTTGCCATGATTGCAGGAATCCTTGTCCTGTGTTACTACCTATTGAGCTTGATTTGGTCCGCAAACTGGGTGAAGAAGGGAAAAGACAGGACTCCGGAATGAACTGACCAGTGCTATACTTAGAGTGAAATACAGTGCATCCTTCTAAAAAACAAAGAAACAAACAAAAGTGAAATATGGTCATTAAGTGCTTTTCATACAGAAAGTATGGGCTAAAGCTTGGAACTGAACCCCAATATTTCTGTCTTATGCTGATGATATAACCACAGCATCATTTTATCAGTATATGTAGGGTATGTATTTCTCCAAAGAGAAATAAAAATTGGTTTCATTTAGAGCTATATCCTGTTATAAGGATTAAGATAGTGTTTTTCTTCTCTCTTTATACTATATATGATGAAAACATATAGGAATTGCTGGGCACAGTTATGGCAGTCTAATTATTTGTTGGATTTTGCCTAGTAAATTTAAGTTACAGTGCTTCATGATGCATCATATGTATGTGTGTGTGTGTGACAGAATTTTATATATATATGTGTGTGTGTGTGTGTGTGTGTATATATGTATGTATATATATATATATAAATGTGACTGTGGTAAAAACAGTTTTATTGTAACTTGGTTCCAGGTGTGGCTTCTATTATCTATTGTTTGTTTTACGTTTTTAATTCATTTGTGTTTGTTTGAAACTATATTTTCTTGTGGTTATATTGGTTTTATTTTAACCGTTAAAAACTGCATCACTTTACTGCAAAGGCAATATGAACACTAGCTATGAAAGCATTTTGTTTAATATAGCATTTTGTTGAATATATTCTCAGCCAGACAATTTTTTCCAGAATTTCATTTACATGGAAGGCAAAGAATGAATTAGAAATGGCATTTTCCAACAATCTGTGCTCCCCAAACATGGCTATTTGTGAAAGCTCATCAAGCTCCAGGAGTTCCTGGAGGAGCTCCAGAGAGCCCTCTCAGTTGTCTTATTCTGAATGCTGGATACTGGCTCTTAAGGTTTCTTCTGCAACACCTATGGCATTGCTTAATCTTTTTGGAGACTCTGGAGAACATTCCCAGCTCTTTTGATGTGTCCTGTCACAGGGCATAGGAATCCCTGGTTCTTAGGAAATTTTCAGTGCTTCGTAGGAATTTCTGAGCTATTTCTACAAATCTGTGGGAGTCAACACCCACAATTCCTCTCTAGGAATTTCTGTGATCTTTCTAGGAGTTTTCTGAGCTACCTCCATGGAAACTGCTTTCCAGGAGTTTTCAAATACTTTCCAGGATGTCTGTACCTAGAACATTTCTAGGATTTTTTAAGTGCTTCCTAGGAATTTTCAGTGTTCTTTCTAGGATATTTTAATGACATTTCTAGGAATTCTTGAGAGATTTAGGATTTTCTTCATCTAGAATATTTCTAGTAATCTTTGAGAGCTCCTATGAATTGTTATGATCTTTTTAAATATTTTTCCAGAAATTCCTAGATTGAGAAAACTTCCAGGGATTTTTGAGTGGTTTCTAGGAATTCCTGGAGCTAACATAAGGGGAATAAGTCTAAAAAGGTTATTTCTAGGAATTCTGCTTACTTCCTAGGAATTTTCCATTTGCTTTCTAGAAATTCCACATCCTTTCTAGAGAACTACTGTTGCTTTCAAAGGACACTTTCTGCTTGCTAGGAAGTCTTAGATCTAGACCCTTTCAGGAATTTTTCCTTCTGATATCTAGAAGTCCCTGCAGCTCTTTAGGAATTCTCTGAGTACTTTCTAGGAAACCACCACTGCTTTCCAGGTATTCCCTCTGCTTTCTAGGGATTCCTAGATCTAGGACCTTTCTAGGACTTCCATTTGCTTTCGAAGAGTCTAACGCTTCTTTTTAGGAAATTTCCTCGGCTTTTGAGGAACCCCAAGATATTGAACCTTTCTAGGAATTTCCCTCTCTTTCCTACATATTCCTTTTGCTTTCACTGAAATCTAAGAATTTGCTGCTGCCTTCTAAGAATTTTTTCTATGCTTTCTAATCCCTAATGCTTTCTAGAATTTTCCACACATTCCTAGGAATTTTTAAGATTTGGAATGCTTCTAGGCTTTGGTTAGTCCTTTCTTGGAATTCCCCAATCTGAAACCTTCTTAGGGAATTGTTGTGGCTTCTCGGAAATTCCCTCTGCTTTCTAGGAATTTCCTAGAATTTCTTTTATAGTAGCATTGCTTTCCAGGAATTCCTTCTGCTTTCTAGGAATTCTGAGATTTTACAGAAAATCCATATTCTGGAGGTAGATAACGAGGTAGTTGGGCGAGCGTCCAGTTTTCAATGTGGAATATCTCTGTTGATTAGATCTGGTGTTATCTCTTAATCTGTATATTAATAAACATCTAGATAGCTATATAAAGTATGGGATGAATTCACATAGCTCATTAGTCTGATGGATATAACTACATTGGGATGATCATGGCTTTGTGCTAAGCTATACCCAAACTTTTCTTTAAGGAACATACTAACAATAACCTGGTTTCCTTTCAATAGCTATTTTGAAAATATATGCACATATTTGTCTCCATTAATTTAGAGAAGCATTAGGACTTAATGTTCTTAAACAGTATGGGTTTGAAAGCTATTAAATGACATCAGGCAGTGGTCAGGCCTTGGCCGCTCATTTTGCAAATCTCAGCTGAGTCACATGGTACCTTCTGTTGCAAGTCACTGTCTCTTTCCTTCTTGGATATTGTATATAATGGGGAGATATTTTTTAAATATGCAAGCGGTATGCTACATTGTTTTTATTCATACTCTCTATGTATCAATGTCTCAGTGATGTAGACTTAGTGTCACTGTCTGTGCCTAGCTCACCCAAGACTGTTTCCATACTGTCCTCAAACACGCTGGAAGTCCCTGGAAAGGCTGAGCCTTAAATGTGTTGGCTTTGGGTGTGCAGGTTTAATGTCCTTAGCTAAATGAAACACTCTGTAATAGTAGGTCTACATTATCAGCTTTTGTAAATCAGCATAGTTCTGCTGATGCCACCAAAATCAGAAGAGGCTACATCATTTTCCCCCATTTGGTATGTGTTCAGTCCATGTGTGATGCTTTCAGGCAGAACTCCATTTCTTACATCAATGAGCTAAGAAAAGTTGCTCGGACAAATCATTTGGCTGTTACTTTCTTTACTGCCGTTTTAAACAAAATGGCAAGGGTATGTATATCATGTCCTTCGGCACTGCTCAGTAGCATGACTACTTACTCCCCATTTCAAAGCCAGCGCTTATACAGTGCTGTGAGCAGTCTTGTTCAGGGCCACTCTGCCTGTGGGTGCCAACAGCAGCAGACTTGAAAGGCACCAACATTGCCCTTCTAGCTTAGTTTATTAATATTATAGGACAATCAGAGCAAGTAAAATGGGCCTTAACATACAAGAGTTGCTGCAAGCTCTCCCTTCTATACTTTCACCTTTTTGTGTTGAATTTGAAGTTGTTTCTCAAGATGAGTAGCTGGTGGTAGTGGACTGGCGAGCTGGAAGCTGTACTGCTGCTTGCAGGTGAGATGCAATTATTTGACAAGCTTGAAAGTTGCATATTTTGGCACCTTAGTGGCTGGAACAACTGATCTGGAAAATAAATGAATATTCCAAAATTACTTCTTTCATTAAGCGCTTGCATACCTAAGCTTGTTCCTAGTGCTAGTTCCTATTGCTGACATCCTCTTACTACTTCTGCTCTCAAAGGTGGTAGCTTGCAGTATGACTGGCAGTGGTCAGTCATAGGTAGTACCTTCCTTCCAAGAACCATCTTTCAGTGAGGATTTCACTGTGGTGGACTAAAAGACAGACTGTGATATTTGGTGGAATAATAAATATGAATTAAATCTTTTCAGAAAAGATTTATGCACATAAGTGCTGAAGTCCTACTGAAAGTTTGGCCTACATCATTTTAAAATGACGCTTAGGACCCTTAGTCATTTAAGCAATTTTGATAGTGTCACCTCATTTTGTAAGAGAACATGCAGACATTTAGACCTTTTTTTTCCTTTTTTTTCCATTTCTGTAGCAGTCTTGGAGCATGGTCCTTACAGTTAAATGTCCCAGGCATTATCAAACATCTCTTGTCACTAAGCAAGAGATCTTAAGTGGGACCTAAGTTGTCATGTCTGTCTCAAATAGGTGCTGGAAAACTGATCCAGAAACCATTAGACTGCCAGTTTGGTTTTGTGTGTTCATAGTGCGCTGCAGCTCTTTTTCCCTAAAGCACGGGAATGTTTTCTTTCTATTATTTGAGATCAACACAGAAGTTTTTAATCTCTTTTCGAAGTGTAAACTATCTTTCAAAGTCTTGAAAGTTCATTTTATAAAATCAGATCAAATAGTTTTGACATTTGCTATCAAGACATTTAAAGGCATACTACAAATGCACTGCCACCTTTCACTGGATGATGTGCTGTAGATAAAGGGCTAACCCGCACCTATCGTTATAAACACAAGGAGTCCAGCGTGTGTGAGCAGCATCCTGGAGAGAAACATATTCCTTAAATGTTAATCCATTGCTTTAACTTTCATGCCTCCTTATTTTCTCATGAAAGTATGACTTGACATCAGCTGAATTCCTCTCTCAGTGTTTTTTTTCTTTTTTCTTTAATTTGTCAAAACTAAAAATGCTGGTTCTTAAACTTGCTTGCTTGATTTTTGAGTTTAGCCTAATACTTTTGAAGATTATTGTTTAGAATTATTTACTTAACAAATATGCTGAATTCTAATCTGGAACTTCAAAACCAGGATTTAGCCAAACTAAAAATGAAATGGTTCCAGCTGTCTGTGTACGCAGTCTGTTAAAATGAATTTCTGTACTGGTTGAGTGAGTGGAGAACGTAGAGAAATTGATGTTCGTAGTGACACAGCTAACTGTCATCCTTCTAAGATTTTGTTATAATCACTTTTATACTGAAAATATTTAACGATTTAAGGCCTGATATTTTAATGCAAAGTTGTTCCTCTCATTTACTGAGTAAGCTGGTTTCTCTTTTAAATACTTCCATAAGGAGATGTCATGCACTTATTGCTTGGAGAAAATGTTTTAGTAATTGTTTTCCGTGCACACCAGTGTATAGGAAACTTGTATTCTTTTGGTACATCCAAAGAAGCTGAGGCGCTGAAAGGCAAGGGCTCATGTCTAATGTCCATATTCAGTAGTTATCCAGGCAGTACTTCTCTGGGCTGCAACGGGGCACACTGCCTCAGAAGGAAAGTCAGGCCTTTAATATCCTGAAAGGAGACATGACTAACGAGGAAGGTGTTTTGAAAGGGCTTTGACTGAAATATAGTAAATTTGGTTGTAATGATTGTGTGATAGTTCCTTTCATGATTAGAAAATTTAGTTATAATATCTGCATACATTCACAAAAGAGAAAGGTAACTATTGCATACTCTTATCTGTTTAAACACCAGAAGGCAATACACATGTGGTAGAACAATAATAAGTTTATTGTTCAAGGATGATGTATCATTATTCTAGTACCTCATTACCACATGTGCTGTATAAGTGAATGTTCACATCCAGCTTTTGCTATATATAGAGTCTTTGAATCCAGGCACGCTAAGAATTGCCAGACTAGTTAGCATTTTATGGTGTCACTTCCTAAGGATTTGTTAGTTTAATTATCACATATGTCCTGAGAGATCAGGGCGAGCACATACTGCAGTCGTGCTGCTGGCTGCTTTAGTTGTGGCTCCCAGTTAAGTCATCACAGCATTAAATCAGAGTTTTTGAACGTTCCCAGTCTGTGGCCTGCATATTTCTGTTCCTTAACTCGCCGAGATCGGGGACATACAAGTGTAATTGCAGGTGCTTTTTATAAGATAGCCTAGATCTGTTTTTTTACATACTACCATGTTCAAAATATTTTGCAAACCGGTTAATTCTTGCATCACATGCTTAAATGCTAGAGGGAGGTAAATATTATTGCCCCAGGTTTACTGACAGGAAAAGAACAACAACATTGTCTTGCCAAAGGCTGCACTGGAGATTTTTTGGCAGAGATGGATGAAAGGGTGGGTCGACTGTACAGATTGCCATGTGTGTAAAAATACCTGTGCTTCCTCTAAATGGGCCGCTGCAGGCCCCAGAAGCAATTTGAATGAAATAGCGTGGAGTTTAACGTGGGTTAAATCTGTTCTACTTACTCTGTAGTTAGCAGCGCTGCACTGTTAAGTGTAAGTACTGCTAATGGGTGGCTGACATGCTATTACTGCGGGCTGTCTCGCTGAAAATATGTATTCCATATAACCTCATATACTCTGCTCTTCTGTATGATTGTGTTGCACTGATGGGAATGAAATGATTCTTTTTATTGCTGGGATCAATTAGCTGGTGCAGGTGTGACTGACAGCATAACTTTCCCCATAACGTCATGGAACGTTCTCTGAAGATTTACTTGGGGCTTTTCTTAAATCCTACACTAGAGAGAAACACAGCAGTTCAGGAATGACACAGGAAATAAGCTTGTTGCCACAGATTAAGCAATAAAAAAACCACAATGTAGAATAGATTGTAATAAAATAATGTTGTCTATTAAAAGAGGCAGGGTTCTTCTGGAAAAAGCATAAATGTGAGCATGCGATTAAATATAGTATGAAAGTTGATATTCATGAAATGGCTGAATTTAAATAATTCCTAAATTAATGTTGTGCATCTGAGTAGCTGGTTTTGATTGGCTCTCATATAGTGTTCTATGTAGGTAATAGCTGTAATTAAAATAATCAATAAACAGACCCAATACGGTATTTATCTGGTCTGTCTTTGACAGCACAAGTGAAAGGAGAGTTCAGAGGAACTGTAAATCCTTTTATTTAGTAAATAAAAGATTGTGTATATGTTGTTCCTTTAGTACAGGCATATAACTCTTTCTAGCATTAGATTCATATGCACAAATGATACAGCTAAATGACCCTTCTATTTAGTTGTGTAATATATATGAAAATGGTTCTGGTGTTGCAAAATTAATAGGACTTCTGCAGGAAACATGTTACATAGAATAGCAGTTTGAGACTTTGAAAGCAAAAAAAAAAAAAAATTATAGACAGGATAGGTTAAGGAATGGAAATAAGGTATAGTGCTTATTGATGGAACAGGAAGGAGGTAAAGGACATAGGGTATGGAGTTTTCAGTCCCAGGACTGAATAAATAAAATATGAAAATCAGACTAGTTTCCGATTTCCATGCTATAGAAGGGGTCTAATGATTCTAGGAATATATGGGGACTGAAACTCAGTACAAATCTTAGTGATATTAAACAGAGAGAAAAGAGACAAAAAGGTGTAGAAAATCATCCCTAGACAGAGAAGTCTGACAAGGATTTCTACTTTGGCTAGAAAAGCCAGGCTTCATCTAGGCTTGAAGAGGTGTTTTGAGTAGGATAGAGGCTAAAACCCACAGTTCCTGGTTTTGGGTATAAAGGATCTATTTCCTAATGGTTACCAACTGAATAGCCTAGCGTGCTTGCATAATTTGAAGCATATTTGAGTAAAAAGCTGATGAGTTCATAACTGCTGCACAGTTTCATACTGCAGTGTCATTTGATCACTAAATTGTATTTTGCACTTGGCTGACCTGAGATTAGGAATGTAACAGAGGTCCAGGGCAAGTATTCAGCTTTCTGTTTGAAAATCATCAGAGAAATTGGCACGTAGCATGTATTTCTACTACCAGGTTAAGATTTTTCCTGATCTATCTATGCCTGTTCTTTAGAGCATGTGCATTAAGAGAAGAAAAAGGGAGAAAACACTGTGGAGGGTTGCAGCTGGGACAGACCCAACCTTTCACATCCTGATCCTGTGCAAGAACAGGATAATTCAGTTCCTCTGTGCCTTGCCAGGAACTTTCCGTTTGCCCTGGGAGGTGTCCACTGCTCTCCTTCCCCAGCAGTCACTGTTTTTAATGCTTTTCCATCAGATCGACCAGATATATCTAGCAAAGGGATATTTATGGGAGGTCAGTATTCTTCCCATAATGCACCCTCCAGAAGTTTTCTGTGTAGTCCTCCTCCTCTCTGAGAGAACAAGGGGCAATTAGCTCCATATTTGTTTAATTCGTTTGCTTGATTAGAAGAAAATGAGTGTGTCATGGTCAGGAGCTGCTTGTTGGCTGGGGACTGTGGGGTGCTTCCACACCAGGCCTGTACGGAGGGTCACCCCGGTAAAGTCTCTGAGTTACTTTCTTCTTGTGCTAGCCACTGACAGCAAAGGTGCACGTGCCAGCACCAGACCCAGCCCTCAGCCCGTGGACGAGGAGGTGCCTGTGCCTGCTGGCGGCCTGTCCTGCCTTGTAAGCAGTGCCAGAGCTGCCACCAAGGCCATGGCCCTGAGAGAGAAAGCCGAGACAGCACGAGAGGGGCTGCCGATGTCAAAGGAGGGCTGATACTAGAAATCACACCTGGCCAGTCCTTAGTCTGGGGTATCGGAGTATCCTGATACACAAGTCTTATCCCAGGAACAAAGTTATGGTTGGATCTAGGAAAGAAAACCTGTGATTTGTGTTAGTGGGGCTCGGAAGGGGCTGCCACAGTGAAGCAAGAGTTGCTACTGCAATTCTGTCACGAGCTGTCCTTTAGCCTGAGGCACTGGAGTGTCCCGTAGTATAAGTCATAATCTAGGGGTGCAGTTACAATTAGGTTTATGAAGTGGTGGCTTTTAAATTAGGGACAACGGGGGAAGC
This sequence comes from Dromaius novaehollandiae, assembly GCF_036370855.1. NCBI lineage: Eukaryota > Metazoa > Chordata > Aves > Casuariiformes > Dromaiidae > Dromaius > Dromaius novaehollandiae. The sequence continues at coordinate 8,731,576 of NC_088110.1, read as the reverse complement.
CCCCACCAGAACTTCATAACCCTCTGAGCCTGGTCTCCCTTCTGCCGTAAACACGGTTGGACACCTGTAAGCATCAGGCCCAGCACTGCGGCACGCCTGGGCCTGCACAGGGAGACTGCCACCAGCTAACCGGCTTTAGACCTGCCGCTGGTCACGGTTGCAGGAGTAGCCGTAGCTTTGATCCCACTCAGCCTGTTTCTCTTGGGAAGTCTTCCAAGTTCTCTATTCTGTCTATAGGGCTTTGTGACTTCCACGCATAGTGTGGGGTCCCTGTGCTATTCATTCCTGTTTATCCGCCATGATTCTTCAGTAGGCCGAGGAAGTGAAATATCTGCAGAAGATTTCTCTTCGGAAGCTATTGGTGAGTGATCGAATGGTTCAGAACGTGCTTCAGAAGACTATTCTTTACATCACCATAGCAGCTCAGGATGCTTCATGCTTTTTGTGTCCCCTATCTTCCTTAATACATAAAGAATTAATCTTAGGGCTGAAGTTTTCAAATTCCTCCCAGTTCCTTTCTGCATGCTCACAATGGTGAAGTAAAGAGCACAGATTATACTTCTTGTTGCATGCTAATCCTGTTTTGAACCTGGGCTTTGTCCAGACACTTACTGACTCCCTGGCTGTGCTAGCTGCAAAATGATGTGGGCTTCACATCCATGGCTAAGAGCACTCCCATCCATCTCCAAGCTGTAGAGCCCCTTCTAAGACTTTACTGATGCAAATGGCTTTGGGGGCTGCTAACAACTCTGCTTTTGAGGTCGTACAGGGAGCAGCAGAGGGGAAGTGAAAGATGGCGTTGGAGCAAATGGAAAAGTCTTTTCTCACAGATACGGTGGGAAAAGCTGGGCAATGCTTCTGGTACTGTTACTCCTTAGAGGAGATTTTCTTCCAGGATGCGAAGGCAAGCAAATAAATCAGTCAGGTCTGGAATTCTCTTCTTCCTTTCCATTCCTGGAAGCATGCGGTCTGTTGGCGCGCTGATGGAGACCTGACATGAAACTCGGTCCTGCGCTGCCCCGACCGTTTTGTGGCCAGGTAGTGAGGGATGGCCACCAAAGGGGACATGACAGTAGAAACAGTTTACAGAGAAGATGGGTTTTCTCCTCTCACTAAAACTGAATGTGCAGTGTAAATTTGATGGCAATAGAGATGTCAATAAGAACCTGACAGAGGTAAAGTTGCAAAGAAATGGAAACTATACTTTTTGTTTTATTGCTTGTGATTGGATGACTTGAAGCCACTGACTTTAGATTCTGTGTGTGTTTAAAATCATAGACATAAAATTTACACAGTTGTGTAAAATTGACTTAATTTCTCTATATATTTGAGCAGATGTGTCAGAGTCACAAGACAGACATAAGCAGTGTGGAGTTATCTGTCATATTCTCTCAGAAATCTTCCTTACAAAAGAAACAATGTTCTCACAGTGAAACCTTTAAGGAATAGTATGAAATTTGCATTTCATGGACACTTTTCATATACAGGGGTCACCTGCTTGTTTGATATAAACATTTGGTTTAAGAGGGAAAAAAAAAGTAAACTGATTTAATTAATTCAATAACAGTGATGATAAAACATGGCTTTGATTTAGAAATTTAAACAAATTTCAATAAAATTTAAATATTTTAGATTAAACAAAAAGCAGTGCTTAGCTTTGTAATAAGCCCCAGCAGAAGTGAATTAACATTTCTTATTCTTGTTCCTACTTCTTCCCACTCGTAGTATTTCCAGCCATACCTGATTCCTAACCAGACAGTCTATTTTAAGTGGGGTTTGTTTTGTTTTGTTTTTTCCCCCAGTATTGCCCAACAATCTTAGGAGTACATATGCCATATAATTCTTGAGATTTTTCAAAGAACTTTGGAAAATTTCAAAATGCCATCCAGTACAGTAATTTAAAATAGAAGTCTATATCTTGTAGATTACCCTAGGATTCTTAACTCTTTGTGATGTTTGTAAAAATCAGCTTGAAAGAAGAGTTTGAACTGACTGTGTTGCTGCTTGAAACAAATATATTAAAGACTTACTTTATACAGAAAGCAGCAAAAATGGCTGAGACACTATTTGAGAAAAGGTGAAACTGAGCATATACTGTTTAGCTGAATGATCATTTTATTATCTATTTTTGACTTCAGGAAAAAAAGAATGGTCGTGTGCCTGGTCTGAGTGACATGTTATATATTGAAATGAAAACCAAGCAAGAGAGGATGTCTGAACAGTGAGATCTGTTAAGAATGTTGAATTACTGCAGCTCCAATATTTGATCTCTTCAAAAGTCATGGAACCAGGCGTTGGGAAACACCATATACCTGAAAAAGTCCAATTTCTGCCAACAAGTTTTATGAAAAGTAGTGAAAGATATAAAATGAATTTCAGCCAATATTGTGGTATGGCTACGGCTAATCTTACAATTTTCAGACAGACTTTGATTTGCAGGACACCCACTAACTGTTTTGCACTAAAAATTACTTACTGTACCGTGTCTGTGTGTGTGCATGCAGCAAATGGAGCGCTGGCGTGCCATTAGCAACCGGGCAAAGAAGAAAGCTGCTGAAGCGGTTTTTTGTTCCTCCCCCCTCCCCTGCTTTTATTGGCCTAGATGAATGTTACAAAGAGGAAACCAGATGTGAGACAGGGATGACTTGAAAGGACAGGTAATTAATATCATCTGCCTCAACTTTCTTATCTTGATGGGCTGATGTTTACAATGCTGACCCTGGGGTGGGGGGAGGCACGACCTCCTCAATGTGAAATGAGAAAAGTCCAAAGCCTTTTGAGCTTCACAGAGAGCTTTGCTCCTTCTCTGAAGTGCAAGCAGCTTGAGCGAGCGCGTGTGTGTGTGCGCACTGTCTTGCAACAGTCTCCATTCCAACAGCAAGTTCTTTTAACTTTCTTTTCACTAAGAAAAAGCACCTTAATGATATTTTTTGTATATTTTACTCTTCCTCCTTAGTTTTCTTTTGCTTCTAATTTATTTTGTAATAAATTCATGCCAAGTGACCAAGAATCTGCGGGAAGGTGAGGAGAGACCTGCAGAAATGTAGCATTGTTTCCAGTGGTTGATCTCTTTCTCTCCCTAAATAAATAAATATATATATGTATTTTTCACCTTTTACATTTAATTATTTCTGACATTTTGTCCATCATATTGTAATGAGCTTCTTCAGAGGGAACAAAAACAACTTGTCTCTTTGAAAGCAGAGATGCAACTATTTTTTTGTGTTTGTTATCAAAACACAAGCTGTTTTTCTTCCTCAAAGGACACCTAACCGTACAATGGAAGAAACATCAAGAATTAGATTAGACAGCATCAAGTTCACATGAAAGAAAATATATTTCTTTAAACAGATCCTTTTTTTTTTTCTTTCCAAAGGAGAGAAAAGATGTAAGGATTTAGTAATCTAACTATTTTCCAGTGTGTGCTACTTTCTCTGCATAGATGTGATAGTAGGGAACCAAATGGCAGACTTCATGATAACAGTCTAATTGTGAACAAGGGGCTTGAATTAACTTAAGTCATTTGGGAGGTCTTTGATAACTTTATATATTAGCAGGGTCTAGTACATTTTATGGTTCCCTGCACATTTCAGAATGTGTATCTGTCTTTGATCATTTTACTATGTTAAGCATAAATCACAGACTAATTTACTATTTGCTTTGAATGGTTCTTTATGTAAATATTTGACAGTTTTCCAGAATCAGCAATAGGATTTATTTTTAAATTCTATATATTGGAAAACAAAACCATTTCCAGTTGCAGCAATTAAAGTAGTACCACTAAAAATGTGGGGCAGAGCCCCTGTTCATCAAGGGGTCTGGAAGATTTTAAAATATCAATTCATTGGCCATGGGCCACAGCTGCTGTTTTTTATGAGTGTGCGTGTATCCAGATGCAATGATTGCAAGTATCTTTATAAAGTAAGTTGTAACAGTGATTTTATTTTTGTTTTATAAGTGTCATGTTTGTGGGTGGTCTCCAAAATTTTCTAAGCCATAGATAAATTTTTTTTTTCTCTACAGGGTTTGTTTTCATTTTCTTCTCAGTCTAGTTCTAATATATAAAAATTTTAGTTACAGGCTTACATTTTGGTCTTCTAGTTCCTGGCTTAAATGAATGTACTACATATATATTTGATGGTAGATTGTGAGGTAAAATAATTCTCCTGTGGTATAAACAGAGGTTCACTACACGAATTTAAAATTCTGCATTGTTTCAGTGCAATTAACCAGTTCAATTCCTCTTGAGTACACTTAGCTTAATCCTTAAGAAAAAAAAGTGTATTGTTATTATCTTAATCCTTAGTAAATAATAATTACCATTTTTGCAATTGCTGGTTTTGCAATAATTCCCTTTCAGATTTCAGCATCAATATTTATGGGACAATAACTGAATAGGGGTGTACCGAGTAATATCACATTTTGTTCAGACGAGCTTATCAAACTGGAGCTTGTATAAAATAACAAACCGCCACAGAAGGGTACTGAGCTTCCTGGTTGAGATGTTCATGATCCAGGTTCATTTACTCAATCAGGATGCAGTTTTCTTCATCTGGAGCATCAGTGAATTTGTGATCAGTGAATCAGGCATTTCAGGGAAATCCAAAGGACTGAAGTGCTGAAATGAGAGCAAAATTGAACACTGCCTTAGGGTCTCCTCAACTGCTCTAGGTTATTTTCAATGTGGCAGCCATTACTTTTGGCTGAGAGAGGCAATCCTTATGTAGATGGCAAGCAGGCCGCTCCTCACATCATCTTGCACCGAGTGGGTCCTGAGTGGATAAATGAAAAGTTGCTGAAGCTGCTTGGTTATGGAGAAAATGGATTTACTTGTGCAAATTTACTGAAAGTCAGTGAAATTAGTATGTTAGATCTGAGTTCGATGCTACATGTTTAATGCTGTATTAAATCATCTTTGAATAGTTACCTGGGTTTTGGGATCATTTATTATTTCACTTTTATAGGAGATGTGGAGGAAGACAACGGGTAGGCAAAAAGCCTATCTATAAAAACATCAAAGGCTGTATTCTCAAAAGTATTGGGGTATTTAAGGATGTAATTAGAAGACTAGTGGAATTTCAGAAACAATTGAGCAGGCCAGGTAGCTAAGAGAGTTAGATACCTGATTTATATGGAATTCTATTGAAATTAATTGAAGTTGGAAAGACAGTTTGATGGTGCCCTTATGAATATCTGAGGGAAAAATACTTAGAAGCCTAATATGCTTTGGAAAGGGCTGCTCACACGGAAAGCTATCAGCTTACCATCTTCAGTAAGACATAAGCACATACTTGAATGTGGTTGCTAAATGAAATCTTCAGATGCATAATTTGCTTTTTATCAGTAGATAGTCATTTACAGATTTTATTTTCCTTTCTGACTGGCTAGGAATTATGTAATACTAGGGGAAAAAAAATCATAATGAAAGAGACATTTGCCAAGCCCCAACAAAGAAAGGTTTACTTCCAACATCTTTGAACATTCTAATATTAAAAAAAAAAATTGTTTTAAATTGACAGTTAAAGTGAATTTACATGTTCCCTTTTTAAAGGTTATTTGTGTGATGATTCTCAACTGAACCGACACAAATATGAAAATGTTTAACTGTCACTAAAAGGGTATTTTTCACAACAAATATTTCAAGTGAGAAATGTCATCTGGCTTTACTTGTCTCCCTCAGATTTCATGCGCTATTGCTTCTGGCTAGTGGGCTCGCTTTGTGTCGCATCTTTCCTCCGACGCGTCGTGCCCGGTGGCAGTGGACTGGGTCTAGTCAGAAATTCTAATGGCTGTGTTTAATCTTTTGTTGAGCACATGCTGTAGTAGCATCTTGTACGTATTTATTGACCGCTTTTTTCTCAAGAACTCAGATAAGTGGGGACCCCATGGAGCTGGGAATTTCAAACATATTGTTGTCAACGGATATGCAGAAGTATTTGAATATAATTAAACCAAAAGTAATTGATATGGAGTATTACATTTTTAGATGTAAAAAAGCTTTAGCAGTGCAGAGACTGCTTGAATGGACTAGCAATGAGGTACAGTTCTTAAATCAAAGCCTTTGTGAGGAATGCACATAGCCACAGACTTGTGCTTGGGGAAGGAGCAAGATGTCAGCCAGTATTATCTGCACATTTTAGTACAATCTGCTGTAAAACTAAAGGTGATAGGAAAATCCTGTAGTTGTGTTTCCAGCCAACGCTTTACTATATACCAATGGTGATGGTAAAAAACCTCCTTTTTATTTCCTCTTTGCAGGTTTTTCCTTTGTAAATATAACTTGTTAATTGGTTGCCTACACCTGTCAATTTATACATACTGATTAACTGTGATCTTTGCAAACCATAAAATCATTGATATTGATGCTTCCTTACTCAGTCCTTTTCAATCATCAAATGTACATCCCAGATGAAATATTTTAATATATTTCTGTGTGGGGGCAAATACACCTTTTTGTATTTCTTCCTGGTCAAGAATCCAAAAGATTCCTGCAGGTATTATTTGTTTTGGAAAGATTCTTTCTGAAACATTCAAGCATATTTCTGGTCAAGAATCTGGTAACTTCAAAAATTGTATTTATGTATTTTTGTTTATCTAGCTTAGATTTGCTTTCTTCTGCAATACTAGTCTGGTTAGTAATAATACCTCATAAAGAAGAGAATAGGAGAATATAATTTATAAGATGGAACAGTGCTCCATATCTCTCAATACAGTTTGTGAGTATGTGGTATGTGAATGTTGTTTTGCTGGATAAAGCCAAATACTATGCAAGACATTGATTGTCTATCAGAGAGCACAAACTGGGCCTAGTCTTGAAAACAAAAGTAAATGGGGTGAAGCAAAAGAAGTGAAATAAAGTGAGTTGTTGGTGGCTGTAGTTTTGAATGACCCATCAGCAATTTTTTTTAATTTCTATTTTGAAACCTATTACTAATTCATCTGGAATGTACACCTTTTAGGTTCAAATTTTCTAAGCTTCTCTGCCAGAAGGCAAATATTTTTGCTGTGCTAAAGTGGAGAGAACATTTTCCCCCATTTTAGCCATACATCCTTTTAAACCTTCTTTCCTTCCCCTTTCCACCCCCCAATAGTTAATAGCTAGTTTGATTGGGGCTAGAAAGTTGTATGGAGTGCAGAAATAATTCTTGCATGCAAGAATTCTGATTATCTAAACTAATTTTTCCCTAAGAAGGTATCCTCTTGAAACGAAATATTCTGTATAAAAATGTTATTCTAGAGGATAAAACCAATCAGTATTACAGAGCCTTGTTTATCAAGAATTGTTTTCAGCAAAAAGCTTTTGAGGATCTGCAGCTTTTCTTTCTTCCCTGAAGGGGGACCAAAACTAAGCATGCCAATGCCTTAAATTGAGCCTCTGATTCTTCTCTTTGAAAATCACAGAGGTCTCGCTGAGAATTCGGGATCTTATCTCTGGTATTTTAGCATGGACAACATTCATCAGTGAGCATGGTTACAAGGTCTCATGTCCACCAGTAAGGACTGATGTTTTAACTTTGGTATATTTGTGGCTATATTTGTGGCTATATTTGGTATATATTATTTGGCTGTAAAGTTGTTTTCCCTGCATTAGGCAATGTTACAGTCTTCTCTCCTTAGACAGACACAGAGAATGTCTACTTGAATCTTGATTGCACATTACACTTTTTAACATAGATTATCTTATGATTCCCAAAATCGCCTGGGGAAAGCCTCTTTCATGGCCAACTGCTAAGCAAAAGCATCTTTCTCTTCTGTAAAAGCACCCTTGAGATCTGTAGTTTACTAACTTTAATTATGGAACTTTCTTTTTCTAGTAATTATTTTATCAGCATCTTAATTACATGAGTTAGGTTTTCAAAATTGTAAATGTATAGCATGAATAATGATTATTTTGAGACTTTGCTCGCTTAGGTTTATATCTGAACTTCAGAGGCGGAAAGCAGCCTGTAAAAGGCAGCACTTAGGTTATTTTCCAGTTAGCACACACCTTTTAAAATGGCTATCTGAAGCGAATGCTTAGTAGATGGTACATTTTCACTGGAATCCTCAGGTGCATAGTTCTCATAATATGTGGCAAGTCTCATGCTCAGGAAAAAAAATCAATTGCGAAGCACAGTTCATGTATATCACTACTGAAAACCTAGTATGGAGCTTTTTCTGATTCACTGTTAGGAGCCTGTAATATTTCTTTTTTGACTAAGAATTATTTCTCATTTCTTCTTGGGCTTTGCCTCTGTGAAGAGGTTTTCCTTAAGTCTTAGATGCTTCGTTTCAGGATGCTCTTCAGTTCAGGAGTCCATTCTTTGCCTACTTTTGTCAGATCCATTTGCCTCCCTGCCCAAGCTTCCCAACTGGAGATACTACAGAGTATAGCAGAGTTCAAAACTACATCTCCGAATGGTTACCTACAGATAATACCTATAGATAGGCTTTCCAAACCTCTCTTCCCACTGGGAGCTGGACTTTGCCTGTCCCAGCTGGGCATCTATGTCGAGTGGTTGTGAAAGTTACTGTGGTATGTCATCCCAGCTGCTATTTCTTGGAAGGACTGAATGGGCAAAGGATCAAATTTCCCAATATAGAACCGTCAGCCCTGGAGCAAAGGTCAAAAAACATTTCCTGCCCCATGGCAATTGGAAAGCAGAAGTCTTTCTCTCTGTCTCACTGTTATTCTGCTGTTTTAGTTCAAGAGTCAGGAGAATTGCAGTCTGCTCTATGAATAAGCTGTTTCTGTGGCTGGGAATTCATGCCAATGGGAACGAAAAGAATTTGGGCAAAGATGTGTTCCTCTGGCATACCAGTGTAGTGGCTGTTCTCGACCCGAGGGGGCTATCGGTCAAGTCTCTGTGTGTTGCTAGCCCTTGCTCTCTGTTTTCCATTGCGTAATGCCTCCCACGTCCAAAGTAGTTATAATAGAAATGAATAGCGTTGGAGGTGCCAGAATGTCGTGGGCAAGAGAAATCTTGACTCAGGGAATTTTTATGTAATTTAAATTATTGCCAGTTAACACTGATCTGAGTATTGAGAAAATGAAAACAGAAACAATTAAACTAACACTTAAGTAAACACATTTCTTCCCCTTCCCAAGGCTCAGATTAAGCCAAACGCTTATCCTCCCCACTCCTAATCTCAGATTGCCATATTTTTACTACAGGTTATACTCGGTCTGTTCCATTTCCTTCAGTGAGGTGATGGGTGACACAGGAGGTTGGGTGCATGTGCATAATGTTTTTTTTCTGTCTGCTGCTCCTTTGTACTTCTTACTGGTTTTCCTCTGCTCCTCCATGCGTCTCAGTGACCTTGCGCTGGCATGGGTTGCCCATGGGCCCTAGTCCCTCAGGGATGTCCCTGCTCCAGCAGGGGTCACTCTCAGGCTGAAGTCCCTTCAGAGGCGTCCCTGCTCCGGGGGCCGTCACCCTCCTCAGGCCACGGTCCCCTCAGAAGTGTACCACTTTGTCACAGAGCACCTCTCTCCAAGAGCGCGTCTCCAGCTGCATGCCTTCCTAGCAGTCTCTCCCTCCAAGTATCTCCTCAAGCATCTCCCTACATGTATCTTCGGGTGTCTTCTCTCCTGTGGCTGCCATTCTTTCTTAAATAAGTTTGAGAAGAGGTCCACATGCTCCTGGCTGCAGTATGACATGTGATAGGTTTCCATTCGATTCAGAGGTGTTTGGAACTGCTGTGACCGGCACGTGGCCGTTCACGGCCTTCTCTGACGCAAGTCACCGCTGCAGCCCCCAGCCAGCCTACACCTTGCGATTCATACCCAACACGGCGCTCATGTGTGAGCTAACTGGGCACTCATGCGTGTCCTAACCGGGCGCTCCTGTGTGTACAGGTCGGGATCTCATGCGCAAATTGAGCGGGCAGTCATGCGTGAACTAATTAGATGCTCATGCATCACTAAATTAGGCACTCATGCACGTACTAGCTGGGGCCTCATGAATGAACTGACTGGGTGCTCATGCGTAAATTCATTGGGTGCTCATGCATGTAGAGACTTCTCTTAGCTCCTCTTGTCTGCCACTCCCTCCGATTTCTCAGCTGAGTGCCCTGTACGTGGCTGACTAGGACTTTCACAGGAACATGCCTGACTACTTGTCTATGAGCTTGTTTTAATGCGCTTGTAGGTAATGTGTAAATATTTTTTTTTCCTGAATTCAGTACATTGTTGTGTAAATTCACCTATTTCAGCAAAATTAAAAAAGGATCTGTCTGCTTGAAGTGGGAAGCAAAAGAATTCAGTTTTTTTGGCGGTACGTCATATTCAGTTAGTGATCAGCTGTTACTTGGGTCGTTTTCTCCTGTACTACCTTCCAGCTATTTTCTATCTATTAGTTCTCTTCCTTATATACAGTGATGTTGTCTCTGTTGAATTTCAGGTCGTTGATTTTAGACTTCACTTTATCAATCTGAATTCTAACTCTGCTTTATAAAGTGTTCACTAAACTGTCTGACTTTGTGTTTTCTGTGATTTTTGTTTGTGCGCTTCCCCCTCCCCAACTCATTTTTGAAAATAATCAATAGCACTAAGGAGAAGCTAGACTTCACAGTAACCTCTGGGATGATGAGGTAGTGGTGATAACGAGCTTTCAGTCATGGTATTCCTTTCTGCTGCATGCCCACTTCATTAAAAGTTCCCTCCTTACTCACAAAGCAGTGATCACGCAGCAGTGAGAGGGGAAGAAGGGCTGGGCTGGGCTACAGAGGTTCTCAAACATAGTATTGCTACAACAGTGGTGATGCCTTCAGTTCTTGGGCAAACTTCTGCCTCTTCACAGAGTCTTTTTCTGGTTCCTTCCATCTACTGAGGCAACACTTCTTGTTCCCACCATTTACCGCTACCTGTTGGAAATGTTGACCATAATAGAAACACTGATTGACAAGTTTACAAACATGTGACATGAAAATGAAAATTCTTACGAAAGTTTTTATGAAATTCTTCATCAAACACCATCAGATATCTCCTCTTCCCTTTTTTCAGGCTTTTCCCATCCATCAAAATGGCATAATAATTTTACAGTGTGTATCTCAATGTCCAGATTAAAATTGCAGCTTGTTGTGGAGAACTTTCCACAGCAATGTGTCCCAGCACTCTATGAGCTATTTCTCCAGTATTTTGTCAGGTGGAGTGAGCCGTCAAATGGATGTGCTGCAGTTCTGAGCTGATCTACAAGCACAGCTCTAGATACAGCTATAGCATCTCAAGTCGTCTGCTCCATTTGTTTCAGTTAGTTTTTTTGGTTAAGGAGTGGATCTGAGCCTCAAGAAGTTGCATCCTTACTGTGGAGAAGGAGCGCTGTGTTGAAACAATGTTGACTCAGTAGTAGGAACCTGAGTCATCTGGTCATTGACAAAACTTTTATGGGCAAATTATTAATCAGCAGTACAAAATGATCCTTCAGTTGCAAACGCTGTCCCTGAATCTTGTTGTTTTTACACCATTTATTCTTAGAACATTGCTGCCCTACTAGATTTTCTGGCGTTAACGTTGCCAATATCTTAGTCATCAGAAAGGGAACTCCTCCATTAGTCAATGCCAGCATCGTCAGCACTTGCGTTTGTATACTGCCAATAACTTTTTTCCTTATCCTTTACAGGAAATGGCGGTTGCAATGCTGGGCTGTTCTTGTCCCTGTACCACATATTACCTTGGCGTTCTTTGGAGGGTAGAAAAAAGATTATTTTGGCTCCTTTGTTAGTGGGTAATTCAGGTGAATGAATTAATTCAGAGAGCAGTGCACCTTCAAAGAAAGACTGAGTTTGTCCAAAGAAAGAGTGAGAGAGAACCCAGCCCACCTTGCTGCTCAGGCAGAGCATATATCTGGTCTGGAGCGAGGCTGTGACCACCTCAAGCAAAAGCAGACGACGTCAGTGAGAGCAGACCTGGCAGGAGTCTTGCAAAGTCCAAGTTCCACGGAGGCGGAGAACAAGCAAGCACCACCTGCATGAGTGTCCTTTCTGCCATGGAATTTTATGGGAATACATTCAAATAGCTTAATTCTCAAGATCCCCTTAGTCTTGCAATCCTTTTACACTACATTTTAGTAACAAGCAGTAAAGTGGTCTTGCTCTATTTTCCTTCTTCCTTATTATTGTTTCCTGCCTTACATTGTTTGTGAGTGAAACTGTTCACAAGGGAATGATATTCAGAGTCTTTCCTGAAGGAGTTCACAGAGGAGTCTTTATAAAGATTCTTTAGTCAAGTAACAGGTTTTTCTTCTTAAGTAATACAAAATTTTTGGATTGAAACTCTTGAACATGAAGTTTTCCCTGCCTATGAAGCATTTAAAAACAAAACCAAAGTTTTTCTTTCTCTTTTACTTACTCTCATATATGTCTGTACTCTCCCTCTCTTTCTCTAATGACTTCTAGCTATAGTATTTATTAGTGATACAGTGGAGTTCTGTAACATATTTTGAGTACAAAAGCCTGTGTTCAGCAAATTGCTTTGACTAATACCGTATCCAGTTACCTGAATGTTGGAGGTATATTTTGTTGCATTGCCAAAACCAGCAACTAATAATACTTCTAAGAACTTTAACTGTAGGATATAAAATGTGTGGTGTGTGTGTCTGCTCTTGGCAATAACTTTAGAGTAAAAACCAGATATTAAGAAAATAGATATTGTTTATTCTATGTATGTGGCTGTTGTTTTTCACCACAGGTTTGCAGTTGTTTCATTGCAGCGAAATTTTATAAGTTCTGTTCTGAAGCAATTAGCTGTTGCATAATCATTCAAAGAGTGTTTTTCAAAATATAATTGAATTTCCTAGATTATAATGTTTTAGATTGTTGCATATTGATACTGCATACTTCAGTGTACAAAACTGTTGTGTTGGAGTAACAACCAAATACGTTAGCTTTACTGCAGAAAATATAGTATAGCTGTGTATGTGAGTGTGTGTACTGGATGAACTTTCGAGTACTATGTGGTAATGGACTCCACAGAAAGATATACAGGAAATGGCTTGATCTAGCATTGAAAATTAGTGTTGTTTATGTCGGATCAAAAGGGTGCCTTTGTGAATAGGGAAATTTTTCTACCTCAGCCATGCTTTTTGGTCATCCATGGATTCATCATATAGCTTCCTTGAATCAGTTTACTTGTCTGTAAAATGGTGATAATAATACCTACATCACAGGAGTGCAGTGATCTCACAGGTGGGGATCCTAGGCTTAAGAGAGGTTGACATTTCAGGAGCAAAAGGTAATGACCTTAGTAAAGAACCCACCTCAGTATCAAGTACAGAGTCCCTCTGCTGAGGGAGATAGACATCGCTTTGCAGAAACCATTGCTAGAACTGTTGGGTTCTGAGGAAGAGTAAGTAGTACGAGCGATTCTTGATATACCTACGGGATTACAATGTAATTATAAAACAGCAATACTTGCCACTTTCTTAGTGTATGTATTTTCAATTTAAGACCCTATACCACAAGTGAAAACAAGACTGTTTATCACAAAGGTTTCCAGCGTTTAGGTCATACTTAACAACAAACTCCCAAAACCTTTTTACCTGAGACTCCTAGACAGCTACCAGTCTCGCTGCCTGCTTCACGAGAAGGCCGAGCAGCAGGCACTGTGATGGAGGCAGAGCCAAACGCTGATGCTCCTTAGTAGTGGAAGAGATGTTTTGTACTAGGTGCTCCTCACCTCTAGTTGGGAAGGTGAAATGATATGTGCTAAACGACCTAGCGATAGCCATCACCAGGTGAAAGACAGAACGGTACAAAAATCCCATTGAGAGTTTTCACATAATGCTATAGAGTAAAGATACAAGCATTTCATGAAAGCCTGATAGTTCTCACCAAGAACAGATAAAAAGCAATTTTACTGATGGGATCTTTTCTCTAGACCAAACCCCACCATGTAACAGTGGTGCCACCCACTAGACAGTGTATCCTTCCTCCTACAAGAGTGTGCAGTACATTGAAGATGGCTCTTGCAGAAGTTTTTCAATGATGTAGTCCTTCTGTATATGAAGGATTTTTAGGTACCCCAAAAATAATAGGAGATCTGTCCTCCATATCACTTCAGTAAGATGTATTACCTCTCATTGACTTGGCCTAGCTATATTTTTGAATACCACAGCTACAATGGCATTGTAATTACAGCACAGAATTATGATGAAAAAGACAAAGTATTGTCACAATCATGAGTCTACATTTCTTCAACTTCTTCAGCATTTGTTTCTTATGGAGTACTTGTTTCTTAATGGATTAAATAAGTTGAATTCAAGAACATGAAAAAGTTGCTGTGATGGTAAATCTTGAATCTAGAGACACCATGAAAAGCTGCAAAAACTAACTATACCCCTAACTTCTGTATGTTTTTAATGCCATTCAGAAAGTGAAATCCAATTGATCTAAATTAGTCTTTGTATGTTTAAGATGTTGCTAAAATGAAATCACTTTTATTTTTTGTCTCAGAACCCAAATACCAATTTTTTACAAGAAAACTTTTGAGACCCATTATCCTGAAGATATTTTTGCAATACACTTGGTATGTCGTCTTAAGCCAAACATATTTGCAAGTGTTAACATTTACCTTTGTAATTTAATACACTAACATAGTGTTTTCTCCCCCCAATGTCTATTTAATTTGTTTAGTAAAATTGTACATAGCTCTATGCTGTAGCCAGAGAATATTGTATTGCTTGAATGTTGTCTGTTGTATTTCCAACAAAAGCAAATGATATTCTGTCATTTGAATCAAATGACATAATCTGTAGCCAACTCATAATGTTTATTTGTTCTTTGTAACATCAGAACTAAATGGATAAGGAAGATACAATTTCTTAAAAATTGTGTGTTTTAGGATATAACCTTTTATCCTCTTGTTTAAGATACTTCTGCAGCTATGAAAACCATTCTTGACATTCTGATACTCAAACTTACATATTAGATATTGAATTTTTCCATTCATTTCTGTACTTTATTCGCCTTGCCCCCCTTTCCTTGCCTTTTTCCTTCTTCTCCTTCTGTTTCAAAATTGAAACAGATTTTGCTGTTTACCCTGCAAACTCTTTTACTGTTTACTGTACAAAAGCAAAAGTTAAAATAAACATACTTAAAACATTGCCAGAGATGCCCTGGTCTCCAGCCAGGCTGTGAGAGAGTTGTTCTTAGTAGAGGATAGTGTTGTATTGTTTTGGACAATAATCTGTTGGACCTCTAGCTGTCCATGCTAGCGGATGGCTGAAGATCCCAAACAAATGATCCTGGCAAATGTGTGGTGCAAAATTACATTGCATGCGCAATGAGACTGCTCTGTGCAGATCAAAATCTACTGCAGGTGAAGTAAGTCTGATGTGGATTGGATCGGATCCACAGATTTTGGATTTGCCAGCACTGGCAGATTTGTATTGCGAAAGTTTTTAATTTTTCCTTTGATTTTGAGACCATTGAACTAAGCCACAGGGAAAAGAAGAGAGGTGCCTGAGGGTTCATTTGCATCTAAGGACTTAGGAGGTTTTCATTCCTCTGTCAGTGTCTGAGGTCTTGCCAGCCGTATCTGTGAACTCAGTAACGTTATATCATTCTAATTTCAGTCGTCCGTCTTTGGCCCGATTATCAGCACACTGTGTCCATGCTTTCTTGAAGATTTCTCAGTGAATAATTTAGATGTTACTGGAAATATCCTAGGATAAACTTCAGAATCTAGGTCAGCTACTAACTTAGCTGTGAAGAGTCAGTCGCAAACAACTAACCAGTCAGTCACAGATCTTTTGCTTTATCTGTTCTTGATACTTTACTCATTTTCCAAAGTGAAAAAAGCTTCATCTACCCACTTTTCCTTACATGTGTTATTAAATGACTTTTGTAAACCTCTTTTTAAGAAATGTTATGCCAGAATAAATTTCCTCTTGGAAAATCTCCTGGAGGATCCTCCTATGCTAGTTTTTAAATGGTTCTGACTTGGCTAAAGCTTCTCTGAACAGAGGTATTATACAGTAGATACACCCCAAAATGCTAAATGATACTGAAGGCTTGAAGAATGAGTAATACGTTGACATTCCATATTTTATAGCTGTTTTGCTATTATTAACAATCCTTAATTTGCAATTAGGAAGTCCCATGAGTTATTACGTTAACTAAACAAGCTAGGGGGAGAGTTAATGCAATTTGCATTGAAATATCCTATATGCCAATTTGTAGTAACAGAGCTTTAAATCTGTGCTAAAGTTGCAGTCAAAACACACATTTTCAACATGTGAGTAACCATTACAAAAAAAAAGAAGTAAGGCAAGTCAATTAATTCATCTTTATAGGAAAGAAGATATTTGGTAATTAGAAAGTGTGTGGGCCTTGTTGTCATTGGAAAAACAATTCTACATGTGGATGGGATGTTTTCTTCAAGGAGAGGATGTATATCTTCTGGTAGTTCGTAGCTAAATGGGTTACCCTCAGGTTTCAAAGGTACGCATAAACTAATTTTGCTGCACAATGAATAGGTGCAGTCCTTTGGGAGCTAAAACTGTTTCTAAATCATCCAGAACCTGACAGAAATATAACCATCTGTGGCTGACTGCAAAATAAGAGCTCTTGATGAAAGAATGAAAGAGCAGCCTCTTCTTTTGGCATCTTCCTTGCCGTCATAAGGTGACTTTTTTGGTGTATTGCAATTGGATGCAGATGGAAATGTGGGAAGGACAGCATGCATCAACATGTCCTGTGACTGCTGGTGACCGACAGGCAGCCGCTGTATGTGAGGGCTGCATGGAGCACAGCCTCCATGAAACCTGAGCCTCCAAAACCCGAGACTGTTTTTCCACTTCTACATCCGAGCATGGTACAATGCCAAGAGATGGATATGATGCTAGTTAGTTTTCAGGCTGATAGGAAGATCAGAGTATAAAGAATCTGAGATATTTTTATAAACCTAGCATATGGGATGCCCCACGTGCCTTATAAAATCATCATACAAATTAAATTATATCAATACCGTACCTTATGTTTGCACTTTGGATCCCATTATTAGGCCAACTGTGTAGAATACAAAAAATTCTCATGTTCAATGTTTAATCCTCTTTTACTTGCTATTTAATTTTGCATACAAATGTACAATGGAATACAACAAACATTAAATGTATATACTAAAACACATGAATTCAAAACCCCATTTATTTTATCAATTGCTTAAGCTCATTTGATCATAAGGGACAGGGAGACCAAACAGCTATAAAAGAGCTCTATTTTCTATCAGCTGAACCAAATCCTCCTTTGATCTGTTAATCCCAAGTTTATAAGGTTAGGAGATAAGCAAGCGTAACTAAATTCCTTTTTCTTTTTGTCCACCTAATAGCCTATGAAGCAAAGCAAACATAATAAGCTTCTTTGCTGCTTTTCAGCCTCTTCTTGCTGAATAATTCAAAAAGTGCATTACAGGTTTTATGTACAACTGTACACACAAGCAATGTTCCATGATTTTTTTGCATGCCTCAAATTTGCATATATTATATTTTTATTTTGCATTTCTGACACAGAAGCTGACTGCCTACTCATTCTTGGCTTTTTATTAGGTCTTTGATGCTTGCTGGAGGAGAAGGCCTCTTTTGTCTCCGATAGCCTTAAGGCAGATCTAGGTTAGCAAGAAAGCCAGAGGTTTCAGGCTTGTTAAATGTCACAGTAATGGCTGTCTTTACGCATTGAAATACCAGCCTTCTTCTTTATAGGAAAAATGAATCACATTACCACCAAGGGAAGGAAAGCCTTTGTTGGAGGAGACTGCTAGTCTGCTACTTAAGAAGGGGATTTAATTTTCCCCTCCAGGCTTTTTGGCCAGCCCACTACTGTTGCCCTTGTGGAACTCTGATATCATAGCATGTGAAGGATAGCAAACAAGAAAGAGCAATTAGCCATTAATCATACTCATTTTGCATTGGATGGACAGACCATTTAAAATACTGCCTGTATTCAGTACATGAACAAGAATAGCCTGTGTGGACAAAGCACGAATGTGTAGAACTTTATTCTCGTATTTTGGATAAGCACTTCTTATTTAATTCTTAATCAATGTCAAAGAGCTGGTGTTACGCATACTACTTTTTATTAAACCCTTCTCATAAGTTTTAGTGCACAGAGAGTTTAAGTGAGGATTTATGTTGTCTACAAAGGCCACATTTTTCATTTCTCATAAAAGTGTGTGGATTACTTTAAATAAAAACATAAGAATGGCAATATTAATTCTGCAAACAAAAATACTTGATTGAAATAATTGATTATACTGTGTTTTGTATTTATGGGTTTTAGTTTTTTCCTAAAATATTGGTTGATCAAAGCAGTGTTTTTTGCTAACAAGGCGAATACACTATGTTTTTTATATATATAGATGTGTGTGTGTATATATATATATGATTAAAAATTTAGCTACATAAGCATATACTTCTTTTGTTACCTTAGAAAATAGGGAAAGAAACTTTTCTAAATAAATGAAAGTGTATATTTATTTATTCATTACTCAGTCAAATACTATTTTGGTAGAAAGTAGAATTAAATTAAGTGGTTTTTATTCATTAAATACATTCAGCACATGTGCTAATGGTGTTAGTAGAAAAACAGGTAAGTTTATCAAGACCTGTTTTGCATTCAAAACCAATTTATTAAATAAAGAAAATACTACCTGTAGGCTGTGAATTGACCTGATTACTGCTGGTTCCCAGGTCCTTCAGGATTCTTGAACTAGTAGATCTCATAATCCCTTTCCAAATTGGTGGTTTTATGTTTAATTAGGAAAATAAGTTAGTTATTCTGCTTTTTCAGCTTTCATATACCTTTGGATGAACTAGACACTGAAGTGGCTTATTTAACTGAAAACAAAAAAAATAGAACATCTGCTATTTAATCTGAGAAAACAGCTTCATTGGAATGCTGACCCAGGTACTTCCATCCAAACAGTATCTTTTCTTTTCTGAGCAGCAACGACTGCCTTTTGCTTTTGGACAGGATTATGACCCTTCCTATGTTTCACCTAGTGGGGCTGAAAGAAACACTAGTAAGAAACCCAGACAACGAGTGCTTGCAGACCCTGTGTCCTTATGAGTCTGCACGCTTCTGCTTTCCAATAGATCTCCAGAGACTTGCTGGTCTGTGGTCACTGGGAAGAACGTGTCCTCCTCACATATCTGGAAAGATACCCCATGTGGTGGCTTTTCTGTGTGAATTTTCCTGGTGAGGAAAACAAGACGTCACAATGTTGTTTTTAATTACTAATGACATTGTTCCTTGACTTTTGCTCATCCATATCACAATGGCACACAATAGCTGTCTCAGTTATGACAAAGTGGACAGTTGTATGTTGAAGACCTCTGAGATGCAGCAACTAGTTCCTAGTTGTCTTGGTGGTCTTTGGCAAGTCACCTGCATCAGCATGTTGGTTCCCTACCGTTAGAAAAAGGCTAATGACTTCTGCATCTCCATGTAACAGTGTGTGCTGTTTTCTGGATATGTCATGAAAGAAGTAGCTTTAAGGGGAAATTTAAATGAAATGAAGGAGATTGTTTTCCACCTGAAAAGTTTCATACTCTTAATCTGCATTCTCCAAACACAGAGGCTAGAGATTTATAAAGAGAAAGTAGAAGTCTGGTCCATTGTAACCTGGTTCCAGAGGCCGAGATTTTAAGGAAAATATCTACAGCCATGCAACTCACAAACCCACAGTGTCTGGCATTAGTTTTATCATTGTATTCTGGTTTCTTGTCCGAGAAAGTAAAGTGAAATGTAAGTTGTCCCCTTTTAATACTTCAGTTCTATGAGCTGTTTAAAAATTAATGCTAGTTCATTTTTGTGTGGCAGAGTAATTCAAAAATATCTCAGCTGTCCCAAGTGAATAGAATTAGACATGTGTCTTCTGAGCTTTGGCGTAGTACTGTGTGCATTTTGCATGGAGATGTGGGGCCGCCCTTCTTGTGGCAGCGCTGTCTGCGAAGCTGCCCTCTGACCGGAGCAGCCTCCGGCACGTCCTAGTGCAGGACAAGGATTTTGTCTTCGTCCTCAGCCATTTTGCAGTGGTGCCTCTCTGGCACAACTTTGGCATAACTTACTTTTGGCTAACCCTAGTGTTTTAGGCAACTTAGCACTACTGGCAGTATTAGCATTAAAAAATAGCAAGCCAGCAGATTCTGTACTATGCTGGAAAATGGGGGAAATGTCATGTTGGCATAAGTGCCATTCGCTTAAGTAGTTGTAACATACTTTATCATGTGCATAATCCCTTTTGCAGACATATGGCTAACACAAATTTTATTTTTTTGCAATAGTTCCTCTCTATCTTTAAGGAGATAAGATTAAAAAAAATGTAAAATTAAATTTGTAGATCACGTGTATGTTAGTTTTCTGATACTTGACAATTACAGAATTTAAAGCTTACTTGAGGAATGTTGCTGCTTCAGTGGCACAGGATTTTCCTAAACTGACATGAATTTGAACTCTTAATAATCATAACACAATACTCTTATTTTTGTGAAGGATATTGGGCTTGTATTTTTGTAATTTTTTTAAATGTACAACTTTGATGTGTGTAGCTTTGAAGGTTTCCTGATGGAACAGAAACATCTGGTGTCCAGTTCTCTCGTCTGCAATGGCCCTTTCTGCCATTCTGCGCATGTGGGTATTTTCTTTTTTAGATGGCCCATTTCCAATATATCGGAGAGGGAGGAAATTCTTAAAATGTATGTTGAATTAGGGTATTTGCCTTCCAT
The DNA here is from genome assembly GCF_036370855.1 of Dromaius novaehollandiae. Classification (NCBI taxonomy): domain Eukaryota; kingdom Metazoa; phylum Chordata; class Aves; order Casuariiformes; family Dromaiidae; genus Dromaius; species Dromaius novaehollandiae. The sequence continues at coordinate 8,710,877 of NC_088110.1, read as the reverse complement.
ATTCCTTGTAGTATAGTAAATTTTACCTGACATATTGTACCACAGCAATACTACTTTTCTTTAAATATTGTGTGCTATTATTTATTTTAATTTTCTTTCATTTCAAACTTGGGAAACACTATTTATTTTTCTTTTCTATTTTTACTTACTCACTGCATTATATTTTTCTACCTGTCTGTAATGTTATTCAGAATGAACATGTATGCTTGTTTTTCCTTTTGCTTAGCTGTTCTTTAAAAACTATTTTTTAAATCCCTGTGAGGAGAGATTACTTGATTCTCCCTCAATATACTTATGCATATTATAAATAAAGTCAGTAAAAGTATTATTTAATTATTATATTCTGTAGTATTTACTAAATATTTCTTATGGTTATTTAGATGTGTCATTAACAAAGTACAAAGTAGAATAAACTATGGTGTAATTATATTGAAAAACAAATTATAAGTATCTTTTCAAGAAAAGTGTGTTAGCCAAATGTTTGACACTATTTTAATACATAACTTTCAGTTGCTTGTAAAGCTGGCCAATGCAGGATGCAATGGGTTATCTATAGTAATCTATAGCCCTTCCTCAAAAAAGTTTTCCATTTGAAAATTGAATCCAATAAATGGAATCGGTAGAGGTCATGGTAGATAACTTGTTACAAAGGTACTAAAAAAGTTAAGACAAGACTGTAGCTTTTGTCAGCTAGATGCAGTTATTAACTCGGTACTGGAACCTGCACAGATAAAAGATTGTTGGAACAGTGTAGCCTGTAGCATCTAAATAAAGACTTTTTATTTTTTCAAAGTATAAATAATTTTAGTTCAAAATCTACTGATTCTTGTAAACAGTGGAGTGCATGAACTTCCCTTTATATGGAGGAAGTTACTTGAAATTGCTTTTTGGTTTTGGTTCAGGTGATTGATTTCTTTCCTCGTCCTCCCTTGGAGGACTTGGTATTGGTTTTGAAAGAGAAATGCCTTTCTAAAATCACATTTCAAAACACTTTTAAGATGGTGTAGAACTGATACTTTTTAAGTTTCCTGAGGTATTGGTGGGTGGATGGTATTGGCCCAGATTTGTAAATAATTTTGCAGGAGTCTCCAGCTTGCAGAAAAACAATGTGCCAAGTCTTTTCATGATTTCCACTTCCTAGCTCCTTATCTGTTATAAAATACTGTTTTTGTGAGAGCTTTGGACAGTGCAATGGGAAGTGGAATATTTTAGGAAAGGCTTTCCTATGAATAAGCTGCACTGTACTCAAAGTGATTGTACTTGTGGAAAAAAAACAAGAAGCTGTGTTAGCCTCCAGTCACAAATACTGAGATGAGACAGTTCCTTTCAGAAAAGTGAGCTGGTTACAGTGAACCCGTATTTCTTATAGTAGTATTCCTGAGATAATTATGGCATCAGGACAATCCAAAATCTATTTAAACCAATAAAGAGATTCCCAGGGGCCTTAGTGGCCCCTGGATCAGGACCATAGACTGTAAAGTAAAAGCAGAGAACAAATGAAAATTCTGTCTGACAGGGGACTGGAATAACAAAACCTAATATTTTTGTAATGGATATTGCAAAATATTTTTTCATAATAAACTCTTCAATGACTATTAGCTATTTATACAACAGTGTACAACCCTTTCTCTACTACTTTTAAAAGTTGCCCACTCATAAAAATTGCATGTAATTATAGAACATAGATGCCAAGTAGCTAAGGAAAAAGGTATCGCTTGAAACATTTGTTTTTGGAAGCAGAGAATAAAACATACATAGTTCCTGTGAAAGGATGCATCAGATTTTGGACCTGCCAGTTTCAACAATGTATGTTTAATTACATGTCACCACATTTCATAAGGAATGGTATTTAAAGTAGCATTCAATGTGTCAATGGTTGTAATATAATAGAAATAGTAGCTGATCAAAACCAGCTTCAAATCTTGTATGGATCAAAAAAGCAGAAAATCTGATATCTGCAAAATGTCCCACATAAGAAGAGTAAGACAGATCTCTCTAATTTTTATGTATCATATGATCTATTTTTGTCATCTTTTGATTCCGTAGAAACGTATGCTTTTTAGGTAACAGTCTTGGGATGCTTTTATACAGTCAGATTGTTGTGCTTAGACCTAAGAAAGGCAACAAAGTTTTTGAAAAGGAATGGGATTTCCAAATACTGTGTGTAGTATTCACAGTAGTTTCATTATTTATCATTAAAGCTAAAATTCATTCCTATAAAAACTGGGCGCTGGGCCTTCAACACAATGAAATTAGTTTCACGCTGGGGGAAGAACACTTGTGCTGTGTCTCCACCTTTTTCAGCTTCTCTATAACTCACTGGATTGATAAACGTCAACCAACCTTGACTTCGGTGAATCTACCAGCCCCTTCTCGTCTTACAGAGCTCCCAGTCCCTCACCATCTGAATAGCTGTGTGAGATGTGGCGAGCTGTCCTTCTCAGAGGGAGTGAAGGCACAGTGAGACCTCAGTGCCAAGAGCATCTGTGACAGAACGGCGAAAGCACGCCCCAGCCCTGGTGCCTTCCTAGCAGTGTGTCTCCGCTCTGCTTGGTATGAGGGATTTTCACCCTTCCTACGGTGAGTAGTGGAGAGCAAGTGGACACAGGTGTATTCTCATACATGGAGTCAACTTCAAGCTCTGCTTTGCCTTGCTCAGAGGCTAGCAAAGGACCATCTTTGTTATGTGACCCTGAGGGAGGTTCCTCCTATGGGGGAACCACAGCAAGATCAGTGCGTTAGGGCCAATGATGGCCCTTCGTCTCGAGGGGAAGAGGGAAGGGAGCAGGCGAAGGTACCCTCACTGTTTGTACTGCCAAAGCACTGCAGGTGGAAGCAAGGGAAGAAATGATCTCTGTGACAGTTGAGGCAACTGGAGGAAAATCTCTGGTGAAATTAGAGTTAGGACTGTAAAGCATAAATAAGCAGCCGAGCACTTTCGGTGCACTTCCCTGTGCATGTGATCTGCTCGGGTGTGAGAGGGGCACGCTGAAAAGCGCATTGTCCTTCAGCAGAATCTAAAGCTGCCTTCCAAGAGGAAGGTAACCTCTTTGTGTGCCTCTCTCCCCCTTCGTCTCCTCGTGCAGTATGCAAATCCTCCTTTTCTCGCACAGCTTGATACGTGATTGGTTCTCTCTTTCAACACAAATGACTGAAGATAGATTTTTCTATTTATATTCGGTGTCTATGCCTTGGCTCTCGACCATAGAGGGAAAACAATATAGTTCTGCCTGTAGGAGGTTGAATTTGTAAATACATATTGGTTTGGAAATACAATGAGAGATAATAAAATATTCAAAAAGCAGCCTGCTCTTGTGGGATGTTATTCTGCACAGCTAGGGAGCAGATTAATGACACTACACAGGAAAAAAAATAAGATGCACCATAAAATATGGATTGGAGTGGCAATGTGGAAACCAAAATTCCAGTCCTGGCAGCTTGTGAAACACATGCATCTTTGTAAAAAGTTCATCGACTTTAAATAGCTATGCTGAAGAGCTGCATTACTTAACTGAGAGACATAAGTAACTTTTTCTATCCCAGGTAGTTAATCAGCACAGCAGGAACAGGAACTGTGCCCTGATCTAGGTGAGTGATATCCTGATAGTGATGATGTCCTCCTGAATGAGATTCAGGGCTCTTGAGTCCCTTCAGGTTGAATTTTGAATGAGTTGTGATCTGTTTTTTTTTCTTTCTTCCTCTCCTCTTCTCTCCTCTCCTGGAAAGCTTTCTATAAAACATACTGTCAAGAGGAAGGCAGTGTGCGAGCATGTAGCAAAATGGTTGTTATATCTGTCCTAATTTCCATTTCATTTTGTATTACAGAAGCTAAGTTGCAATGTCAAAGTGACTTCAGGTAGGAGGAGGGAAGAGAGAAGTATCTGAAGTGGAGTTAGTTTGGTGGGTTCCCAGCAGTTCCCACCTCGCTGGTCTCCCTGGAGGAGCAAGCGCTCTCTGAGCTCGCGCCCTCCTTGGAGGTATGTCCAGGACGTGCCTCCTAGAGCTGCCTGCTCTGGGAGCTGCTCCGTTTTTTCTGTTTACCCTCTAATGGCTAATGACCTTCTACTGCTGCTACCATTTACCTTAGATTCATACAGAACAATTTCCTATGTAGGAAGAAGATGGGATGTTTAGGATTCATTTAAAGAGTATGAATGCTGAATATTCAAAAAAGAAAGATTCCTCTTAAATCTTAAGTATTTTTTCAGTTTGGGTCAAATATGCAGAGTTCCTCCTCCAAAATCTCCAGACCAGTTTACTTTTGGACACTACAGGTAATAAGAGGTGACATTTAGAATAGTATTTTGCAGATGAGTGGGTCCTTTAGGCAGTGCTAATAGCAATGCTTCACAGTGAAGCTTGTCTGCAATTTCCCATTAGAAAATTCTTCCTAACTTTTGCTTAAAACTTTCCTAAAATTCAATGACTCAGTTTGAAAATTTCCTTTCAGGGCATCTGCTTTAAGGGGATTTTTTCCTCTCCACCAAAATCAGAAAATTATTTTGAGAATAAGAGTGGAGAGGGAAATCTGCTTCATCCATAATAATAAAAATATCATGATACTGATGCTGAAAAATTGAGTGACTCCAAGATGCAGATTTGGGATGCAAAATTTGGTGTGGAGGATAGTCTGGTCTTTTTTATCAATGGTGTCCTATTTATTTTCTGTGTGGAGAGTCCCTAAGATCTGGGCAGTGTAGAAGCATTTGTAAAACTGATTCATTTTACAAAGCCAAGTAAAGGCTTCCACTTAATGTTACCTGGACCTGCACTTTTCTTGTGACTGCACTACTGCACTGCCAAGACCGCGGCAGTGTCTGTGCGTGAGTGCCTGAGCCCAGGCAGCAGGAGGAAGGGAGAATTTTTTTTCTTCTGCTCTAAATAAGACACCAGTTAAGCCCAGGCCGGGTAGAGAAGGAAGCAGCATAGTGCAAGAGCAATAGACTGGGGTGCAGGAGGAAGAGTTGGAAAAGGACAGAAAAATATGTACACATACATATTCAGGAGGTTTCTGAATTTCGGTTGTGCACACAAACCTGTGTTTGATACTCCTCTTTTTAAGAATGCTAGACTTCTCAACTTTTTAATATAAGGGTGTTTTTTTTATGCTCCCTCTCTTTATATAAATGTTTTAAAATGTGTGTGTGAGTGTGTGTATGGGTGTACACAGGAACACACAAATATACATAAGCACACACTAATAAATTATTTAATAATTAAATCAATTTAATAATTTAATAATAAATTAATACATTATTACTACATAATTAAAAATAGTTGATTCAATAAGAATAAGGGAGAGCTGTATACAGTGTTAGAACTAAGTAAGTTTTTATAAATTACTGTAAATGAGCAGCTGCCTTAAATATTATAATCCTGAAACATTTTGTTTTAGTTAATGTTTTTCAAGACATATTTAGATTTTGAAACTAAGTATTGTTACTTTTCTACAATTTTTAAAATGTTTTATTTGGAGAAAACTTTTTAATTATGGATGATTTTAGTCCCATGTTATAGCAGTCTAAGTCTCACGAAATCATAACATATTTCAAAGCATAAACCCGAACATTTTTTTACAATCCTTTTGAAATTGTTTCTTCTGTTCTCATAGTGACTTGCCTTCCTTTTCCTCCTTCTGAATACATTTCCTCTGTGCTGCTGTATCAAAGAATTCTTTTTCTTTTTGCTGATTGTTTATATATTTGAAGATATTTAAAGAGGAAGTAAGAACTCTGTACATATAATTAAAGGCCTATCTATGGACTCGTGCTTTTGAACTTCAGTTTTCCTTATGCGTAGATGTAAGCTGTTTCCTTATGCTAAGCAACAATGATAAGATCAGAATGAGATTGGCTTGATTACTAATAGCTACACGTGGTTTTAAAACTTGGATTGTCTAGTGAGTGGTTTCTGGATAATCTCTGAGAGTTTACAATATATATGCTTTCTCTGAACTGTGCTACAAATATAATCTTTAGCTTAGGACATTGCTCCAAACAGCAGTTAAATCAGACAGTGCTAAATCTTTTAGAGCTGCTCAGAAGTGCTCTGTAGCACCAGGAGGGGATTCTGGAAAGTGCCAGTCGGCATTACTTGCCCGGCTCCTGCTGCGTGAGCGGGAGCTCATTAAGCTCAGCAAGCTGCTCTGAGAAACTCGGCCTTGATAGCCACAAACCAAAACCTAACCTTAAGTGAATATCATTCATAACTTGGTCTCCTGTATGACAAAATGAGATTTTAAAGGAGTCTGATTTTCCACAAAACCCTGCATCTTTGAAAATACGCATCTTTTAAGGTGTCTGATGATGGGATGACCCAAATCATTGGTGACTTTCACAGATCTTGAATAGAGAATAAATTCATAAGTGTAAGAACAGCTTATGAAGGGGAGATGAGATAGAAATGAAATGGATTTTGGCTTAGCAGTAAAACAGGCCAGAAGCTGTGCATCTTTTTGAGCCAGATGTACCGCTAGTATAAATTACGTTCACTGTAGTCTGTTTTAACTGAATTGAGCTATCTTGACTTATATCAGCTAAAGATATGAACCGATCTTTTTCAATCTATTATTTGTTGGTGTCACCCCTGTGGTGATGTTCTGTGTGGATGTGGAACAAGATACTGAGAGATATCCATGGAAAGCTAACCAGGGAATTAGAACTTATTTAATAAATCTATAATTCTTCATTGTATTTCTACAGCATGACAATAGAACAGAAGTGCTGGTACAGTATAATGGCAAATTCTGATTAGCTCTGTATACAAAACACTGGCAATTGCTCATGTTTGTAGCATAGCCAGAAATATCTGGAAACACATATATATCAAGACTTTATTGTAAAACTTGTAAACTAAATATTAATGATCCACTATGAATAAAATCTTCCAGTAATGCAAGTTGGTATACCCCATTTTACCTGACGATGTGAACGTGCATTTTTTAAAACGCATCTCTCCTGATATTATTGGTAATCTTCCTGACATCTGCAGAGGTATAATAGTATCTTTGGTAGTATCATAGTTTGCTTTCATTTACACCTATGCAAACTCATTGTCTTCACCTTACAAAACCAAATATGGAGCCTCGTTGTATTCAATACTCTTGGAAGGACAAAAATTAGTAACACTCCTGTTTGTTTGATGCATGAAGAGGAAGTCCTGTTTGTTTAGTGTTAGCTATGTGGTCTCTGCAGAGTAAAATGCATCAAAAATGAGTTCTTGGAATTAAATGAAGTACCTAGAATTCATTCCAATTTCTGTGGTGAGTTAGCATGTTTTTTCAGTAAAAAAGTGTCGTTTTTATATATCTGTAACATTATTTCAGACTAAAATTAACTCTTTCGGTAAGCTATTTGAAATCACTGTTTTGTGAGGGAGGAAACTATAGCTGTATATTCTGATTTTCTCTATGGTTAGTTTCATAAGTGTCAAATTGTTGCAAAAACCTGCTGCCACTTCTGTGACAATCATAGTAGAAAGAGGAGAGGAAAACTTGAGGATTTGAAGACAGCTTTCCTGGGAACTGGCTCTGTATGTTTAGAGTAGAATTCCTAACACATTAGCACACTTCAGTCTGAAAATATTGATGCAAGTAAGAACTAAAATGAAGGAAAAATGGACAATTTTGCTTCAGTGTGAAAGAAGATTCCTCTCTCTTCTACAACTATATGAAAAAAATCAAACTGCTACTGAGAAATTGAATTAGCATTTCTTAGAAGGTAGTAGGAAATGCTTCTGGAAAAGGTTGACTAATTGCTGATTAGTTCTATGAACCACCTGCACTATTTGCTGCGGAACTGAAGATAAGGTCAACACTGCAACTACTTTGCTGTTGCATTTGTAATGGTTTGAGGAATTAATTAGTTGAGGAATTAATCGATTAATTGATTGAGGAGTCAAGCAACAGCAAATGCAGATTGCATGAAAGATGATCAGCTGAGCACAATATTCCATGGGGCAATCTATTTAGGAAGAAAAATAGGATAAAGTTGGTAGTTCATGAAAAATAAGCCTCAGCTAACACAGTGATGTTGTAATGGAGACAATAATAGTACGAATTCGGAGATATAATAGCCAAGAGAAGCAGGCTCCTGAATCTTATGAAGACTATCATGTGTAGTTTTTAACCAAGTAGGCAAGACTATTTTCAGATATTTATGAACTATCCTATATAATAGCCAAGGATTAATAGACGAAAATTTTCACTGTTAGCAAATCTATAAATAAAGGTTTTTCTCTGGTTTTAAAAATAGTTCAGCTCTATCCAGGTAACTTTGGCAATCTATTGTACAGGTGCCAATACACAGGGGTTTGCATTTGTGGATTGATGTTAGTTTAAGATGCTTCGGCATTCTTTCCTTCCACCTGTTTCTTTATTTGGGACACAGTTTCTTTGGGACCCAATTTCTTTATCTTTTGTTCATATACCAAAGGTAAGCTACACCAGAGAGTACTATAGCTCGTATGAAATAAATAGAAGAGTTCAAGCACTTTTGGTTTGAAAGATGAGGAAATCTCAATTCCATAGCATAGAAGAATAGCCAAAATGGAAACCCTGCTGGGCAACATATGCATTTTTATGGTTTATTGTCGACCTCCTCTATTCCATACACAAATGGATAGAAGAAGAATACAGGATTAAAAGATTAGTTATGTCAGTTCCTTTTGGTTCCACTATTTTACTGCTGTTTTATTAAATCAAACTACTGACCAAATGTCTAGTTTTCCCTTCCTGTGACAAAAAGGGTGTTTCTTCATGCCTACAATTGATTTTCACACTTTAATCAAAGGCTATTCAAATCTTTCAATAGAAAACTCAGGTATATTTCATGGACCTAAAAAAGAAAAGTTACATTCTAGTCATGCAACACAGCTAACTTGTTTATGTTAGCATACCCATGTAGTATACGCTGCATTAGGAAAGCCTTTTTCCCTGCTACTGTTTTGAGAGAGCACTGTCAGAAGTGGTCTCTCCCTGTCTTTGCCTAGCTGTGGGTCAGGATTTGAGGAGCTGCTATCCCTTTGTCATCACTTTTGTTTTCTGGCAAGTTTGGAGATGGCATAATTAATTAAATATTTAAATGAGGCCATCCTGTAGCATGATACAGCAAAGCAAAACTGATGACAAAGAATGAAATATTTCAAAATTATATGTAACAACATATTGCAGCTATTAGCTGCTTTTCATCACATTCAAAACATACAGTAGAAAGTAATATATTATGACCAAAACTTTCAGAAATGACTAATTATTTTGCACTAGTGATTATGTCTCTTAATGTGAGTCATTCTGGGGTATCCAGCATGAGGAAACTTAAACAGGAACAGTGTGTTGGCTCAGCTTACTCAGTCACTGCCAGTAATGTAAGCGCCTAGTGTCATGGCTATTGCGGTACATCTTGCAAATGTATCCCAAAACACACCCGTCAATGTGTGCAAGAACCCCTTGATTTATGATTGATAACAATAACCCTTGAAGTGTTCATTTGCTTTCTTGAATATAGTACCTCTGTTTTATTATCACGTTCTAGCCATAGTAAGACTGGCATAACATGATGTAATAGAAGACCTGATACATTCCTATGTGTGAGTGTGAGGTTTCTTTTGTGGATGCAGATTATATTCAGAAAGTTTGCTTTTGAGATTAAAAGGTCCCTAAAAATGTGTCCCATTTCAATTTTAATATTCTAGAAGCTTACTAACTTGAATCATCTATTGTAAGGCTTTGATCTTCTAAGTACTGGCACTGTGCACAGCAGGAGCAGTTGGTTTAGGGTAAGTGCATACGGTGGCTCCCACAAAACTCAAATGAAATTAAGCAAGCAGCAGAAGACTCCATATTATTAAAAATCTTGAGCTTTTTGTATACCAAATCCCTCATTCTCAGCAATATTAGGTAGGAAATGAATTTGGAGTGTGAGCAGGGAATGGACTGTATACTGATGTAAACTCAGCCCTCAGCGGACAAAGATGCCTTCTTACAACTTTGTGTTTGCAGCATTGCCACACCACAGCTCTTTCCTGGATGTTGCAATGCATTTCTTACCTTACCTGCTTTTCTCATCACCTTTTAACTTGGCTGTACACCCAGCTGTCTATTCCTGCATGGTGTGAGAGCGATTTCTAACTGGTAGTGTCTGACTCCCTCCCCTCTCCCTTTCTGGATAATTATTTAGCTTTCTAGGTTGTACCACTGACTGTGCCCCAGCATTCACAAAGGCAAAGCAATTAATTCAAAGACCCAAACACATACTATGCATGAGAAAAGCTGCTATTATTTGTAATCACTTCATTTACAGAAACTAGAAATTCAAATCTCTACAAAGCTCTACTGCAAACAGTCTTCACAGATATTTACACTTAGCTTATTCTGTCATTTTAAATAGTGTATATGCATTCAATGGACAAACTACGTTTTTGTGAATTCAGCAGCAAGACTTTGTCATCCTAAAGCAAGTTACTCAAAGGACTGTATTATGATTGTCATTTATCAGCAGTGTACTACTGTATGGGATTGTGAATTGTCTTATATCTTCCTACTACAGAAGTGTCTGCTTTGCTTTTTCATTATTTTACTCCTTTACTTGTTGGCACGGTAGGAAATTAGGCTATTTTACTTATAGCTAGTGGTGACTGTTTTTTTCATTCACAAAAAGGCAAAGGCTGGGAAGTTATTAAACTTATTCTCTTAAGTGAAAAGATAATCATCACTTCATCATTTTTCCTGACTAAGATTCTCCATTTGCTTCACAGAATTACTGTAGTTAAAGAAGGATTGTGTTTTGGGCTTAAATTAGTGTGACCATTAAAGATTCAGATTGACGGCTGCTGATATAGATATGATATGTTTAGTACTATTTTATTTTCATGGAAATGAGTAATTTTTCTGTACAGTGCCCACATGTAAGATAAACATAATTCCATACTGGCATATGAATAGCTGTTCATTACTATAATGTTCTAAGGAATAGTATTCTGTCTTTCTGCAGTGGAATATGGCTGGAAGTTTAGGATGCAAAACTACAGCTCTTGAATAGCTTGCATTAAATGAGTTTTTTCAGCTATTATATGCAGTATTGTGAATAATCTTGTAGTGTGAATAGAAATAATACTCTGCCACAGCTCCATTAGCTAATGCTTTTGATATGTTAGCATTTACGTAATATAATTACATCAACGTATTTGGTTTAGGCACTCCATTGACTAACTTGATTCTAGGTGTCATTCTGTGCAGTGTGGCTTTCACTCTTTTCCAAAAATGAAAGGTCATTTGAATGTCAACCTGATTTAACATGTCATATGAAGAATCTGCTGAAATATCTCCACCAGTGATATTTAAATCATGAGTAACCTCCCAATGGGCACAGTGCAGTTGACCAGAAGTTGTTTGATTTTTTTTTTTTTAAATTTCTCTTCTTAGTGTTTTTTTTCCTCGATTAGTAATAGCCAAAAAAAATGCACAACTAAAAGCAACCTCCCCAACCCTTACCTACTCACAAATCCTTCTCAAGTTATACAGTATCCTTCTATTTTTGCTAAGCTTAGCAGTAAAAAGCTCTTACTTTTGTTCCTCTTCTCTTATTTAAATCTCTTGTAGCTTATTAAATTTTTCAGTTTTAAAGTATTGTGTGCTGCTTCTTTTCTCTTCTTTGTTTTGTTCACATGTTTTTGAACTCTCCAGTGTATCACCTGATGTGAGCAAGTTTTTGTTTCTCTTTACTTGACATCTTTTTGCCTTTTTAAGGATTTCTTTTGCTCTGGCACAAAAAAGAAAAAAAAAAAAAGAAAAGAAAAGTGAAGAAAAATCATACCATCTTGAAAATAAAATATATACTCAGAAGAAAATTCAGGGAAGAAGTCAAGTTATGCTAACTTACCAAAAACTTAGGAGATCTAGAGAAAGATAGTAACAGATTTAGGGTCCAATTAACCAGGGTCATTCAGATGAACCACTGGGTTTACTCCTGTGATTAAATCCTTGTCAACATGGATGAAGGATCAAAATGAATAAGGCATAACCAGACAGCAGATTCCTTCCTAATGGTTTAAATATTTTATGAAATACTCCCAAAACTGGTGTTAAAATAAAAACTTACTGACAGCAGTGATTCCTCTCCTAAAAAAATGGAATGAGAGTTTCCAATGCACCATACAGGTTTAGAGTATGTTTTTGCTTTGGAGTCCCATAAAAACAGAACAAATAGAGGCTCTAGCATTGAAATAGCAAAGGAAGACAAGAAGCCCCCAAACCACATGACTTTATAGGAAATGCACTTGAAACCATACTAGATAAATGAGCTTACAAACTGAGGAAATCATGGCAAGTTGAATTCACTCAGAGATGATCAAGAAATATCCCTGATTGATCTGCCATCACAAAACTCTCTTGGTAAGTTATTGACATGACCCATTTCCTAGTTTCTGTGATTTGGATAGTGAATTTCTAATGACATTTTGCTCGTGTCAGGCTTTAGCAAGGTAAGATCTTTCTTTCTTTTGTGCCAGAAAAACCCCCCAACCTAAAAAATCTTTGTCTAAAAATGATTGACTCAGAGATCACGTCCTTCTATGATCACAGTTACCATGGGACAGTCAAAGCATTCTAGTGTTCCAGGGATCCATGTCCATGCTTGAGTTGCATTCACACTTTCTCTAAAATAAAGTTTATTCACACTTATTCTAAAATAGAAGTGGTTGGGTAAAGGATGCAAGCAAAGCTTTCATTTCTGTCTGAAGAAGTGATCCTAAAGTGGTCTCTGTTCTACTTGGAATCTTTTTTGATCCAAATTACAAACATTATACAGACAATTTTCAATGTATCCCGTTTAAGCAGAATGTTTATAGCGGTGTCCTGAGGATCAGACACATCAGAGGTTGAGATTCTTCAAGGATTCTTAAACGGCTCATACGACAACTTTGATATTATTGGTTTTTTTTCTTTCAACATAGAAAAGGCAAAAAAAAGTCAGAAATTAATTTGTGAGTCTTGTTTATTTGACAAAGGATTCACCACCTTTGGGAGCCAGGGTTTCACTCTTTTTTCTACACTTGTGTGGTATTTAAGAACTGTGAATGAGGTCATTCTGTACATTTTTTTCTACACAGGGGTGTTTCGCTCCGATTAGTTTGCTTGCCCTTTGCACAGCAACAAGTGATAGGAAATGTATCCGTGCTGCTTTGCTACGTTTGCTTCAGGTGCTTTTTAACTAGTGTGTTCAGATAGCACTGCCGATGTTTCCGTTAGCTAGGAATTGCTCCAGACAGATGGACTCTGGTACAGGGCTCTAGCCCTCCACTGTAAGTACTGGGATTTTTGTCACTGTACACTGTAATACACGACATTGCATGTGTACTGCCATCAGAAGAAATTTATAGACCAGCTAACAAACCCCTCTGATTCGCTTGTACCACCGCGTAGCAGTCTGTATTTTGGAGTGCCGTTATTGAACAGTTGTCAGCTGCATGTGGAACAGCTGCTGAGCTGGACAAGCAACAGCCTGAGCAGGATGATGCACGTGCGGCTGGAGCAAAGCAGTGGCACCGATTAAGCTGGGCAGCTTTGTATGCAGCAACGGTGCCTCTACAAATATAGGAGGGACTTGAAGATCGGGTTCAGCAGATTTTCATGCCTTTTTGTGGAGCATCTGTGGAACATTTGTGCGCTTGACTCATATCATGATAGGACAGTAATGCAGAACTGGGGGACAAACGGTGGCGTCAGAACTTCAGGATGAGAAAGATTGCTTTTCTAAGTTTGCTTTTAAGCCCATAAAATGCCTTCCCACTAAGCTAAGGACACTGTTCAAAGAAAAAAGGTATTTTTCTCTGTTGCAAGACATGGTTGATCAAGCTGGAAGATTAGTCATTATCGTCATGAGATAGTCCTGAAGGTGCAGAATGCTATGTTCTGTAGGAACTCGCACGTGGTATTGGGTGTAAGGGAGAGGAGTTTTGCTCTTCTTCTATTGCACCTTGTCGCTCTTGCGGAGTCAACTTACCCTCTTGCAGCTTGAAGTCTTTTAATGGATGTTTGGACAAGAGACAAGAGCTGTTCAGTTATACCAGAAGTGGTTGCACAACGAAGGCAGCATGTTTATTTAGAAGAGTGAAGGGTACATGGCCGTGCCTTGTGACACGTCGGAGTGTTTCTCAACAAACGGAGTTCCTCTTGTTCCAGGAAGAACTGTGTGCTTCCACACGGTAGCTTTCATTTCAAGAGGATGTTGCATGTGAGACAGGTGTAGCAAGGTGGAAGAAGAGCTACTCTAACATAATACCTCTAATTACAAAATGTTCAAGATCTTACTCTGACCATGAAATTTAACTCAAGACTTCAGACTCCACTCTGTTTGGTCTGTAAAATAGATTTACAAGTGCTACAGTAACAACAACTATACCTCATGTGTGTCAATGGATTCTTCTGATTTCTCTATTTTATTCAGCTTTGATTTTTTCTTGATAAGCTCATGCCATCCCAGTTTTTTCTTTTACTTTGAAAATAATATATTAGAAAAGGTGATCCACAGATATTTTTCATAGCCTATAAGTTTCTTTATTCATTGGATTTAGTTTGTACTTCCTCACATACGTGCTTTACAAAACTGACTCCAATGACACTAAAACAAAGCTTTTAGTCTAGTGAGGAAAGGTGGGAACAGTTTTCTCAGAGCCAGCGTAATATAATATATTTATCCATGCTGATTTATACCACTGTGTGTTTTGTAGATGATAAGATGATAATTTCATGCAAGCAGGACACTAATGCGTAAATCTGACCATTCTAAACCTGAAGTAGTTTATGTTTTCTGCCAAGTTCATTCCATCTTAGTCACAAAATAGTATAAACACTTCTAGCCAGGGCTATAAACTATATAGAGTTTAACTGTTGCGTGTTGTAGAGTTTTAAGTTCTGAGCCTTAAATAGTAAAGCAGATTTCAGTTCCTAAGGGTATTAGCATATTTTTGGTTAGGACTAAAATATAACAGTTGCCTGAGGAAGAAGTTTTAGTTAGAAAATATTTGAGGTAGGCAAAAGCCATATTTAAATTGTACTAGAAAATGATAATTCTGCACAAGCTCTCTGAAAATACAATGTGCTAAACCACAGGAAATCTGCCTAAACAATGTTACTAGGTGGGCCACAAGGAGTGTTTACTAGAGCTTGTGTCAACTGCCAGATAGGGCACACAGGCTACAAGGTCTTCTGGCACTCAGTGAAGCTGGGTGCGTTTTGCCCGCTGCTCACCTGGGACTCCAAGAGGAGAAGTGAATTGAGAAGGTCTCATAACCTATATTAATTAATTTAGTCACTTGGTTTATTTTCTGAGATTGTCAGCTGTACGACTGTTGAGATGGATACGGGTGTCTGGGAAGGGCAGCTGAGATGTTCACTTTGTTTTGATCAGGCTGTCAAACAGCTATAAGACCCTAATGAACACGGTCTTCTGGGGGCTGTTGGGACTTCTGCTCTCGGGGAACGCCCGCTTCTGAAGTCTGACGAGCGCAGGCTGACGCAAGGGGGAACCTGCATGCGCTTACCAGAACGTCCTTTCTTCTTCGCAATATCATCGTCCCCCTTCCTAAACCTTACCTGCTTGTGTCAGCAAGAAAAGCGACAGGAAAATGCTGGCTGTTGGGAACGGATATTGCAAGCAGTCAGCTAGATGAGGGGCAGGTGGGCAGCAAGGGGCGCGCATTGATCCCGCCGGCAGGGCACGGCGCTGGGGTGGTGCCCTGCAGAAGGAGGCCTGTTGCGGCGGCATAAACACACGAGTCAAGGTATCAGAAGGTGAGGTTTGGTTAATCAAAGTCTTTGCTTAAGATGGTGTTGCTTCTTCACAGATGTAATAAGAAAGTCTTAAACTACACACAGTCTAATTATGTTCTAAATAAGAGGATGGCAGGTTTTAATTTTTCTGTGACAAATATGAAGGATGGACAAAGAACATTTTATAATGGACAAAAAACCTGATTGCCTGCTTTAGGAAGCAGGGGAAGTAGGAGCCAAATGTAAGAATGAGTTACAGCATTTATATGTAATTGTGATTCAAGGAACAGAGTCACAGAACAACTTCAAAGATTCCTGCTAGTTGAGAGGACATTTGGAACAGACTGAGATGAGAAAAAAGCATTCCCTATGCATTACAAAACTCTGGCTTCCTCTTTCAAACTACTAATTAGAAAAATAGGCAGCATCCAACAGATAAAAGCACCATACATCTCAGTGTTGGAAATAAATGACATGATTATGGAACTAAGCTTTGAGATGTTGTTCTCCCATAATCTTATTTGTGTCTCCTAGAATCAGGACTTAGAAGTGTAAAAGACTAACTTCTCTAACCATGATGCAGAGTAGCTTTTTTGCAGATTTGAGTTGCTTTCTACTTAAAAGATTGATTTCCCCAGGTATTTTTGGTGGGGTATTTTTATCTTAATACTCGTGTATGTAAATTCATTTCACAGTCCAACTATTTTCAGTTCCCAGTATTATCATAATTTGTTTGATAATTGCAAACTTTCTCTGTGCATTCCTGATACACTTATAGTCACATCAACCCTCGCTAAATAGAAACAAAGAGAAATGCATCTGTTTGGTATACACAAAGATTTTCCCAGTCCTAAAGCAAGGCTTGACCAAAAAAATAAGTGCACAACAATGAAGCTTATTTTGATTTTTTTCACTGAAAGTGTTGCAGATGTGTTACAGTCAAAATATGATAACACTGTTTGGGAAATATGTCTGCTGAGTTATGAATTTGATTCTGTCTGTGTGCATGCATTTGTGTGTGCAAAACTCTTTTTAACAACTCAGCTTTCAATGTCGCTGTTTGTAACCGCAATATTGTCTGACCCATGGCCCTCAACACCGAATAGTTGTAGCCCAATGAAGCAAAGGAACAGGAACGGGCCATGGAAAATCCCCAGTGGTCAGACTGAAGCAGAAAAGTTATCAGAGATTGTTCTTAAAAAAATGGCGTGCTCTCTCAGCAAATGAAATATCTGGTGGGGAGGTAGAAGTGAGAGAAGTTTTCACTTCTAACCAGTAGCACTGACAAAATTCTTAGGATTCTCAAGGCTGGCAAGGGATTTGGGGACACCTGCATTAAAGGATATATTGCTTTGCAGAGATCTGTAGCTCACTTTTTCTAGCTAAGAATAAGATGAGGATGTTTCAGAAGTTCCCTTGCTTAGCCTGACTTCATTCTTTGATCTCCTGCGTGACTCCTCCTGTGAAGCTGCTGTTCTGACCACAGCCATGTGGGGCTCTAAGATAAAGTATACGATGTGACTGCAAGAGATGTGAGAAAAGTCTGTCCCAAACCTGGGACTTAATGTAGTTGTAATACGGAGCCTGTCTATTCCCAGAAACTGTACCAAATAAGGGTTTTGATCCGTGCTGGCATATATGGGTGCCAAATCTGTATTTTGTCGTATGTACCTGGTCTTGCTGTGGTGATTATATTTGCTTAGTTAACTACTTGAAGGATGGCATAGTATCCCTTCAAAACTGAATTGTGATCAACCACCTCAAGCCCATTATCATTCCAAAAAAAGCCTTATATTTTATCCGAATTGAGATCAAGTGATGAACTACACATTAGTTCCGTGTGTATCTTTATACAAAGTATGGTTGTTACTTTCCACATTCATATGAAATATGCAGCTAAATATATGGAATAATATATGGAAACGCTTCACTCTGAGATTTGTGTATTGCCTTATCTGATGGGAAAGTGTATTTTAGTCTTCTATGGACTTATTATTCCCAAATAATATCTTCAGGGACAGGTGTTGTGAAGGCAGCTGATAACACAGGAAGAGAGGGTCAGAAGAGCCTCCAAAACAGATTAAAGGTCATTCATATTTGCAGGGAAATGGAAGGAAGACATCCAAATATGAAGGATTATCCCCACCCCCCAGAACCCCCAGAACACTTACGTGGATATAAAAGCTAGCCTCCAGCCCTAGACTGAAGTCCTCCTCTGTGAGGGCCAGTTCTCCTCTGTGTAGACTGGGCCTGGCTAGGAGGGGCAGGTGAGCATCTGTGACTGTCAGCTAGGTGCAGAGGGGGAAGAGTTTTCTTTCCTTTTAGTTAAGCATGATTTTTTTCCTTTCTTCCTTCTGTGTGTGTCTCCAGTTTTGCAATGGTGCTGTCTGTAAATGAATTGTGAATAGTTGCGATGTTTGTGAATAAATGGTATTGTATTTGCTTTCACTCTGATTTCACTTGAGATAAGTGATTTCAAGGTAGCTGGCAGACAATGGGGCATCCTTATCCTGCAAAGGTAGTGATTTTTAAATTTTGGGCACTCTCTTAATGCCCAAGGTGTTTCTCTGTGGCATTTAAAGGACAGCTGCACCAGCTCTCTGTTGGACTGGTTGATTTAGGAACTGATAACAGAGCCATATGTGTGGAAGAAGTGCCTTCTGGTGACCTGTGATAGCCACACAAACTTACTGGCATGTGCAAGTATAATTAGAAACACCTGGATCCCAAGAGTGCAGGAGGGAGTCCGTGGCCTAGGGACGGAGCCCAGAGGCGTAGTGTGTTGTGCTTGTGAGCAGGATGCCTAGGGACAATAGTGCAAATTATGCGTGGTGTTAGTACAGGAAAACAAGCCTCTTGCATTGCAATTCTTCTGATGCTTCTTTTTATTTTTATTGTAGGTGCCAGAAAGAACTCACTAGATTAAAAGTATGCAGTAAGGGTCATGGCCACAGTTGGTTTGGACTTTGAGAGCTTCTAGTAGCTGACTATGCACAGCTGATGAATCCTGTCTGAGATCACGGGCTGGATGTACGCTTGCCTCTGGCTGCAGACTCCCGTTTGACTGTAAGGCTGTTTTGATGACTTTCTGTTTTCGTATATCCATTCTGGACTAAAATTTTTGGAGCAGGACTAAGGTCTTTCAGGCCAGTGTTAGAGAAAACAAGGTAAAAAGGAAAGCTGCAGTTTTTGAAGACCCAGACAAACTCTGAGCGTACAATCCAGAGCTAGCAGGATCTAACGTAGCATGTTACTACATGACCAGGTGGCAGGACTGCTCTCAGGGATGTGTCAGGTCCGTTTGAAAACATAAAAGAGAAGCCAGATTAAGCAAGTGAAAAAAGCCTTCTTTTCTGCTGGGAGGCTCTGGAATACCAGTCTGAGAAAGCTCAGGGGGCTGTAGGAAGGCTGCACAACAGAGAAAGCAGGAGGCCACCTTTTTACTCCATTTATACTCCAGGGGGGCTTATACCTGGACACCAATAACTGTTTCAGAAACCTTGTCATACAGCTGCTGGATCACAGAATATTTTAGTCGCACTGATTATTCTGCATTTGGTTGCCTTTTGCTGGACCCCTCCCCTTGCCCCAATTTGTGTGCATCAGTCAGGCTCTTTTATTTATATTATAAAAATATATGATTATTTATATCAGCAAAAGTTGTCTCTGCATTTGTGCTGTGAGTGAATGCCTTAATATGGTATAACCCAAAGTACTTCCTTGTAATTTTATCACTATGCATGAAGTCTCAGGAAAAGGAAGGCTACTTTTTAATAAAAATTGCTATTACAAAATTTATTGGTCCCATTAAAACTACCATTCAAAGCATATTTTTATGGAGATGATCTCTTTTAATTCTCTACTCAGCAAAGTCTCAGGTGAACTACCAGTATAAGAAACTAGATGCTTAGAAGATGTTTTGCTCCAGACATTGTGTTTTGCAGGCAGATGAATGGAAGACTGCATCAAAGGGTTTCATTTTTTTTCATGGTTCAGTGTTCAGGTGGAATATGAGTGCAACCAAAGCAAATGCTGTCAGCCTTCCATTCATCTCAGAAACCTTTCCTCCCTTCCCTTGAGAGAATGTGAGCTAAGAAAAAGGAATCTACAGAGTTGCATCTAAAATTCCCTAATTATATCAAGTGATATTTCTGGGGGGATTTAAAAAGTGTAAGGCTAAAATGAGGCAGATTTTCTGTTCTTTTTATGTTGCTTGTGTATTGCTGTGCCTGTTTTTAAGGTGTCTGCAAGACACATCATTTTGTAGCAAGTAATTATCCAGTCTTTAAGCTACAATAAAACTATCAATGGTTGATTTTTTCAAAGTTAGATTTTTAAAATTCAGAAACATCGATTAGATGTCTGCACCAAGATGTACATCTCTTAGCAACCTTAGTTAGATGGAGTTTTAGTTGACCATTGCCCCCCCTGCCTGCCCCAGCTTTCTGCATGAACATTGTTATTCCTGATTTTACATATAAAACTGCACAAAATTAGGTTTGCAAATCTAGCACTCACTGTAGTAATAAATGACCTTACTAATCTATCTGCATTCATGAATACTGAGATGGTTAGATTCCCCTGAAAACTGTCCAAACTCATATTTCACACTAGCAAGCATATAATGAGGTTGTGATTGCATAGTTATAGAAAGTATAGCTGCTAATTGGAGAGATTTTCTAGATGCTGGCATATGGAAGTTGCATATACATTTGAGTCCCATCAGAAAAAGAAAATCTATGAAGAAAGAGTTCTCCATTAGTTGTTTCTCTTTCTTTTAAATGGTGTCTTCCCAGAAACAGATCACTAAATATTCTGCCATATGTTGCTGATCTAAAAAAAATTCTTACCTATGCACATGTAAATTCCAAATGCTGATGACAAAGTTTCTTTCCAAGGCAGTCTGTTTGGACAGTGTTTTGACACTTCTGAGAAGGATGTCTTGCAGCATGATCCCTTACAGCTGCTATTGCTATGGTTTGTTTCCTTTGAAGCAATACTTCTTGATCTGCCATAAAAATTACGAAAGCATAAACTGCAATTTATGAGGTAATGTAGGCAATAAGGTACCTGCTACTACAGTAGACCTTTGAATGGTCCTGCTAGTTACCTGGCTAGTAATTGGCCCATCTGTACGGACCAGACACTGGCAGCATTTTCACTGTAGAGAGATGTCCAATGCCTGGGTGTCTCTTCCATTGCCAGAGACAGGTTGTTTGGGTCAAGAGCGTGTGAAGTACTAACCCTTGCCTGGCCTTTCTGTGATTTATCTTGGTCCGCTTTCAGGCTGTGTGTCTTTACACTCTGCGAAACAGTATCTTTAATGGCGTGATTTAAATACAGGCATGCGAGGAATACAGGGCAAGGCAAGGAGAATCGAAGCTTTGATGTTATTGCTCCTTGAGCAAGTGGATCTCTTCAGGTGCTGACAAGAGTGACCAGCATGAAAAGGCTGATATGATCAGAAGACAGTGACAGAAAAGAATGTACCCATTTGGCAAGAATAGGTATGGTTTTATGCAACAGGTTAAGAATATTAGTAGTGAAGCTGTGATCAAATTTAAGCCTTTGATGTTTTCTAAAAGGCATTGCAAGCACCATTAAATGTAAACTGAACACATTTTTAAAGAAAACAAAGCAATATTAAAGAAGGGGCCATGGGACCATCATTACCAGTAACTGGGAAATTATTATGCAGCTACTGTACTGCCAACTAGCATGAGGCTATCAACAGAAGGTAACAAACAGGATTTCTTAAATAGCAATTGTGATGTTATTTCATTGGGCTTTGCAAATGAACTCCATTTAAATATTTCAAGCATTTTTGAGACATGAATTATTTAATTTAATTATTCAATCTAATTTCTGTAGGATAAATAAGTATATTTTTTCTAATGTTGTGAGAAGATGGAAGAGAATGTGCAATGGCCATGTGATGAGTCTGTTGCAAATCAAGAATATGTAAGGAGTCCTGATTTCTAGTCTCTTCTTTAACATTAGACACTCGGAATATTTTCAGATAAAAAAAGTAAGTTGTCTCTAGACTTTGGTGTCTACTGGGTAACATGGCAGCTAAGGGATCATTTTCATGGTCAGAATTTTGGACATAGATGTTTGTATTTATTGTATGTCCCAAATCAGACACCTGCAGGTTTTTTTGATCCTACAATCTGTTCTTAAGCTAAAAGCCTTCAACAGCTCTGTCTGAAAAGATATGGCAGCATTGGGTTTGTAGTCAATTTTGCTTTACAGCTGAGCAAATACAAAGGAGAATACTTTGCAGTAGAATGGATTCTCTTATGTGCTGTGTGTTCCCAGTGAAGCTTGAAGTAAAAAGTGCAACCGGAATGGCTATAATCGCATTCCCTTGGATGCCAAAGGACTGAAGCTCTAAATCACAGCTTAAGGCTAACAAGCCAAAATAATTTTTTTGTGATAACCACATCACCTTTGCCTTTTAGTCATTATGACATCGAGACTTTGTTGTGGAGAAGTGGTGCATTCTTATGCAAAGAGAATGAGGAAGTCAACAGTTGAAACTGTTTCTATTTTACAGCATGGTTCATAGTATTTTAATACACCTCTTCAGAAGGCCAGGTACTCAGTCAGAAAGGTCCATCTGTCCAAGACAGTTTTATATGGGAATTACATTTATAATTTCCTCTATTGATACTTTTATTCCCCCCACCTTTTTTTTTAAATAATTCTCCCTTACTGATGTCCTCAGATAAAGAACTTATTTTAAATGAGTTGTTGCCAGCCTAGGGTCTGGCCTTTATCCTCATTCCTTAACATTAGCCTGAAGGTTTAATTCAAGTTGTATTTAGTGGAATACTTTTGTAGTCCTTCATTTACATGTATGCCAACAAGCTTAAATGCACTGCAACCTTGGAAGACTTTCAAAGGAAGTAATAATTCCTCTGAAATAGGTCTTTTGAAAGCTTTATCTTGTTCTTTCTCTTTTTGTTAATCTTGGAGCCCCTTAGCATGTCAAAGCAATTTTTCTAATGTCACATCTTCTAGACATTAGCATGAAAGAGCTTTAAAAGATGATTTGAGAAAGAATAAATGTTGAATGAGCATTTATTATAGAGCCGTTTATGCTACATTTGCATTTTGACTATATTTTTGACGTGAAATGTTTGAAAAGCAGGCTAATTTGAAAGTCAGTAGTCTCTAAACAATGTACACTACAAGTCTGTTTACACTGAACTGTTTCCTTTGTGCATTAATTTACAAAAATAAGATTTCATTAGGCTTAAGCTGATTTGTTTATAAGGATGAGATTAAACTAGTCTCATTAGTCTTAACATTGAAATGGTATTCCCTTTAGAAATTTGGTAGCGATCAAATGTTCCTCTTTAAGTTACATTCAAGAGAATGTGGACAAACTCATCAGTTGATTGATGTTGATCTTTTTGGAGCTCTGATTCCTCCTAGTTCCACTATTAGGGAAATTAATTACTGAAGAATACCCAGGTCTGGAATGAGAAGCAGAATATTTATTTCGCGCATTAGCACAATAAAATTTGAACAAGCTTTTCTCATTTTGAAAATTTGACAGACTGAGTTTTTCTGTGTATGTAAGAATTAACAGAATGAGATTATGCATAATTTGAATGATCGTGTTTATCTTGGTGTATAGAGACTGGCCAGAGAGCACCTGGGAAGTTGATAGCGGTAGTTGTACACCACCAAGATAACACATCGTGCACCACATATATACAGATGCTATTCTAGATATTCTGGAGAAAGTAACTAGAAGAATTTTGCTTTTCAGACATCATGCTATTTTATAAATGTCATTTTAAAAGTCCATGCTATTGTGGGGTTTCTGGAAATGGCACTCTGCAGACAGCTTCTAAATTACCAAAAACTTAAAGTAAAAGAGAAAGAAGATCTTCCGTCTTTACAAGTCCTGTGAGATCTCAGCTTTAGGAAAAGGGTCAAAATGTTAACAAATAGGAAAAGAATAAGAAAGATTGGTAACTATTTTGGCCAGGAAAAAGATAAAAGATGAAAATGGGGATAGTGTGAGCACCAAACAGGCAGTGAAAGAAAACTAGATTTGCTCTACCTTCAGATAGCCATCCTCCATGGTAGGTAGGGTCCATATCGTAGCTGTCCACGTCTGTGATATGATAAGAACTTGGAGAGAAGCTGATCTTTTAAGTCCAGAAGAGAATTTTCTTCTTTTTTATAGAGGCCTAGTAGTCACATTAGGTGTTAAAAAATATTGTCATCTTAAAACTGTTATGCACGTTCATACATACTAACATTAATAAATACTGGTTTTGAGAATTACTGTAATTTTAAAAAATACACTTATTTTTATTTCCATCTGGGCTTAATGGTGTGTATTCCTGGTGACTAATTTACCTGAATATACATGGTACAAAAAATAGTACTTAGTACTGCATTTAAGAATATTCTAAATATTCCCTGAATGTAGCCTGCATAATATCCACAAAATATGCACAGTGTGATGAGGTAGGAAGGTTTTATTGGCCTCCTTTGGGATGACCTGCACAGAAATGACCTTTTCATAGCTTTGTCGTTTTAGAAGAGCGTGACCCATTCAGACCACATCACGGTCTGAAGTGCTCCCTGAAGGCTAGCCCCAGCCTTTGCAGCGTGTCCTGCGTGCAGGCAGCCGGCGGAGCCGGGGGTTCCTGCTCCCCGAGAGGCGAGCCTGCCGCCGTAGTCACCAGCCCCTTCCTCCTGCTGCCCCAGGCTGAAGGACTGCGCTGCGGGGCCGAGGCCAGGAGCGACAAAGCGGTGGCGGTGGTGCGGTGCCGGGAGGAGCAGGACGGCGGTCCTGGAGTCCGGCTGGGGACTGGGGCTGGAGGGGAACCGCTTCTCATCCTCTGTGGGAAGAGGGTGACAGGCCCTCTAGCACCAAGTTCTGCCAGCCGGCCGCCAGTCAGACCACACGGGCAAAATGCAGTTCTGGCATGCCATGTGCGCTTTTATTTATTTTTTTTTAAGTGCTTGTAAAACTGATTTCTTCCAGACCTCATGTGGTCTTTGTGTATTAGCCTTGTTTCCCAGAAACAGCCTCTCATTTTTGCAGGCACAGTTTTCTGAGAGCAAATAAAAGTCATCGCAGTTAATGTCATATTTTAGACTCATAAATAGATAAGAGCCTGGTGTTCATTGTGTATTTACTTAATTACCAGTGTCTGAACAAATGTGGGTGTACATGAGACTCCTTTTTCCAAATTAAAGATTAAATCTTGACCCGCCGAAGTTTTCTGATTTAGCGTAGTGGCAAAACTCTCATGGATTTGAAATACGAGTTTTGTCATTGCTGTTGAAAGGGCCTGGATTTTATCCTAGCCAGGCCTTTGACCTATCTGCGCGAGGTGGGATTCCAAAACTGTAGAGCAGGTTGTGCAAACATCAGCTGATCTGCCACCCTCTGCTACATTCCTCAGCTATAGTTTCTTGTCCGTAAAGAGTGTTTTGGTAGGTTTTGTTGGGATATAGCAGGTTTTATAATAATGACAGGATTATTATCATGTCCCTGGGTAACGTTTGTGTCATAATTTCTGAAATGTTCCTGTTGCTGAATCCTTGAAACAGAAAAGACCAGTCTGTATTGGTTCAGTAGCATAAGAAGCTGTAGCATAGAGAGGAGTGGGAGTGAGCATTTATCCATCACATAAGCCCGTAAGAAATAGCCTTTGATTTATGTAACATGGTAGCAAACCCACCTTTTCTTCATCTTCACTGTAGCTTCAAGTGTTACCATGCAGAGATGAGTTACAATTTTTCCAGCCTAGAAGCCTTAAAATACTGCTAATAACCCATCATTCTGATGTCAAGAAAGCCATAATCATTCTAAGTATGGTTAATGTGCAATTACACAGAAGCTGCCCTGCTTAAACAATCCTTTTTAGGTTTTCACAACATACAGAGGGCAAATCTTGTGGCGCCAAGTTACAGAGATCAAAGGACCCTGGTAGTAGCAAGGATTCTGAAATGCCAATAATATCAGAAAAATGGGAATCCACAAAAATGAGCAACTTCTCTATGGGTGTTCTTGGAAGGTATATTTTTCATTCCTCTTTCGAGATATCTGGGTTACTTTTTAAAAAAGATTCTGTGGAAGCATATATTCTCATAGCAGTAGCTCATTGAAGAAGAAGTAAAAGGATTCAGGATGCAACTAAATATAATCTGGCCTAGTCTTTATGCACAGAAAAGATTTCCTCTGGACTATTCAATTAGGCGTTTATTTATTTGGATGTATATATAAGTATGTGTTTGTGTGCGTGTAGATACATACATATATATATTTGCCAACATATTATTTGAATATCCAGATAATAACAATTATTCTAATGTTTGAAGTGGCGACCTAATTGAGATGGGAGGGCAGAGAAGGGTTTAAAATTGGAACATAACAGAACTTTCTTAAGTTGACCCCATCAGACTCTTCCAATGTTGTTTGCGGTAAGGGAGTACGTAAAGAACAAATGAAAGATTCACACTTTCCTACTGTCGTTCTCTCACACACACATGTATGTACAGGGAAAGAAAAAGAAACTCTTTATTTGTGAACTTTCTGAATAAAGTAAGAGCGCTCTCATAAAAGTAGGATTTTGAAAAGAGAATTGTTGAAAATGGCCTAAGAATAAAACTTTTGAACACCGTTTCTTTTTTTCTTGGTATGAACAAAAGCTCTGAAAGCTCTAGCCTTTAACCTTTTCAGGTCTTTCCATTCTTCTTCTGAACAGATTTACATGAGAGATGTTCTTTTTGTTTGAATTGTTTGATATAGGTGATGATCAAGTAAGTGCAAAGGCCTAGCTTTCTCAGGATCTTAGACCTTGGCACTGTGCTAAAAGCTTGCTCTCAGCAGTGGATAGCAGATGAAAATACCTCTGTCCTCCTTCAAATGAATGTTATTTCCCTGGAAGTTTCAGCATTTCAGGTCTGATGTTTTACTTCCTGGGTGCCTCCAAACCCCCGCCTTTAGATAAAACTGTAAGAGGCTGTGTAGCACTTCGGGCAGTCCTGAGAGGGGATCTGCCAGTAGGAAGTAGTTGCCTGGGGCTGGGTTTGATCAATCACGATATCTGTAGGAGCCTACGTCTCTTCTCTCTGTATGTGCAGGTGGGTTTTGCCCATGCATTTAGAGATGAGATCAGAAACCAAGTATGTCGTTCCTTAAATGGCAGACTTCCAGAGAAAGTCAAATCCTGAAGTAAACAGTCGTCTCCTGTCTGAGTTAGTTCTTGCCCCGTGCATGCCTTTTGGAAACTCTCATTACTGAGGCACAGCAGTTCGTGGAGTGGAATGTCTGTGGCTGGAATTTAACGTGAAATCTCCATCGCTTCCATACATTAGAGATTTTGTGGCTTCTTTTATCCAAATAAAGACACCAGGAAAAATGTTGGCCTTTTTGAAGTCTGTAAAAAAAAAAATCTCCTGTTCCACTTACTAGGTCTAGGATTTCGTATATTGACCCTAATGGATTTTTTTTTTAAATTCCATTTTATTTACTTTCTCTGCCTGCTGTGTACTCATCTTGCATCTTGGCCATTTCTTTCTGTTCTGTCACTCAAGACTTGCTTTCCAAAATTTGTTCCATGTTATTTCCTCTCCATCGGAAGGAATTACTGAACTATTAGGAGGAATAGTTCAGCAATTTTCACCATGTTTCATGCTGTCTGCTGCATAGTGACTGCCTTGCGTTATATTCACCTCCTCTTTCCCTCCGAGCTCTCATTTATAATGTCAATGGTTCCCAGAGTTTTTGTACTCTCTGAAGCAGTGATAGCAGTGGCTGCTGATCCTGACAACAGATACTACTGTATTTTGTCAAGCTAGCCTTTAATCCTCTGATAAGAACAAATAGTTTCTGAATCTATCTGTGACAGGGGAGTAGAAAAGAAATCTCTTTTCCAGTTATGATCTGTTGGTCTAATGAAAACATTTTCCAAATAAATCTTGCTTCACTAGAAATGTAGAGACATAGTGAATAGAAAGCACACACAGCTTGATTTTCAGAAAGACAGGAATCCAAGACTGTACTGGCCACCTCTCCTGGTGACGGCTTTGTGTTCCCTCTTGAGCAAACCCTAGCCATATATAGTGGCCTGGAGCTCCATGTTTAACAGAATCTTGTGTTGTATGTATATATTTAGGTATGAGTGGCAGTATCCTATTTTAAAAGATAATGGCTGAAATTTCTGTACATTTGGGTCACTCTCACAGTTCTTAAATTATCACTTTTATTTTTCTATTCTGAATGAGCCTTGATGTTACGCGTTAATCTAGCCAGTTCATCTACCCAATAGCCTTATTCCTCGATAACGGAGTCTGTTGATCTTTCTTGACCTTCTCCCCATTTTTGTTTTCCTCATGGCATCCCACTTCTGTGATTTTAATTTTAGAAGTCCTTTCACTTACTTTATAAAGACACCTTTCAATACATGTACATTTCCAATAGTGAAATTTATGGTCCTGTTGTGTAAATTATTTACTTTCATTCGTGCTACTCAATGGATTTTTTTTTTCATTTGTTGTATTAGTTCTGATATATTTACACGGAACTTAATACATAAAATATGAAGAAAGATATTTTAATTCCTTTTTATGAGCATAAAAACTAGAACAGAAATTCTGCTCCTCTGAAATGGATACTTCAGTATTATGAATATATCCTTGGAAAAAAGTAATGATGACCATGGTCATCATTTTTGGTAATGGCTGGTGAAAGCTGTAGTTTTGCATGTTCTGTGTTTTTTTAATTGTCACTCTTACTGTTTCCTTGCTGAAAAGAAATTCAGCTTTTGGATAACTGCACAGCTCTCTGTAGGATTGGTATTCCTGTATTGTATAAAATATACATGTATATGGCTTTTTAGCCATACAGTGCCCCTTGTACTTACATTTAGAAGACTTAGGACTATGCTAATAGTATGCAACTTTGTAAGGTGAATATTTCACAAGGAGCCACAGACTTGCTGAGCCTGAGCATTGTGCAAATTTCCAAAAGTTACCACTGCTATTTAATTTTTCACTGCATAGTTGTGCTTTTGGAAGGTGAGGGAATGCTTAATAATAGTAATGTAGCAAAACCTGATCACCTGATAAATTATGCTGTTACCTGAATCGGGTGGACTGAGGGTTAGCTTGTGGGTTAGCTTGTGGGTTAACTTGTGCAAGGTAACCTTCATAAAGCTCTGGTTTTGCAGTCACTGGGCTCCTAGGGGGAGACAGAGAAACCAATCTGAAAACTCAGTGACCTCTCTCCTTTACCGTAAACCAGAGTTAGCATTGGCCTTGCTGGCTGTGGTAGCCCTGCTGTTCCCCTAAGAAAGGGAGGACAACCAAGAGAGCATGTTAGTGAACAGGACCAGGAGGAAATGTGCCTCAGAGTATGACTTCTTTCAGTCCCTTCTTCTCCTTGTGATAAGGAACCTTTCAGGCTAAGTCAGAGAGAAGGAAACAGTCTTTGTTGGGGTTGCAGGAAGAAAAAATGTGCGGTAAAAATACCACTTCTACTTGTTGCCGTTTATACATTCTTGAACCGCGTTAGGCTATGCTGATGGAGAGTAATATCTGAGCCTGAGTTGTTAATTAGCAATTGGACAGAATATACAACTTGCCCAGGTATTAATTAATTAAAATGTTCATTTACAGCCTAGTTTTAAAGTGATATCAAATGGGATGTGCTACGCAAAATTATATGCTAGTAATTCTCCCTGCAGCCCGCAAGCTTTTATTAGCATCTCATCTTTTTCATGACTTTGGGTCATGGTTAGTCAATTGTTCCTCTGATACTTTGACTAGTATAAACAAAATTTCCACGCTGAAAGGCAGTTTGTGTGCTTTCGTAAGGGGGAGAACACGCACAATGCAGATGCACAGCCAGTCCTCATGGCCCCTGCACAGTTTCATAAAAAGGCATTAAGCCCCGCTTACGCCTGTTCAGCCCTGTCCATTGGCATGGAATGTAAGAATGTGCCGGACCTGCTGTTTTTCCAAATTATACCAGAAAACTCCGGTGAAGTCTATAAACGTTCAACACAGTGTAATGTAGTCTCTATGTGAAAGTGAGCCCCAGGGACTGCTGACCCCGTGACATTCACGTTTGGAGCACTGAGGTGGGATACCGATGGGCTTCGGTGCGAAGCGGCTGATTCACCCCAGCTTGGTATCTAGCTGTTGTTTTTCTTTGGGTCCTGTTCAGCATTCAGCGTTTGAGCAAAATTCCAACTGACTGCAATTAAGAGGTTAGTCTGAGTAGGCACTAGTATAATAAGTCTTTTTAAGGTGTTCAAATTGCAAGCTCCATATACGTGTGAAGGTAAAAAGTGTTTTCGTATAGGGCACTGGAACAAACCCATGGACTGTTCCCAGGCTACTCGGGTCAAAGGGCCTCCCTAGTTCCCTGCCACCCAAGAGGAGCATTGTTTGGGTTCTGGAGGAGGAGAATTCTGCAAGTACCGATAGCTAGGACTGTCTGACCAATTAATAATCAGAAAAAAAAGCAAATATAAAGAGGAACTGGTAATGATCCTACTATTAAAGCATTAAATATTTTGGAACATAAAAGCACTAAGTCAGACTCCACTAAAGCATTTGAAATTAGGACCTCTTTAAAAAATTGCAGCAGTTGAAAAAAAGCATCAAAGCTGCTTTTTCTCCTCCTTGGAAACCTGCTGGTGTTAGGATAAAATGAATAGAGAAAAGAGAAAGGTTTGCCTTCTAATAAAGCATCTGTTGCCCACTTTGAACATTTTTTACTTCTTTGTGAGTGTGTCTCTTCAGTTATGGCAACTACTGACAATGAAGAACAGAGCTATAGAAAAAGACAATACCTGTTATATAGCCAATATTTCTGATTTCATGTCACTTTGAACAGGATCTTCATTTGACCACATGCTGTGTCCAAAAGGAATTTCTTTGTTGGCTGATCCAAAGATGCTGTAAGATGCTCAAAAAAGTAAACTGCAGGAATCTGTTCAGTAAGAAAGATAAAAACAAATCTTACAATTCATTCAGTGCACCACTATTGCTTTTAACTTCAGCCTATTTTGGCATGCTGCATAAAAACTGAATTCAAATGACTAGAGCTTTTTTCCCTTTCTTTTAATGCTGTTAATTCTGCTAGTGGATTATAGATTTCCTCTGTCTTGAAAATAAAATAAAATGAAATATAATAAACAACTAAACATAGATTCAAAATGTGAGAAGGAATAAGAGATGCACATACATTGCTGGGTTGTTTGGAAACCTGTGGACAGTTATTACTGGCATTGAACTTCAGGTGTAGGCAACACTTATGAGGGCTCCCCTCCACAAAAGATTTGCAGCCTTTCAGGGCAGGAGGATCTCAGCTCTGGCTGAGGCACTTACCTGAGTGATGCAGCAAAATTTTGTCCACATCTCAGATACTTTATTTCTCTGTCTCCCACAAATGCTTATGATTCAAGGCCAAAATGGGAGGCGATTCTGTTCTGAGGGCTTTCTTCACCTCTGCCCAGTCAGCTCTTGTCTTGGTTGAGAGAGATCAGGTTAGCTCATGACTGGCCGTTGAAGCATTAAACAAAGGAAAAGTAATAAAATTTAATCTTGAAGTTTGACCTAATTCCACTGAGCTTAATGAAAAAAAAGCCCCTTTCATTTTAAATGGATATGGGAAAACATGAAGTTTTGAATAGACAAACATTTGAATCTTTGAGGTTATTTGGAGTTCATGAGATTATTTAGAGTAGATAAGGTTGCAAAGATGACTGCCCTTGCAATCCTTTTTTTTCAGTGTTCTGAAGCTTTCAAAATTTTTCCTCAGCTTTCCAACTTTAGCTTCAAGTCTATTTTAGAGTTCAAAGAAAAACACTTTTTTTTAACTTAAAATTATGTATGCTTTTTCTTGTGAATCACACGACTCGCCAATGAAAGCAGGACAACTGTGGGCTGGGCAGAACTCAGTCAAGAATTGTAAAACACTCTGCTAAACAATGATGTTTTGGATTTCTCAAATTTAGTTAGTGAAATGTAATATAAAGAAAGACAGACCAAGGCAATAGTATGGGACTGAGAAAATACAGGTTAAATTTTCTCCTCTGGCGCAGATTTCCTGTGTGCCTGAACACATGAAAAGATTCTCTGAGATTCTTATTAGCAGATAGATGTAGTATTACATTTGAATTTTGTCATGACTACAGTCTAGTGTGATTACCCATGAACTGTTCTACTGGATTTTTAACTGTTCATGCTGTTCTCTTAATTTCTCGTTTGCAATGTTTTCAACATAAAAATCTCCTAAATATCTTGCATGCTTTTGGAAGGAATGGAGGCAGGTTATACAAAAATACATCTCAGATACTTTACAGCTTTTGTACGAAACCCTTTGGAGATAAAGAGAAAACAAGACATGCATGTATCCTGCAAATGTCACAAACAGTTGGCATTATATAGATGGAAGCTGAGGTTGATTTCAACAGTAGTATGGCTCATACCACGGTACAACACAAAAACTGGCATACAAAATCAGATATGACATCAATCAAATTTAGTGTTAGAGAGAGCACAAGATTTTGCAAGAAATATTCTCATGACATGATCCTACCCTTTGAGCTCAATAGGAAGACTCACGGATTTTAGTGGAGCAGGGCTGAGTTCTTGCAGAATAACCTGTTTCCACAGGGAAAAGTGTCTTTGTAACCCCCCCCCCCCTTTTTTTTTTTTTTTTTACCTTGGTTGGCTTATAACCAGACTTGGGAGGACTTGTATCCCTTTTAATAATAACTTATTTATGTATGATGTTCTTGTAAATATCTATTTTCTTTTTCAACCTCTTTAATATCTCAGACACAAATATGTCATTTTGCAGTGAGTTCCATAGGTTTAATAACTGTTTTGTTAAATGTTTCTTTTCAATGCTTTTCCTTTTTACTTTATGCCACATTGTCTGTATTTTGGAAGAGAGCAAACAAGAACATTCAATCTGTATTTGTATTCTTCATTACTGCCAAATACCTTTCTGGGTCACCTCTGTTTTATTTCCTTCACAAAATATCTATACTCTGATTTACACTCTTATCCATATTTGGATGTTGATTGATTTACCTGAGCCCTTAGTAAATCTACCTCAGAGTGAGAAGAGGAACCTATATCAAGTCTCCAAGGACTGCAGTGCAGATGCCTGCTTCCTATCATGTGTGTTGCTGCAATGGGTTAGCTCAAAAACATGCAGCGCATGAAACAATAAGATTTGTATATTGTAGCTGATATGCCTGGCAACTTTCTGTGCCATTTCTTAACAATGAAGTCTCATTTGGACTCAGATTTTTTCCGATTGAATAACTGATCCTGTTTCCTTGGTTTTGGTTCACAGGCTTTTTATCTAATAGTTTTCATCACAGTCAGATAAAACTCAGTGTCTTTCTGGTAGGAAATATTTGATGATGTGGAAATAGCATTTCTGGAAAAGACCTGTGGCAGTTTGCAAAGATTTAGGAGAGCGCAAAAGAATAGGCTGAAAAAAGAGCTGCTGAATATTGTCTATTCACTTAATTCTGTTCTGCTGTTGCTCACTGAAAAGTTAAAATACTAAAAATAGACACTCTAGAGTCATAAAGGAGGAATACATCCACTTCAGGTAGGTCTTTGAGAAAAAGCCTAGAAGACTCTGGATCTCTGGGAAAAGGTAACACAAACTTTGTAAATGCCGAGCTGTGCGTGTCGCATAAGATGGGAGAATGAACTCTGCCCTTGCATGAGCTTCCCCGGAGCTCGGTGGGGTAGTTCCTCAGTCGATTCCAGCAGAAACATCCAGGTTCTGCTGGGAAGCTGGCCAGGCTTGCTCTGGCAAAGGGGCAGACCTGGAGGAGTGGCAGAGTTAGTGCTGAAAGACCATACTAGGAGACCAACTAACCGAGTTTGAACAAGAGTCCCTTCCTTTTTCTGTTAAGTTCCGTTCCAGGGGAGTGCACAACAGATGCTCCTGCTTAATCGCTAGCAACCTGCTTTTTGGCTGGCCATCCCCTGTCAAGCTTGAATTCCTTGGTCCCCCACCACTGCCAGCTTTCCCTGGGGTTTTACTCTTTGTACTGCACATTCCTTCTATCAAGTCATCAATAACGTTACTCAGAGCAGATGTATGTTCTGTAATTGATTAGTTATCTTTTCATGGCAAATAGTAGAGTTTGTGATCGAGTAAGCAGGTTGATAGATTCCCTTGATCAAAGCATCAGAATCTGATTATGCCTCCTATAAAGAGACCCTTTGAAGTGGATCAGCACTCAGGTAATTCAGTTATCTGCTTTCTGGAAAATTCATCTTGAAAGGAAGTCATTTGCTCAGGTACAAAGAGGTGGAAGATATTGTTTCCATTATGACCCATCTGGTGACTTTGTATCAGCCTCAGAGAAAAAGGAGAACAGGAGGAAGATTATTTGCTGTATCTGAGAGCTAAAGAAAATGTGATCTTTTTTATTTATCCTGTAGATTAAATAGATAAGATAATTCAGCTAAAATGGATCCTGTATTATATGAGTCCGTACCCAACCCTTGCCACACTTCTGCAAAAAGTGAGCAGTTCCCAGGTTTATACTTAGATTACTGTTTGCTGCACAAACTCAAATTTCTGCTTACATTTGCTTATTAGCCAATTTATCAGTTCACATCCTCTTTGTAATTCTGGAAGGAAGTCACCTGTGTTTTTCACCCTAGGCATCGCTCTTCATTTCTCTCTCTCTTTTACATAGGGCTGAAGGGATATTCCAAGGGATATCCAGTAACCCAGGAATGATTTTCCCCTACTCTTACTTTCCCATAAGTGTACCACCATTTCTCATTTAATTATTAAAATAGAGCAACATTTCTTTTTATGTATAAAAGGAAATTTAATGCAAAGTAATAAAAATAGTACTTTAAAGCTGAGAAATCCCAAGAAAAGTAATGTAAAAAGTAAATGGCATTGTTAATTAAAGCACTTTCAAACATTAGAATTATGTCATTGATTTCTTTCTTAAACACAAACATCTTAGTGCCATTTATGCTGTAGATGCATTTGAAGTTTGCAGCAGAGTTCCCTAATGGGATGTAAGGTCACTTCACACAAGGTCTGTAGAAGGCTCTGTTACCAGTGAAATCTTTCTTCAGTTCTCGGTTAAGGAGATATGAGATCGAAGTGGTGCATAATTCCTCTGTATCAGGATAGATTTCTTTCAGAGAGAATCAGGAAGACTGCTGGGACTCCAAAAAGATGGAAAAGACTTTTTCCTCAGATGTAGAGATAGTATAAAAATGTACTAAAACAAAATAATCCATTTGTTCTCTTTTCTTCTACTCCACAACACCCCTGCTATAATCTTTCCTTTCTTCTTCTCAATGGGTAGATCAGATACTAGAAGGACTTTTTTCTTTTTAATGTGGGTCTGATGGCTGTAGGATCTGACAAACATTGCAGGGTTAAAAGCTAGCATGAAGGCTGAGTGAGTGAAATGAAGTCAGATTAAGAAGATGGAAAAGTCAGCCTTTGAAAACAACTATAAAAGGAGCAGCCTCTTTCTGTGGCATGTAGAATATCTGAATCGAAAAGAAAGTTGGAAATCCTTTATTCTTTTTTTCCCTTTTTGGATTTGCTTGGATGAATTTCATGGCCAAAATGATGCCCCAGTTCCTATCTCCATAATAAACAATGGCAGACAAAATCCGACAGGATCCAGCGGGGAGCTTTCAGTTAGGAGACACCACCTCCGCGTTTGCTTTGCTGTCTTTCTTTAGCCCTCAGGATCATGTCTGCATAGGGCAGGAGAGGGAAAGAGGTGAAGGTATCATAACATTTTAAAGAAGTTGTTTTTACATGTTCTTTGTTATCACTGAACATAGGGAACATATGACAATATTACTTCCTGAAGTGGTATATGTTGTATATATTTGTAGTTTGCTTGAATTAGTGGGATTTCGCTTCAGATCTTACAGCACGCTCTGCTGGTGGATGTTCAGTGGCCCTTGGTAAATCTCTCCATTAGTAGAGGACAAGGTGGTCCCCAGATTCAGCGTTCGTAGGACCTGACAAATGCTGCCAAGTACATGTTTCTAGCCAGAAGGCAGAATGATAAAAATGGAAATAGCTGAAGGAAAATGAAAAATAGCCAGCCTTTGAGAGTTTTAAAAGGAGCAGTCTCCTTAGGACCATGTGAAATTTCTGAAAGAAGTCTTTAAACTTCTCACTGTGAAGAAACGTCTTTTTCTGTGAAAAGGAAGGCAGACCCACAAAAGTATAGTTGAGGGTTTAATATCTTTTCTTTCTTCTTTCTTCTGTCTTCAGTTGGTGTCACTTGTGTCTCCTCCTTGCTTTTTAGGCTTCTCCCTAGTGTTTGCCTATCTGCAGCCCCTCTGAGATGCTTTCTGGGACAAGAAACATTTCTTTGTACACTTCTGATGGGAACTTTCAAGTTGAAGCAAAGGCTCCAGGCTTCTAGCTCTGGTGGGTTTTTTGTGGATTAGTTTTGTCTCTTTTGGGTGACCTGTGAGAAATGCCCTAACCAATAAGACTTTCATAATATTCAGACCCATGCTCACACATATACACATCCACATTTTATTTTTAAAATATTTCTGAACTGGGAAATCAGGACATGGATATGCAGACTTAATTTGATCCTTTTGTACGTGCCCTGGCTCTGCTCTGTACCTGTCTCACTCATTCTGCCTTTCTGATCTCCTAGCACCATATTTCTAAGTATCTCAAAGTACGGTATATAATGCATTTTATCTGAATGGAGTGGAGTATGGTTACAGCACACTGTTTCCATGGAGCAAGGTAGATTTAGGTATATTTTTTGGAGAAAACAACTTCTTTTTGCTCTCCGGACAATGATGTGCTCTTTTGACTAAGACTCTGCTTATCTTGTTTGCTAACTCCACAGTGCATATTTTAGAAGTCATAATAGTCTCTAAAAAAACAAGCCACCTGGATTCAGTTTTTGGATGTCCTTTTTTCTTGGCTGTGAGTATTTATGTAACAGCAGTAATTCAACTGTAATGTTTTGTACATTAATCCTTTAAAGAGTGCAATATTTTTCCTTATGTTTAAATCTTGCTGACCAAAGCTGCACTTTGTACGAAGTATAAAGAGTAGTCTGAAAGCAGACCTCCTCCCACATTCAGATAGTCCTAGAGGCCAGAAAGAGGCCTTGGTCCAAAAGAAGAGCTCATACACCCTTTAACAAAACAGTCAAAAGTGTAATCCATCTTTCCTCTTCCTGCTGCAGGTGGTGCTGAAAACTGTCTTTACTAGTAGAAAAGTAAGTTTTGTGTTAAACTACTTTAAAAATCTGGGAGCAAGCAATTCATACCATCATTAAAAACTTGAAATGACTTCATGGGCTTGAAGCATGAAGTTAGCTTGATTCCCAAGAGTGGGTGTAAGTGTTCATAGGAAATGCTTTTGTCTCCCTTCCACAGTGTTGGTCTGCTTGCCTGCCTGAGCGGTGTATATCAACTGTTGGGACCTGGGCAAGAGGATCAAATTTAATTTGCCTACATCCATCCATTCTCTAAATTCAATAAGACATGACAGTACATTCCAAGATGCTTCAAAAGCACCTACTGCAATAGAACCCTCGTCTTGGTTGAGTAGCCGGCATGCTAGCATACTGTTTTTAATCATGATAATGAACATAAGATATTGATTAGAGATCTGTTATTTACCAGCATAATTGAACAGAATGCTGTTCTCCAGGAAGTAGCTGTACAGCATGGGAACTGCAGAATGAGGCTTCATTTTTTAGCTGTATATAGCTAAATATATATATATATATGTACATATTTATATATATGTATATAGCTACCTATAGCTGCAGGCTATAGATAGCTCAAGCTCTGCCAGGACTGTCTGGCCTGTTGAGTCAATACCTCATCCTCTGCTACAAACATCTCCTATGAGATATTAATAATACAGCGCTTGGGCACAGTTGACCTAATTTAATTATTACAATGT
Source organism: Dromaius novaehollandiae (assembly GCF_036370855.1). Lineage (NCBI taxonomy): Eukaryota > Metazoa > Chordata > Aves > Casuariiformes > Dromaiidae > Dromaius > Dromaius novaehollandiae. The sequence continues at coordinate 8,673,141 of NC_088110.1, read as the reverse complement.
TACTCACCTGAGTGTCATGCTAGCCTTTTTCTCAAAATGCCCTTACTGTGGCAGCTCCTGTAAAACTGATTTACTGCTAAAGCAAAGGTCCATTAACTTCGTTATTTTATTTTTAAGTTCATGGCTATGTGTGGTATGAACCCAGCTAAAGTAAGTGGAAAGTGGAGTGGAAAGTGGAGTTGAGTGGAAAACTATAATCAGAAAAAATACAAAGTTACTTAATTGTTTCCTTGCTTCTGCTGGAGCAGAGTCCGTCTAGTATACTGATGATTACAGTTGCATTACAGTATGTGTGTGACCATGAAGTTATTCCATCGAAAGCCATTGGGACACTGCTAAAATGTAGAAGCGCAGATGCTGGAGTAATAGCCAAGCAGTGAGGAAGTTAAACTGATGAGACTTTTGGAATGAAAATAGAAATCATTAAGCGTAGATGTCAGGATTTTGACGTGTGGCTGTGACTGTAGGCAGTTTTGCGGCTGCTACTGAAAAGAGAAAAAATAAAACTTCCCGTTAAAAGAAAAAAAGTTTTCAAACTTTGCCGACCAAAAACGTGAGCCATTCAAACAACTCACGGAAAACACTGCTGCAGTTGCCACGCGGTGTGCTGTCTGCAGAGCGTGGTTGGCGGAGGCGCAGCAGCGGCGCGGCCCCGCGGAGGCTGACCCGCGGGCGGGCGCTCGGCACCCGGCTGCAGCACCGCTGCTGCCGCGGGGTCGGCGGGCTGCGAGCGCGGGGCCTGCTGCCCGCCGGACGGGCTAGTCAAACGGGTGGCTAATTCTGCGCTATTCTGCCTCTCGCTTTCTCTGTGTACGTGCCTCTCTCTGCCTCTTACCCAGACTTTGAGTCATTAGCGGACTGCCTGCTGTAGAGCTCTCCGGGCTTCGCAATCTGGCAGGCTCTCTGTCACCGGGAAGGAGATCTGAATCAAATCACAGCAGAGAAAAGAAAAATTTCTCTTATAAGAGCTGTCACCTTGCTTTTAAAGATGGCTAGGATTTGAGGGGGAAAAAGTATTCAGAAAGAATGCATTTCCATAATCCAGAAACTTTCCCTAGCTTGAAATATTTTATCATTTTACAGTGGGAGTTTTGCTTTGTCTCCTTGGTCTCTGTGACCTCGCATGCAATTTTGCACGCCGTAACGTGAGCACCACAGTCATCTTAAGCCATCACATCCACAGGAGACAATAGGCCCTGGCTATGACAGTTCTGATGAACATCTTTTGGGATTAAATAATATTTCGTTGATATCAATTGTAAATATATGTCAGTATACATCAGTTTCATGCTAAATCTCCTTGTCTTGGGCTTTCCAGAATAAGTGGAGTCTGTGATGTGGCAGGAACAGAACCGCGGTATGTCCCTGATCTGTGTTCCGTTTACAAATAATTATAAAAAATCTCCTAATTATCTTGAACTCAGCACTACAGCCGGAATACTGTTAAGACTTCAATTGTATCTCCACTAAGTATTTGTTTTTGCCTAAGAATTTTTGCCAATATCATGTCGACACCTGTTCCTCGTGAATGTAAAAGTCTTCATGTGACTTTGTTTCATCACTCTGAAATTGCTCTAACTCCTTTTCCCTTTGTCTCTCTTCCTGGCAAGGAAAACCAGCCAGCAAACAGAATCAGCCAGGCTGCCACTGGTGCCCGGTCGTGCTGCCTGGAGTCTGTCTGGCACCAGAGACAGAGAGCACTTACCTCAGTTACTTGCGCTTTTGGCCAATCAGTTCATTATTAACGGCAAGATATTTTTCTTGATATGAAAACATTTTTAGCAGCTTGGTTAGAACTTCGTCTTTCACAGTGCTGTGTTCACACCACACTGTCAGGTGACATCTGAAACGATCTCTTCTTCTTGCAAGCAGGTAATATGTATGTAATACATGCTTCAACCTTTACACACTTCAGGTGCTTTTTAGATCTACAAGCCACAAGACATCTCCAGTCCAAAATGCTTCCTTTTCAAAATCAAGTTGTCTACTAACTGGTAAAGCATCCCTTTTTCATCCTCCATTTGAAAAAGTCAGGCTCTAAACGACTGAGGCAACAAAAACTTCTGCATGACGGCAATTCTGCCCTCGCCAAGTGATGAGCATCCTGGGGGGACCCGCAGCTGCGCTGGCCGGGCCTCGTCACAGCCAAGCGGAGCCGGCGGAGCGGTGGCACCCAGCCACCGTGGTCCTGTGATCCTGGGCCGGCCAAGGGCACAGCTGGCGCTCTGCGTGCTTTAGAGCAACCCAAGAGGTGTTTTAAGCTCTGTGGTTACAATGCTGATTTCATGTTGCTTTCAATCTCTAAATCCATTCTGTTAAGTGCTACTACTAATCTTGAATAAATAGGTTAGCTTTTTAAATCCTATTTACCATTAAGTGTTTAATTGTTATAGATATTTGGGAAATGGACATCTGTAATTTAATTGGAAAAACATACATTTGCTGACTTAACATATATGTCTCGGGGTGAAACTATTTCATTTGTTTCTTAAATCTATAAAAAGTTACTTCTCCAGCAGGACTTTATTTTGTGATAGGTTTGTAATTGTCTTAATTCTACAGAAATATTTTTTCGGCATTAATTGTGTTTGTAGATTACACACTCCCATGAGATGGTTGAGATGAATGTGTTTATGATAAAAATATCTTTTAGACTCTTCTACAATTGTAATGGAATTTTCTGGATTTGAAATTTTCAAATTATTCCACTTCTATTTTTCTTCTCAAAGGCAAGAACTATTTAAAATGGAAGGCTTGCTACTTACTCCTCCAGAATGCTCTTTGAACTAAATGCTCTAGATTTTTCCCTTTGGATGAGACCTTTAGGGAAGGAGAGGGAGATGATCCTGTGTCTGCCCAATGTGTGGTTTCTGAAACATCTGCTGTTGGCCCCTGGTGGAGATGGATGGGTGGCAGACAGGGGGGGAAAGGAAGCGTTCTTCTGGAAAAAATGCTTTTTTCCCCCCTTTATTTTAAAATCTTATTTGGAACTTCCTCAAGTTGCTCTAGAGCTGAAATTTCTGGCTTTCTCTCCAATTGATATTAGTGGGTTGTTCTATCCATCTAAAATGTAGGTGTAAAGTAATATAAAAAAATAGATGAGAGCTCTGTGGTGCACTGTTCCTGCAATAATACTCTTCAGTGACCAGGCTAGCAAAATCTGCATCTTAGTGCAAACCTGTGCTTAACTTTCACATTTGTAAGTTGTGAACGCATTACCCTGCAGCTGTAATGTTCCATTATCTTTTTTATTTTTCAGTCTAAAAATTTGATCATCTTTAATATTTTGTTAATTATTTTCAAGGTTTTGTGGGGTTTTTTTTTGAAGACAAAGCACATTTTATAAAATGTCTTTATTTCACTGGATGCTATCAGAACAACTTCACATTCTTTGCAGGACTGTGCAAAGTGCCTACTGTCTCTGCTACAAAACCAGTTTCATTCAGTCCACACTTCATAAAATGTGAATGTCTGGTGCTTTGCTGCTTTTCCTGTGCATGCATGAATGTACTGCACAAGATATTGCCACTCTAAATAGTGGAGAAAGTACTAACCCTCCCGCCCCAACCTTCGCTGTATTAGATGGCACAGTGTCACAGCTTTGGTTGCTGTGGTCAGTCCTAAACCGCTAGAATACAGATCATGGGTCAGATGTTTGAAATCTTTGTGGCTTCATCTTAAAAAAGTAATGCAGTTTCCTAATGCTTTTTCAATCTCTAGATCTAAAAGGAATAAAATCCTTGAAAAATACGTTAAATAAAAAACCCCCCTTTATTAAAGATAAAGTATATGAAAAGTTTTGTGGTGGAGAACTGCTAGGTGCTTTGTTGCTTGGGAGAAGGGACCTCAAATGTGGCAGGGAGAAGAATAGCTTCAGGTTTGCCTTTTCCTGTTCCCATGAAAAACTTCCAAGTTATTAACTCCTTAAAAATGTTTATAAGCCAAATTCTTGCCCATTTCTTCAGAAATGCTCCAATTTTAGGGGACGAAGATTGAAACCTCCCTCAGCTTTAGCCTGCTGCCTACCCTCTTCTCTCCCTTAGAGAAATAGCCGTTGTTCGCTATAAATAAAAACTGTCATGAGGGGTGTTCACAATGGAGCAACATCCCTTGCATTGCTGGAAGCCCTTCTGCTCCATTTCTTCTCCATTTCCATTACCATTTTATGCATATTTCCTCCTTGGTGATTCTTTACAACTCCTGTTGATGGCAGTGGACCAGAATTTGTCCTCTGATTGTATCAACTTCAGGTGGGAAACCATAATCCCACCTGAAGGGATTAATCCTGATACCAGGACTTGAGGATACTTGGTACTTAAAAGAATCAGGACCTAAAAAGATTGCTTCCCATGGCAGTGGTAAAGCTGACCTAGAATACTTCAGAAAGAAAGTCTGTTCTGTGAAATATTAAGCTAGATGTGTTAAACTTCTGTGTCACACTTTGAAAGCGTGAGAGTTTAGAAGTGGGAAGCTCTCTAAATTCACAAGAACGATGAAAAAGGAGAGAAACAGAGGAATGAGAGGGGAAGAACAACATGAAGCAGTTTTTCCTAACCCTCTGTGACCGACTCAGGCTCAGAAAGTTACCGCCTGTCAGATTGAAAGGAACAGTTGAAGAGAAGGTGGCAGTCATTTTACTCGAGTGAGTAAGATTTCAAAATTGGTAAAAATAATGAAAAGCTGCATGTTAAAAGTTTCCAAAGCTTTCCAAGAGCTCCTTTTCTGTTCATACCCTTCCTGTACATAAACCCAAAGGGCCTGTTGTCTCTTGAAGTTTTTCTGTAACATATCTCTAAAAACCTTTAACTCCAAAGTGTAACTCTATAGGTAACATTGCAATGTAAAATTGATTTATGAATAAGTAGCTGTGTGCCCCATGGCATTTGTCATGTGTTATAAACCTGTATTTAATATATCTTTGAACAAATTATAAAACCATGTGAATCTTGACAGTAGAATGAATGTCACCTGCATATACTATATGAGATATCTTGGATGGATTTATACATTAATATTATACATATAATGTGGTGGAGTACCTTAGAGAATGGCAGCAGTAGGTGTACTGCGGTGGGAAATGGCTGTCTGGAAGCTCTAGAGAAACACAGCCCCTTGCAGTCACACTTGCCGAGTGCGCGACTCCCTCTTTCGGTGTCCAGCTCCTTCTTCCCCACCGCATCGCTTGCACCTCATGCATTTGCAGTGCGGCGCTGCTCTCGCTCTCGCGCTCCGGAGCAGCACTTCTCCGGCACAGCACATCGGCAGAGATGTGCCCGGCACACAGCAAAGCAGGGCAGGGGAGCAGCAGCAGAGCCGGGCACACGCTCCGCAGCAGCCGCCTTCCCTGTGGATCCTCCCGAGCGTGAGAAAACACACCTTGGGCAAGCAAACGCCCCACTGTGTGCTCATTATACGAGTCTGTGCATCAGGATCGCACTAACATGAGAGCTTAAGCCATATGGTATTGTCATCCCTAAGTACTGAAAATTAATGGTATTTTTAATAAATAAAATTAGAACTTTTCTGGTTTGTGGGCTTGCAGGGTATATTTGACAGACTTTTCTCGGCAACCGCAAAGACTAGAAACTTTCCCTCTTTTGTGATTCTTATGTTATTAAGTGGCTCCAGATGTTGTAATTGTAAGAAAATAAGTGCTGGGAGATTTGTAATTACATCGTTCATGTAGCAACATTGAGAAGAGTGATCCGAAGAGCCTGATAGCGGTTGCTTCTCCAAGAGGCAACATTGGAGGTAATTAGGTGTAGCTGAGCAGATGAATATTTGAGAACTGGAATGTGACCATGGAGGCTAACGAAGGATAGTTTGGGGTTTCTGTGAGACCACTAACTACAAAATGGTCATCAGATTAAACAGGAGTAAAAGGGAAGTAGACACCTTGCTTATTTTCTGCTTCAACACCATGTGCAGAGGTGCTTTAAGTGAGTCTTTAGGGACTGCATCTTTGAGAGCCATAAGTTTATTGTGAAAAGGAGAAAACTGTCTCTAGAATAATTAGCACATATGTAAAATAGATTCAGACTTTGTGTACTCCTTATGCAAGAGCTGAGATATTTTATCTGTAAGAAACTGGGTATTGATTGTCTTAGACTGACTAATGTGGGCTCTACTAATGTATGTGAAGAACTATACTTGCACAGAAATGTTGGAAGCGTACAGGTAAAAAAAGATATCATTAGAGTGAAGACTTCTCCAGAAAACAGTTCCTCTGCGAAAATGTGCCATAGTTATCCTCCTGTATAAATTGTACTGGTTTGGGGAATAGAAAAATTACAGGGAAACTGGATATTGGAATTGGATTTGCTTCCTTGAGTGTGAGAAATATTGGCTTAATATCAAAATTCGAGATGGTATGTGAAAAGTATGAGGAAATCAACATATCAGATCACAGCATGCACATTGTATTTAAACATTTAATGCTTCCTTTTGTACTATCTTATTAATATGGCTAGGTTTTATCTGATTACCACACCAATGCCAGTGAACATACACTGGCTTACATGCACTGAACTCTTCTTTTATTAAAGCATTTTGAAAAATAGTAGGGTATCAATTAATTCCATGCAAACTGCTGATGTAAACTGTGCTTCAAATGTGAATCCCTCCCCACACTGAGGAGGATGATTGCATTCACGAAGGCGCAGGCGTAGCTGTGCTTGGAGAGATTATAATACAAAACCAACCGAATTGTAGTGAACTGAAGTGGCTTTGTCAGATTTTGTTGGGGCTGAGATCTTTTATTTGTGAGGAGAGGAAATCTGCATTTATTTTCAGGCAATTTAGAAGTTGTCCCAACAAGACTGGATCAGATTAGGAAATGCTGTAATGCTCTTTGTATGCAAAGGGTGGAGAAGGGGTGCGGAGGCACTGCGGAGCAGCGAGGGAAGTGCTGGGCAAAGCGCTGCGTAGCCCGACGCTGCAGGACCTGCCTTCCCACCACGAGTAGTCCCTGCATCCTGTCCGCTCTTCTGCAGAGAGGTTGCCGGCTCTGCCACCCTGTGAATTATGCACTGTTTTCATGCCGTGGAAACCAATGTGCGGTGCAGGCTGTGCTGACAGCACCTGCTCCTGCTCCCTGGTGTCTGGGGCACATCATGGCCAGGTCTCGGAGATGAAAGGCCAGCAGTGAACCAGCCCTTCTACCATCACATCCCTTCAGCCGTTCAGTCTCTAAAGAGAAACACGAAGGAACACATTTCCAGCTCTTCTCTGGGTTTGGCCAACTTCTAAAACTAGGCTAATTGTCTACATGTGTTTTGTTCGCTTGAAACTCTCTCAAGAAAACAGTCTATCTGGCTTGCTTTAAAAGTTAGCTCTGATCCTGTAAACCATGTAATTCTAGTTTAAACTGGAGGTTAAATTCCATTGATATTTTAGGAGCATAGTCCACTACAATGCTCAAAGAAAAACTGAGCTGAAGCAGATAAGCCATCTCATTCTGTCCAAGTCCCCGTTAGGTTAATGACGTGTTCTTAAAATAAACAGCTTGCTGATGTATTTACTAGCTGAGTAAACAACATAATGATAATTATGTTGTTTTGAGAATATAGCCTGCAAACAGAGTTGACAATTAATACTACTGCAGGTAAAATAACATCTGTTTATTTGTATAATTCAGGACCTGTTTAAAAAATGCCCTTTAAAGCATTCGAAAGAGATGAGTGTTTTGTTAACAGCAATTGAAGAACCTTTCGTACTGTTAGAAAAAAGGCTTATTTTTAATATACATTATATTATATTACCAGTCAGTTTTACTTTAGCAATGAGAGGTAAGTCCTTAAAATGAGTACATATTCACCTTAACCATCATCACAAATTAAAATCATGATTCGTACATTAGCATCTGATTGTTAATAAGTCTCTAAAGATAAGCTTTACCTTAGGTAAAAATTCTGGTAGCTTTTTGCTTCTGCTTTTGATTAATTATTTGCATTGTCCAAATGAATAAAAGTAATAGAGGTTTATTTAATTACAGTTCAAATTGGATGTCCGCCAATCTGGTTTTGTTTGTTTGCTAGCTTAAGTATATTTTGCGCTTTCTTTTTGCCAATACTTTTCACATGCACTAAGCCTGAATTGTGCCAGCTGGGGCTGAAGTCTGTGGAGAGGAATAAGACTTCTAAAGGATAAAGCTACATGCAGGCTCTGATATTTTTGGTAGGCACTTGTGTAAAAAACGTGTAAAAATGCAATTGTATGACTGATCCAGCAGATTGTTTAGCTACATGTGGCGGTATGCCATTTAGGGGAACAATCTGAAGTATGAAACAAACTCAAGTATGTGTGAAAGCTCTGTGCAGCAAAAAAAGCTTTATGTATGCAAATGCCCTAGTGGTACTCCCAGTGTGTAATTATGCACACAATTGCATGCATCTCTATAATGCACATTTTTTACAGTTAGTCTAGTTCAATCTGCTATATCTGTAAGAACACACAGATAAAAATATTTTGGTCTTTTGCCAGATGCTATAAAATGATGAAATGGCTAATACAGTTCAAGTAGATGGAACATCACAACTGGGTTGCATAGGACCATAGCAATGTGATGTATTATGTGCCCTAGTGGCCTTCAGTTATTCTCACATTCATTATATGCTGGAAATTCCTGGCATGAATGAGACACCCAAAAGACGTCTGGCTTACCTACAGCATTTATTTTATTTTTACATTTGTTAGCTTTTGAAAGTAACTTCATCAAACAGCCCCACAGGGAAAAACTGTGTGTTGGAGATGCAAGAAGGTGTCTTGTGTTCATCTAACTGGTTCTGCTTCTTATTTTATTCAGGCAGTGCATCAGTACTTCATGCAGCTTCTTCACGAATCAAAGTATGTCAAAGCTCAGTGCACCTTAAAGCACCCTCAGAGTGTGGTGACACCTGGAAACAGAAGCAATACAAAGCAGCAGCAACAATCTATTACATTTCTGACATCAGTGAGCTGCAATGAGAAAAGGTAGGAGCAAACTAAACTGTGGGACAGAGCTTAGAAAGCAAGTTCCAAGACCTGTTTCTGTGCTATGGAAATTGCAGAGGGAAAGTGGGGCAGGTGCACCCCATGTCTGCTGTGATATATTAACATAAATATAGAAAAGACATTCATGCTGTGAAGCAATGCTGGTAAGTGGACTTTTACTGTGTCACATCACCTGAAAGATTTATTACATTAACTTCAGTGGAGGTTAGATAGATATATTGCTGTATAGGTGGACATGCCATAGGGTTCTACCTAGGCAGCTTTTTAAAGCTTTGTAAGATTTGCTTGCTGATGTTGTGATGTGACTGGCTGGTTACATGCAAGTCCTCTGTTGACTCGCCTTTCTCCTGAAGTTGTCCATAATAATTCTACCCAGTACTGTGGTGTTCATTAGTACAGGAAAATCTGTGGTCAGCAACACTGGGGAAGACTTATTCCTATTTTACAAAGGAGCCAACTGCAGCACAGACCAAACCGTTCCTGCAGTCACTTAGTGGCATTGCTAGGGAGAGGACTGATGAGTCTTGACTTCCAGCCTCCGTGTTCATTTCAACAAATTGCAAAAATTGCTGCTGCTCATCCCTGTTCCTTACACAGTCTGGAACTTGACTGCAAGGTAGAGATTTTCTATAGAGATTTGTCTAACCTATGGAGATTTGCAAGAACAATTTGAGACTCTAATTAGTGAGTCAAGGAAATGAATAAGCAATAGCTTTCTTACAGTGACTGAAGAGGATGTAATGCTGTTGGCTGGTTACTAACTACCTATCTAGTATTTAATGTTATCTGAGATAGAAGAGGGCAAAGGAAACAGATTTTCTGTGTGTTTATAGAATGTAATATAATGTATTTAAATTATTACCAATTGCAAAAAATATGAATCTGAAAAAAATATTCAGAACAATCCAACAAACTAATGTTTATTTGCTTAGGGCTTGAGAGCCTGATCCTGCAAAACAAAGCACTCCTCAAAAGTGCCAAGAAATCTCAGCTTTTGTGGCTGTTAGGGGAAGCTGAATATACTCAGCAGCACTCCTCAGGATTGCAACTTAGAGCACCAAAAGTCATCGCCTAGATTGTAAGATCCAACCAATTGAATGGAAAGAGCAGATCTTGCAGAATAAATGCGGACTGTTTGGGGAAATTGTTTAATAACTTTTAATCTAATGATATGTTCCATTTTGCTATTATTCCACTCTGATAGTACCTTGATGAAATGTTTAAAATAGCATAGCTGTTTTTATCCCCTGGATGGTGATTTAAAGAACTATTTGGTTTTGGCGGAATAAATCGCAAAAGAGCTAATGCTTTACACACTACTTCAAGTTTTTGCGTGTTCACATCAGGTGGATAAAGTGTTCAGAAGTCAGTTCTGACCGGTATGACTGAATTCATGCACACGGTCCTTGTAGGGGATTGAGCTAGATTTTGAAGGTAGGGCTTACACGAGATACCCATCTTTGAGTACATCACCCAGCGCATCTGTGAGTGCCGTAATGGTTTGTTCCTCCCGTTAAGCTATGGTGTGGGCCCCAGGGGTGTGAAATAGTTACAAGTGACAGATATTTGAGCACTTAAACATTTCTTTAAGAGCAAAAAAAGGGGTCAGTTTCAGTGGGAAATGTTACTGCTTGGATAAAAAGCCTGTTTTTTTTGTGGAAAGGGTTCATTTTAAAGTGATAATACCTTAAAGAAACTAAAATCATTTCCCAAAGAAATGCAAGACATCTTTGCAACTACGTGACCATTTACAGGATGTCATGAACTCTTCCCTTTGAAAACAGTTTCTGAAGTCCAAAGCCAGAAGTCCCATGTCTTTGGGTGAGTGTATGTCGCTGTCATTAGTGTTACGGTTAATGGGGAAAGAGAGGGACACACCACGAATGCGAGTCTGCTTACATTATTCAAGGCAGAGCCATCTGTTTTTGCTGTAATGTGACAGGACTGGAACTGGAGCAAGTAGAGACACCACCATGGCTCCCGTGACAAAAGTCTGCGGTTTCCGAAGGGTATTGATTTCTTTTTAATACTCCAAACCAACCCACCAACCAACCGAGCTTCTCTGTCCAGCTTTAGGCTCAGGACCGACGAGCTTTCCTTTCAAGCCCGAGGTCGGGGCTGCCGAAGCGCTCCTCAGCGAGCCCCCGGCCCGCTGGGCCCCGGCCGTGGCAGGCAAATTATGCATGCGCAGCAGCTCCCTCCAAACCCCGTGCGCATTTGTCCTCGTCAGTCAACAAGTGTGCTATTAATCAAACAGGAGCCCCGGCGTGCTCGCCACAAAAGTAAGAACATTGAATCTGGGATGGTATTTTTAGTGCTTTGACAGGCAGGGATTATTAAGCTGTCACTCCCTCTTTTCTGCCAACTCCCCTATCTTCCGCCCCTCCTCCGGCAATGCATTGTCATTTTATTATTAAGAGCGCACTAATAGTTAAGCAACAGGAACCCTAAACCCCTGACTAGCTCCCTGACATGACAGGTTATTTTTTCCCTCTATTCCCCGTCCAAGAGCCCCTGCTGCTCTTCCCAGCATGCAGTGCTGCCTGACCCTTAACATCTGGCAGTGATTAATTGTCTTAGTGTCACAGCGATCGCCGTCCTCCCTCTGATCCTCGCTCACTTTGTTCTCCCTTTTAAAGCCAGTGTGCTGGAACCTTTTCTTCCCACTTTTAAATCTGTCCAGTATCCAGGATACTGCGTGCGTCTACCGCGATACAGCTTGAAAGGAACCGAAGCAGTCAGTTATCTGGCCCTGAAAGTCTGCTCGTGGATCCAGGGGGCTTTCTGCTCACTGGAGGGGTGTGCTGGAAAACAGCGCTAACTAGGATGACATCGATCCTGTTGAACTCGATCCGGATCTCAGGTCCCTTCTGGGCAAACAACGCAATTACGGGCAGCCCCGTGCTCAGCCGACGCACGTGGGACCGTGCAGAGGGCTGCTGGCCGAGGCTCACGCGACGTTACGTGAGTTAGGGGCCTGGCGTCTCCCGACAGCTCCGCTTACCATCTGTGCTGGGCGGTTGCAGAGGTCTCGGAGCGGCACGGCCCTGCGCCACGCTCCCGCGGCTCCCGCACTTCAGCCAGCGCCTCTCGCGCATCGGGGCACTCGTCCCCTGTAAACTTCACAGCTGCCCTCAGCACGGCGCGAGAGCCAAAAATCGAAGTGGTATTTGCAGATGAGTTTTATTGCTCAAGTGACATTTCCTAGCGGCTGGGGAGTACTCGTACCTGGAGTGCACCGTGGCGGAAGAGGAGAAGGATGCGCTGCTCAGGCAAATGCCACATGTCCTAGTCTCAGATCTCCGTAGATTTTCCATATTTTAATCTCTGCCTCAGTTTCTCATATTGGAAAATAATGACAATAAATGCTTTGAGATATGGGGGACCTAACTGCTGTTTGCAGAGACCTGTATTTTTCCTATACAAATGCACAGTATTGTTAAGCAATTATTTTTATCTGCATGATAAAGACCAGCTGCCAAGCACGGGGGCAGCTGTGTAGGAAGGAGGAAGGAGGGCATGTTGGACAGAAGCTTTTTATGGTTGCTTAGACTGAGGATGCCTGTGATCTATGCACAGTTTGGCAACTTGCTTGGGTAAATTACTAGCTGCTCTACACTTCCATTTCCATGCAGGCAAACAAGGGATGAGTTAATCATCTTCTTTACAAAAAACCTCAGCATTTAAAGATGAAAGGTAAAAATAAACAATTGTTTTAAATCCTGACTGAATAGCAGAATACATGCACTGACCTTAAACTACTGCTACATTTACATTTTAAGGCAATATATCTGAAAGGCAGTTTCTCCTTTACTTACTTATTGAATCTTGAGTTCAGAGCTCTCTGTGTCTCCCGTGACAGACACTCCTTACAAATAGATTTCTCCAGAGCGGTATTATGTTCTAGCTCTCCATGTATTTCAAATAACTATAAGGCCATTTATTTTCTATTTCAAACCAAAATAGTAAAATGGAGTGCATGGCCTTTTCTAGTTGCTAAGCAACGCTTTGTAACATGCATCCTGCATTTTGCTGTGCCATTTGGCAATTCGCACAAGATCTCGTTTGTTCATTTCCAGTCTAGTAACATTGGTTGCTATATTTCAAGTGCCAGTGTAGATCAAAGTATTTCCTAGAAGGATAAACATGTTAACTGGCAGAGAGTGAATGATTAACATCAAGCACAAGCCTTTTAGTATAAAGGACTTGGCATGTCATCCGTTGGCAAAGCTATTCAAATGAATGCCATCTATACCTAACAGATGTGCCACTAAGGAGTTACCGCTTCTCGACGAAGTCCTGCTTGCTGCGCTGGTGTGACTGAGTAAGGACGATAGCCACTGCTGAGCTCTGTGCACAGCTGAGCCAAGTGCTCTTGTCAGACATGGGTGTATCTGGAGATCTCTGCTGGCTTCACTTCACCTACTTCAGTTTTGCATCCATACGGCTGATGGTAGAATTTAACTAAACTTCTGTTTTCTCTACCTCTGCCCTATGCGAGCGCTTAAAAGCAAACCATATTCTGATGTCTGACTATTTATTATTACTTGTCCCCAGTACCCTCTAAGTGTATGCCTAAATGAAAGGGAGTCTGTAAGGAGGGAGAATTCATTTCTCGTAATAAGGCAGGACACAACTTTTTTTTGCTATGTTCTCTCCACTTACAAAATCCTTATGAAAACTGCAGGTGATGAGGATTCTCTGGTTAGCATGCAATTTGGAGGTAACGGGGGAGATTAGAATAGGGTTATTTGGACAATATTTTTAAAATATGCAAGAAAGCCAATTTTTAAAAGCTGTGTATAGCACCTATTTTTTCCTTGTGTCTGTTTTGTCATCTTGAGCTCCTCACAGATTTGTGTGGCACCTTTCAGTTGAGACTTGTATCAGATTGCTCAGTGGCACTGCATGCATGGGAACAAATGTCAGATGCTGACAAACATGTTCATCAAAAATACTACCGCGTTAGGAATGTCATGGTGTGGTGGTACACTTGACATGGTTGGCAACAATTTTGACTCCGTTACAATATTCCAAACCCCATGGAAAAGTTTGAGGAGCAATTTAATAGAAACCTGTATTCCTGTTACAGAAGGCTCCTGAACAGTTCCAAGAAGTGACCATTACATCCTTGAGACTTAGTGGATTATCTGAGTCATTTTTATAAAACCTTGCTGGCTTAGTCATTTGTGAGTCATTGTGAGTAGATTTTATAGAGTTTTTCTGAAGGAAACTTTACCTGCCAGCAGTAGTTTTTGAATAGTAAGTGCTAAAAGTGATTTGTTAATTGAAGTATTAGGTGTGGTTCTTCCTTGTTTGTGCTGTCATACTATTTTTTGAACCTGATAGTATGGCAAAACCAGCCAGGATATAAATCTATTCCTGTCTTTTTTTCCATGATCATGTACCCTATCTCAGACATGGCTGTGAAAAAGCGGATGAAGAGGGAGGTAAGGCAGGAGAGGCCCTGGCGGGACTGTATGATCCGAGAGCAAAGGCAAGAGGCAGCTTCTTTACACTGCCAGAAACGTGTACCGCGGGGGAGAATCAGCCCTCTCATTTCATGGCAAACCATTGGTTTCATATTTTCTATGGCAACCATTAATATAGCACAGCCTCAGCTCTAGGCCTGCAGGTAAGGCTGTTTGCCGCCACTGCTTTGCCGTTTGCCTGCCAGCGGGAGGAGTGTCCAGCTGCGGTGGGGTGAGGGCAGCCATGGTCTGGCCGCAGCAGAGCCGGGGCAGACGCAGCGTTTAGCCAACGAATTGCTTACTGTTCATAGGGATTTTTCACATTTAAGGTTTAAGATTTCTGCTGAACTGGGTAGACCTTTTAGCCAAGCCAGGATGCTGAAGTAGTGTGAGGTGAGAGCAGTACCTCAATGACACTCTGAAGACCACGTGTTTCTTAAATAGGCTTCAGTTTCTAAACTGCCTAAATGTTGATTTGACACCTCGTCTGTTGCTTCGCACAGCAGAGTATGTATTATTTAGGGTATGGCTATTATAACTGTGGTTAAAATAATACAAATACAATTAAATGGCATGGCAAAAATATTATTAAAAGATTTAAAGAGTTTGATATAAGTAACGGTGCAAAGAAAACTGATGTGTGTACTCTTGGCCCAGATTAATGAAACTGTCTAACACTTACTCTAAAGCAAATTCTCCTAATGTAATGTCAGCTTTTCAGTGCGGCATCTGTTTTTGAACATATCTAGCACACCAGTATGAACACTGCAGGGGCTGAAAAGGAAAGGGGACAGGGAGTCGTACCAACTGCTTCGTGCTGCTTTGGATCTTTATTTTAGGTGTTCTGAATTGCTTTTCTTCCCCTCCCTCTCTGTCCTCACTGGTCAACTTCCCCTCCTAACCGTTGCCACCGTGACCTGCAGCTAGACTATATGCTGCAACCAGCCTTAAGCAGATGACGTGAGTATCTTTTTAGTGTCAAATGAGGGCTTCCCCGGCAGACTTCCCATGGGTAGGGAGCAGCGAGAGTGCCCGGGGAAGCCACGGTGACCCCTGCGCGGCCCTCATGGGGGCACGGCCGGAGGGGGCAGCGGGCTCGGTGCGCGTGCCACGGGTTGCCCGTACGCTAGCAGCCCCGAGGTGCTTTGCAAGGGACGCTGAAACCACCCAGGGCTTCCTCCGCGCTCGGTGCGCGCCCACCAAAATAAGCCGTTCGCCAAAAGTGAGCTCCTGCCACCGTCCCTGATGGCACCTGAGCAAAGCAAGCAAGTCGGGGAGGCTTCCAGGGAGATCAGGGCTGACCAAGCTGAGTGTCTGTCCCATCCGGAGACTTTGCAGGCGTGTTTCCCCAGCCCCCGGCCCCTGCGTCACGCGGCGCCGGGGCTCGGCGTCGTTTGGCAGCCCGGGGCGACGGCCGAGGCGCGCGGGCACGGTGCGGCTGCGGGCAGCACTCCTGCCGGCCCCGGGCTGCAGCCCTGGGGCAGTAATACCAAGCTCTGGCTGTCGTATTAGCTGAGGGGTGCGTAAATCGGATGGAGTAGCTATCAAATTAAAGCTTGAGAAGGTAATGCCTGGAGTGGGTAGTGCCCACTGCAGCCAAGGCACTGGATTTTAAAGAAATAAGAAATTTGCTATTTCCCTATTTCTTTCCATGGCAGATGGAAGTAAAGGCTCAGAAAGCAACTGATTATTGACTTCCCCGAGGAGACGAATGCTGACGAGTTCATATACACAGAATTTAACGGTGTCAGTGGCAAGCCAGCATGGCCACGCAGTTAAACAGCACCATATCGTACAGCTCCTTTTAGAGGGAAAACTGGACCCATTTTTACATCCCATGGGAAATAAGTGATGCTTTCCACAAAGCTTGCAATAATGAAGAATTCCACAGAATGGAAAAAATGTTAAAAATTCTCTATTTGAAAACCTCCAGATGAAATATCTTGCGTATTCAATCAAATGCTAGTGCTGATATATCAAACTGAAATTTCATTTGATATGAAGCCTGTAAATTTAATAATATTTCATCTTATTGATTTCATCTTTCATCTTATTGATTTGATGCTTGTATCAGCTTTAAATGTTACCTAAGAAAATGCCACTCCAAAGAAATCAAAACACTTTGCTAAAGTGAATATATCTGTGAAAACCCCTTATATTGCATTGATTTTAGTAAACATTTGATATATAGCAGAGGGATGAGAATTCTAAATTAGGGCTACAGCTCAGAGATTTTTTCAGATAAAACATTTTTAATTAAAAACAGACTTAATTTTGTAAAAAATCTATAATAATTTTCAAAAACTCAAAATATCTTTTCATCTTCTTTGAAATTTCATACTGTTTTGTTTAACAACTTTAAAAGTGCCCAATAAATTAATTTCATCTTATGCTGAACAACCCTGTTTCTAATTAATTTTCTCTAGTTTTTCTGGAGTGTTAGGAAAAGGAAAAATAAATTATTAATTCAGCTCTATTCAGGACTTTCTACCAAAATGTTCCTACTATTGTTCAAGTGTCAGGAAAACACTTCAGGCACAGACTGCCGATGGTGGTGTAATGCAAGGTAACATTGATTTTCTGAACAGTTAGAATAGTAGTATTTCTGGGTACACTATAATTATCCCAGTTCATGAGAATTTTCAAGATCTAATATTTTTCCTGTCTCTAGCTAGGATGAAAAGCCAATCTAAATATTATTCAAATGTAAAATCTCCTCAAAGCTTGGACTGAGTCTATTGAGATGTTCCAGTTTTATTTCAAGACTTTCAATGTTATAAATTCAGCTTAAACTACTTTTTTGAAAATCTGAAGGGAAAAGGGAACTCTTTCATTTGAAAATATGTTCTTTTAATTTCAAAACCTCTCTTCTGCTCAGGTTCCTTTGAGCTTTTTAGTTTTTCATGAATTGGCATTTTCAGATGAAAATGCATTGTGAAAATTTTCCTGGCCATTTCTGTTCAAACTCTTTGTGTAATTTTAAAATATAATTCTCAGTTGTTTGGATGCACTTGGAATTAGATTGCAGACTCATGTAGAAATCAAAATGAAATTCATACAAACACCCTTTCATCATTTCCATTTTAAAACAGATAGTTTACAAAATGTTTTTTATCAAAGGAACAGATATCAAAGATAGAATCACGATGGCAAAAAATGATTGAGACAAAAAAGGGTATGATTATCTTTCCTACGGATTTTTATTTTTGGCTGATTTTTGTCGCCTTGTTATGTGTCTGTGTTGATTCTGGAGATATAATGTATAGATAAATATACAGATTCAGACGGTCAGTGCCTGAACTAAATATCATTCTAGGAAGCTTGATTCTTACTGAGGACTGCAGTTAGTCCTCGTTTAGTTTGCCACATTGCAAACCATCAAGTAGCTTCCTAAAACCAGACTCTGCTCTCATTCACACTGAAATGCAGGTAGCGTAATTCCGTTCGCTCCAGCGGAGCTTCTCCAGGTGTACCGTGGTGAATTAAGAACCGAGCCTCATCTTTGCGCAGCTTTGCTCACGGCTGTCTTAGCGTGCAGCGACAGGGAAGCAGTCCCTGGGGCGGTGGTTGGTGTCCGCGGTAGCTCTGAGGCAGAGCTGCAGGGAAGGGTTGGAGCCCTCTGTGACGGACGAAGGGCTCTCGCCTGCGCGGGCGCGTGGGCTGCGGGGCGCCGGCAGCGTTGCCGCGAGCCTGCCTCGTGCGCGCGGGGGTACCCGGGAAACGCCGCCGACCGCCGTGGGGCCTCGCGCCGGCGGCCCTTGGGAGCCCGGCCCGACCGAGCGCCTGCGGGCTGCATCGACGCTGCTGACTTGACAAATGACCATTCTAGTACAGCATGTGCCTTCGCGTCTTCGGGACAGTTGGGACACCTTAGATCGCCGTGGCACACTGCCTAGGAAGCTGCGCTGTATCAAAGGGTTGGGTAGGATTTCAGAGTGTCCCCGGCACACTGACTTCTGCAGCGGCTAGCTCAGTGCAGATACATGATCTTAGCAGCCGGAGAGAGAAAAGCTGTGATGTGGCCCCCCTTGACATTCTTAGAAATCATAATGATTCATGTACAAACACACAGTTTTTATTCCCTCTATAACCTTACCAGCAAGTGAAGGAAAACTTCTATGCCTTGGCAAGAGTCCCTCGTGCACTCCGAGCTGTTGGCTGCGTTTGTGTGTTTATGAATTCTAACAGCTCCATCATGAATGTTGTCACCAGATACCTGGGCTGTAGCCACAATAACTACATTTCCAAATGTTTAAGCGTGGTTCGCTCTTAGGAACGTGCCCTCAACTGTGTTATATAGTTACTATAAACAGTAAGTTATCATGTGAATTTTTTTTCTTTTATTTACTCCCTAACCTTTCTAGTCAAGGATGAAATATGTATGACATTACTTCCAGACTTCTTATGTTTTGTGTATTTCAGTACTATAGAGATGGCCTTTTCTTTTTTCTAAGACCTTATAACCTCAGCTACACAGCAGAGCGACACAGCAGAGAGACCACCACCATTTGAGTAAGTACAGAAAGTGCATCTGGCTTTTGAAAATGTTTAGCTTCCTGGAGAGAACCAGTATAGTTTTTCATCTGGAAAGTATTCAAAGAGTATTTGGAGGGAAGGAAATTTGTAGCTGTGTAATACAATTATGCAAGCAAAGTTTGCAGAGATACCATCCAAATGAGTGGGGTTAAAGTATGTGTGTGTGGGGGGAAAGTAGGATGAGGAAAAATAATCGCTATCTTTAAGGGGACAAAATGTCCCTTCATATTGTTTTGGATTAACAACAGTGTACTAAAAGACAGAACTCTGAGGGAAAATACCCATCTCCACAGAGAATGGCCCTTCTGTCAGGAAGAAACCATACTGTATTTTTATCTACCATCAGAAGGATCCCAAAATGCCTAACAGTCCAACTGTTAAGTCAGTAAAAGCTCACCCTTTGATTTCCATGCACTTTTGCTCAGGCCATGTATATGTTCAGCTTCATTGATAGTGCAGGTGCTTCTGAAATTTGAAAAATCTAGAACTTGCCATGAAAAAGGGGAGAAAAATAATACTTATCCTCTTGCTGGATATCTTGCATTGGTGAACCTTTTCCTCCCTACCCTTGTACCCCTAAGCAGTGCAGAAAAGTTAATGATGCAGTTCTTTCCATGAAGGAAAAGATATAGGGGAGTGGACAGCATGGGAGACTGCAAAAACAACCCAAATCATCTGCACAAAGGGTCTGGAGAGGGTTCAAGTGGTCAACAGTATCTTCTCCAGGCCAAAGGAAGGGCAGCAAAGTAGCAGGAAGAGCACATCTCGAAGTGGATGCAGGGGAGGGAACCTACCCTCTTTAAGTAACATGGAAGTTTTCAGTGTGAAGTTGATTATTAGGATTTTAGGGATGAGCCCAATTTTTGGCCTAAAGCATTATGTCAGAAGAATGTATATAAAAGAGCAAATACAAATTCAATTTCCAGTAGGTGTAGGATAAATAAATGTGGTTTTGAATGAGTACTATGAAACAGAAAAGAGCAGATGTTTTGTGGGTATTTTGTTACTCAGTTGTAACTGTGTTGTGCAAATCCAACTGAGACATATTTGACATTTTCCTTAGGTATGGTGAAAACTCCAATTATTCAGCTTCGAATAAGAAACAAAATCTCTGTCTGTCTCTCTAGCACTTCTGTTACCATAACATCTCAGTTTTGGTGTGTTCATATCAGGGAGACAATATGAAGATAGGAAGAGCCACCAGGTGACGTGGCTAAAGTCACACAGGGAACCAACCCACTGCAGAGTGGTTAATCTCTCTAGTGATAGACTATCCTCTACCTCTAGACCCCAAAACTTGACTGTTCTGTAAAAAAACTGAAGTACTGTATGTGTTTTGTTAGTTTTGCCTGTCCATGTCTCTTGTGCATACCTCAGGGTGTTTCTTCATTTTCTGTAAGGAGTCACTTCTAAGCTAGCTGGACTCAGGAAAGGGACCTCAATTCCATTCACATCAGCTCAGCTTTTGGCAGCCACACAGCTTTCAGGAGAGAGACGGGAAAGAAAAAGGGAGAGCCCATTAGGAATAAGAAGATGTCGGGCTGTTTTAAGTACAGGAGTTGTTCAAACAGCAGCTCCTTGTTGGAAGTGTGTAATTTTTGGACCTGTCCCTAGCTTAGACTATGTGCAGTACAGTAGCATTTCCAGAAATGAATGGCGCACAGGGTTTTTTATCATTAAATCAAACAGCATAAGACAATTTCTTTTTTAAACTTCAAAGTCTTCGAGTACATAAAAGTCATTATTTTTGTGTGGTTATTTTCATTACCTTGTTATTAACTTTCAAAAAAGGCATGAGTTTTCTTTCTTCAGTTTTGGAGGGAAAAAAGTTGCTTCCAGGCTGAGTTTTGGCATGCCAAGTCTCTGGCCAGAGCAAATTTTTAAAGCTGTATCATAAACCCCTGAAAATAGGAGTTTATAATAGAAATGCAGACATAGAGTTAATTATATCATCGTGAATGGCGCCACTATAATTAGCTGACTTCTATATGATGCCAAGTTTTAAAGTATTTTACTTTTATGGCACTGGATGTCAAAAGCTATTTATGTCAGTTTCTTTCATTTTTTCCTTTATTGTCTTACTGACCTGGCTCACCAGGTTAGGAAAATGGCTTGCAGATTTTTCGTTGGAGCCAAAGGGCCTTTGCGGCTTCGGTGACCACAGATTCCTAGAGCCTAGAGAGTCAAAGGGAGCGATTCCTTCTACCGGCAGGCATGAGGGTGTCAACAGGCAGAGACTTACCTGAGTAACCTTGGGCTCGTGGTTCCCATGGGCTTGTTCTGAGATCACTGGCAGTCTCGGTCAGCCAGGAACCTACTCATATTTGGGTATTTTATATATGCTAAAAGTGACAGGTAGTGAAAGACAAAACACAGGTGAAGAAAAGGGACATAATCTGTTTTGTGGAAACCATATTTCCTTCAGGTTCAAAAACAGAGAAAGGTGCTAATGATAGAGCTAAGGAGATACGGGATGAGGAAAGGTCCTCCCTTAGGTTTCTGTTTCCAAGTATCTGTAGCCCCATTACAGCTACTTTTAGCTGCTCTATGGCACACAAAGGGATCACTGTTCCATCTAGAGCTGAACGCAATAAGCATTACAATAATGTGGCCATGGCTCTAATTCAGGATGCAAAGTAAAGATGATGGATTGTTCAGTTAAGGAATTAGTAATATCTCTGAATTAACCACATATGCTCAAATATTATTTGATTTGGTGATGATAGCTTAACATCCTTATTCATAGAAAATAGTCATTATAATCTGAATGCTCATGCAAGGCCTGGGCCTGTGTTTTAAGCAGATAAGTTGAAGACATAATTTACAGTTAATTTAAACTTTTTTCTTTTATTACAGAATATCCATATGCATATAACAGTGTCCTTAAAGTTGCTCATTTTCCTCATTATTTAACATTCCCATATTTGTGTGTGTGTATGTGCATGTATACATGTATTTATTAATAATAATCATATGGCTGATATGAGTTTTCTCAATCGTGACTGGGCAGATAAGGATCTGAGGGCGAAGCTTTAGTTCAAACTTCTCACACCCTGTAGGCTGTTGCTCTTTTAGGGATGGTCTGAATTGTGCTGCCTTGAAGAAGGATTCTTTTGTTTGGATGGTGTCCAAGGTGACCTATTAAGGCAATGCTACTCCTGTATTTTTGCATGAGGCTATGCAAACTAGGGCTGTTCTTCAGTGTTTGGGCTTCTATTTCCAAGAATGTGTTGGCAAGCTGACACAGCAGTCTGCAATCGCATTGTCTGGGATTATTATTCCTGATCAGCTGTTCTCCACCAACCTGCGTTTCTGCAGAACTCTCATCTAATTTCATCTCTTCCAATAAAAGTTCCAATGATAATATTTTAAAAGTATTTTTTATGCAATAATTAACAACACAGTAGGAATTAACATGGAGTGTGCTGTACTTTTCTGTCACTCTCTTCCTTCTGTAGGCTTCATGCTTGTCATCTTTCCATGATAGCTTTTCTTTTTCGGATCATTTTTGATTATATGACATTTTTTGGCTACACAGAGTTCCATGCATGCTGTTACCCTCTACCAAACTGATAATGCAAAGCAATGACACGAGATCGGCTACGACACATTCCCTTTTTCATGTTGGCTTATTAAGGGATCCTCAGGTGGATCCTTCCAGCTTTGATGCACAAGAGAAGTCCTGCTGGTTTCTGCAGAACTGCCCATGTGAGTAAGGAATGAGGAACTGGGCACTCAGGGAAGAGCAGTAATTCCTGCTCTGACAGAGCATGTCAGATCAGTGGTCACCAGTCAATGTGATGGAATTAATGAGGGGAAACAGTAGCTGGCACCAAAAAGTTAGGATAAACCCACTGAGCTGCAGTGCCACATGCAATTAGTGGGTTTCATTGTTGTTCCCTGGGGATGGGGACCCTTTGAAACCTCTGTGAAATCCAAACTGGAAATCCTAGGAACAGGAAAAGTGACTATGAGTAAATCTCATGCTGATCTTCAAAAAAAATCTAACACTGAAAAATCCTTCCCTTTCTCTTCTGTCCCTGACTTTGCTACAAAGTCTGCACTTTGCTGCCTGGCAGGAAGTGTTAAAATAAATTGCCCTCAAATGAAAATAGAAATAAAAGTCAAGGAAAACATTTTTTGCCTGTGCTTAATTTTGTTTTTCTGTTGGAAGTGACATTTTACATTTTGACGCAAAGCTTATTTTGATCTAAACTTCTTGTATAAACCAAATTGGACTATCAAGATTCCTGGGACTGCTTAAAAAAAAAAAAAATGAAGGCATCTTTTTCCATTCCAAATAAGGACATTTACTAGTAAAGGAACCGGAGAATTAGTCTGAAGAGTGCAAAAAACATTTTAATGCCAGCGATATTTTACTCCATAGAATACTTTGCTCAACCATAGATTCCAATGCATATGAGCAGGATAACAGCCTGGAGGAATGATTCATGTGGAATTATTTAATTCTGCTCAGCAGAGTGCTACTTTTAGCTGGGAAAAATGTTCTCATAGACTGGTAGGCAACAGACTATCCTGTGCAAAGCCAAATGACACCAGCGGCTTCGCTGCGTAACAAAAGGCCAATGCCTTCCCCCCTTGCTGAGTGAAAATTAGCAGCAGGTCTTTGCACAGTGCACATGCTTCGAGAGGAGGGAATTGTGTCATTGTTATTTGCTATTTCCGCAAGTTGACACTTATCTTGTAAGCACATCAACTGTTTGCTTTAGCTCCACAAGTCATTTCCTACACAGTGTCTCAGTCAGTCACGCTGTTCAGCATTGTGTGCAAAAGAGGTTAAATTCCACATGTAGAGAAATCAAAGGTGAACAAGAACTATCTGAATTATTGTTTTAGAATAAGAGTGACTATTAATTTCTTAAAAAGTGACTGTGTGGGTAAACAATTTCATGCTTTCACTTCCATTGCGATTGAAGTAAGATCAGCACGTCAAACTCTTAACCTTCTTAAAGTAAATTGGATCAATCCAAATTCTACCAAACAACTAAATTGAAATGGGAACCTTTTCGATATTTGTACATCCCAGAAAGCGCACACCGTTATCAGGAGAAAAAACAGAGGGGATTACACTTGCAAACAGAGGCAGATGCCAGTTCTTTTCCACATACGTTCCCATATGTAAAGAACTACATTTTTGTGATCATTTCATCTTGGCAGGTATTGTCCACTTTCAGTAGCATATGTTCATGTGCTGCATTGTTGCTGGGCAATCTTATTGTATCCTTGCTAGGGGATTGCGTATGACCTAGTAGGTGTTTTCCAGCTCTAATTTCTTTGAAACTTTGGATTTGGTTCTGTCTTTTTACAGCAATGCTTGCTTACCATTTGTAGTTATATAATTAGAACTATACTATCATTCAGTGCTGTGCTGCACATCTGATATATATTCTATAGAAAATACTAGATATATATATAAATATATAAATGTAATATAAATATAATAAATATATATGATATACTAAATAAAACTGTAACTCCTCCAGAAAAAGGGGAAAGTAAAAGGTGGACTAAAAGAAAACAAGACTATAATAAAATACTACCTTCTTTGGCAAATAATAATGAATATTTTATTCAGCTTGGTTTGTAACATAGCAGTGTAAGTTTCTGCTAGTAACAGCTTGAATAGGGTTTCTTTCAAGCTCTACTATCCTGGCTCTATAATAATATCTTGAAAAGTGAATTTGCTTAATCCATGGTAGAATGCAAACTTATCATTCAAGTTTTTCACAGTCTGTAGATTTCTGCAGTAGGAAGAGTTCAAATATTCAAGTGAAACAGAGTTCACATTTTTTTCTTGTTTTCACTGTCTCATTCCCGTGTAACTTTATTAAGATTATTGCTCTTCAGCTTTTCTTTTTAAATATCCCAGGACAATGCTGTAAACTCCTCATGGAGAGAAACTTAAAAATTGATGGCTTCAATTCACCAAATGCTTAAGCAAATGCTTAATTTAAAGCATACGGATAATCCAAATATGCTTCAGTCATTGACTTCTGGACGAGAGCCAATGCATTTGGAACGCATCCTGTGTATTTATTCTAGTACATACATGATTCTGTTACAAGCGTGTAAGGTTGTTTGTGATTAAATTGGTCAATTACAGTAACTGGATTGAAATTTAACCTGAGAAAAATTTACAGTGAAAGGGACTTGTGCAATAAGAGTAACCTCTGAAGGCAGAGAAGACTTTCAGTTTTCATTTTTCCAAAGAAAAATAACATTTGAGGTAAAATATCTATGTAAAGTTTGTCTTTTCCTTTCCTGAGAAGTAGTCAAAAATGAGTATTAGTTTGATTTTTAAAATGAGAAAAAGTGATCAGCTCTGTTGCCTCTGGAATATTCTCCAAATAATCCAACTGGTGCTTGGGTGTACTAGAAATAGCTGCAGACTCTGCAGCCAGTTTTCTCACCAGATTTCTCAAAAACTTTGTTTGGTTCTCAAAATGTTGCCCAGAATAGATTCCACGCACAAAGTTTCCATTTTAGGAATTCGTCTGACAAATAATTCTTTTTTAGGGATTTGATGTTTATCTTTTGCAGTAGTAAAAGAAAGTGTTGATACTGCAGTCTGTCCTCTGCACCTGTCCTCCCTGGTTTTCTGGAAAATTTAAGGGATAGCCTGGTGGCTGAATGCCACCCAGACAGTATACGTATGTTCAAACAGTACATATATACAGTCTGAATTCCTTATTCCATTGGTAACAGTAGGTTGGGGAAAGAGAGTAAGTAGAGTGCTCTGTAAGGAAAGCAGTTACGTTTCTAAATGATCTGGCTTGACTCTTATACTATGTGCTTTCATTTTTAAAGAAGCTGTAATCTCTGTCAGTTGCTGTTCTGCAATGTCATTGTCTATATGCTTTGTTATACTGAACAAATACAAGAATATGGTATGTCCTTTTGCAGAGTAGTTGCGTGGGCCTAACTGATAAAGTCCGTCCTTTCCCATCAACAGGAAGGACTAATGCTTTTGTATTAGTATTCATATTATTCATCTCAGAAACATTGTTGAGGGTGAAGGGCTTCCAGGATGGCTGGAGTGACCCTACAAAATGTTTGATGTGCTACTGTAGGAAGCAGAAATTTCCTTCAGTTTCCTTGGTTGGAAACTTAGACCCTTTGTTCCCTAGTTCTCTGATTCCTGGACTACTCTCTTCAAAAGAAATTTCAGCGTTTTGTGTTATTTTTAAAGCAGGAAGAAACAGATTTGCTTTGTTTTTAAGTTTACCACTGAAGGCAAGACTTGAAAGAACTTTTTAACATAGCAAGTATAAAAACACGAGCATCTGTTTTCCTATCGCTGGTGAATAGTTAAACACCTCAAAGAAAGCTCCATTAGAGCATGACTTGCCTCCATCCACACCCAAGCTACCAACACACTCTGTAGCCATCAATGGCTCTGTGAGCGCTAACATTGCTCAGACACACTAATGAGTGGAAAACTTCCTTGTGGAAAACTTCTTTGTGGAAAAGGTGTACAGAGCTAACTATTTATAAAGCACTTTAAAGGGAGATCCTCATATAAAAAGCTTTGGTATTTGTGCAAGGTCACGGATTATTAGTAGCTTCCAGTTTACAAGGGCCAGATTCAAGTCAGCATATGAGCACCAAAGAGATTTTTCCTACGGCGCGCTGATTTTGCATATGTCTGCATTGGATCTGGCCCAAATTTGGATGTGGAGCTCAATTTCATGTCCTCTCTGCTGTTCCCTGGGGGTTTCATTCCTGAAAGTGAGACCATGAGGCCCACTGAAGGTCACTGAAAGTTTAAAAAAAAAAAAAAAAGTCAATATGCTGAATGTTGCTGAAAATAAGGGTAGAAGGCATTATCTGTAGCACTGCTGGAGGCCACAGCTCTTTCTTGAGACTGCAATCATTACCCATCTTTCTGCAAATTCCTAAAAATACATGTTAGCATTCTAGAATGACAGCAAGTGGCAAAAATGTCAGACTTGCCCTGAGGACCTTGGCACGTGTCATGGGTAGATGGCATATGTGTGGAAGTTTGAAAAGGAACAAATAGCTATCAAATGGAAGCATTAGCAAGCTTCCTTACAGTAGTGTCGCTATTCTGGCTGACTTTCATATGATGTCCTATGTTTTGACCAGCTTCCTTTCCTCCTCCTGCTCTCCTTCGTAGTTCTCTAATGAACATCGTAAAAATTACTCTGAGTTTAGTTGTGCTTTCATCTTCAGAGCCATCTGGCTCCTTGAATCCATATGTAATTTTTGTTACTCAAGACAGTCAATAGAGAGTATGAAGTTACTCATTTATGTTTATTATGCTAATGGAAGGCTCCTGAGCAACTTGCTGCTACTCTTTTTTTGTTTGTTTGTTTTAATCATCCAGTTTTCTTCTCCCTTTTTTCTTTTCTATGGAAGCATTTATACACAGGTTTTTAACAGGTTTTTAAAGGCCATAGATGATCCCTTCTCTTTTTGCCCACTAATCACTGAATAAGAGTGTTTGCTCAGATTCTGCTCAGTAGGTTGGAATCTGAAAACTCAGCACTAATTGCAACTGTTCGTTTGACGATTATGAATACTTGACCTTGTCAGCTCGGATTCAAGTGCTACGTTGTGAAGTATGAAAGTCAAGACTCCTGCATTTGAGTGTTTTAAAAGAGAGGCTGCTAGTTGTCATAATGTAGTGACAGTTGAGCACTGCCTATGTATTTCAATTGATTCTTGCGTATCAGTGCAGCCACTGTAGAAGTTTACAGTGGAAGGATATGAGACATCAGTCTTTCTTGCGATAACCCAGGAGTTACTGTTTTGTCTTGTTGCTAGACCTGAAGGCAATGTTGTCTTTCAATTAGCATGAACTGGTGTGAGGTTAAATGAATGACTGGAAACAAGAAGGGAAGGCTATCAAGTAGGACACTACAAGCCTGGAATGATGGTTTGGGTTTGTGAAAATTCACGTAACTAAGCCCATTCTTTATCTCTGTCACATTCCATTTATGTATTGTGGCAACCTTTGTTTCCTTATGCTAACTTGTTATCTGGAAGTAAACACTGAATTATCACCAGCGTAAACTTTATGCTCATCCACTTGCAAACTGCAGTGCTTCTGACATCAGAGGTGCCATAAAGTATACCCACTTGAAAGGGTAGTACATGGCTGATTTATTGACATGCATTCTTGCTCTAACTGCTGAAGAATGGTGGTTCTTTAGCATTCAGCTTTTGTGGGTGCCTTTCAAATGGCTTTTGAACTGATTTAAAGCATGCCTTTGGTGAGGAAATCACTGGTTGTTCTGAGGTGAACAAGGTGAATATACTGGTCACCCACTATTACTGTGTCGGATCAGGGAATTCTTCTTCTAAAGGGTTTCAGCAATGATGCAGACAGAGGAACTTATTAAATTCACACTGACAAATAGGAAAGCTTACAGAAACCTGGATGCTGACACACTACTACTGAGCGCATAGAGGAGATCAGATAAGCAAAGTGGGTGGTTTATGAGAAGTGTTTCATGGACAGAAACGTAAGATACAACCTTTGTTATTTTAGGAGACATTGTTTTAGTAGAGATAAGATACTGAATTTCAAAGAACTCAGGTACTTACAAGCAAACGAGGAAAGAGAAAATTAGTTTGGCCAGCCATGCTCGCTGAGAAAGCCAGACTGTGGTGGGGGAATGCATGTTTTATTAGCCTAAGTCGGCTATGACTGTGTTAGTTGTGTGACTGTAAAACTTTAATGAATTGCATGCAAATTCCCTTAAAATGCTGTCCTTAAATCCTTTAAGAAATTACCTTCATGGATGATTGTAGGAATTATATTTTTCTGGAAAAAATGTATTAAAATGTTGTAAGGGATTCTGAAAAGATATTTCTCTCCTAGCAGTTTCCTTAGAGGCAGGGATCTACTCCAGGCCTGGGAAACAGAGAACAGTATTGCTTAATATTACACCAGAATCACTTTCTCTAACCACCTATCTGTCCACAGTATGTACCTGGCTCACATGCTATTATAATTAGGCATTATAGCGCAACAATTTGATTTTTTTTAAGGACAAGTATTTAGAGTTTTATAGGTTAGAACAAGTGCAGTGTTTATTTCTGGAACTATCAGACCTCAGAACTGACATTTATCCAAGAATGAATAAAGTGTATCCTAAGCGTGAGAAAAATGAAGTCATTTTTTCTTTTTTGGTAAAATAGAAAAATCATGTTTATGGCTCGTGATTAATAGAGTGTTCTCATAGACTTTTAATTAATTCTATATATGTATACAGGAAAATCAGCATACAGTTAAAAGTGAATCAGAACTGAAAGGGTAAACTGGGAAATCCTTATGTACTCTAGTTCTGACACTTGCTTGAAGAAAAGCTGCATTTGGATTTAAAGGTTGGCTTTGGGCCCGCTCACCTATAGGTCTTTGAAGGAATGTAAGGAAATATGGTAAAAGAGAGAGAAAAGGTATCCATAAATCATAGGAAGGAGGGATAAGCCATAGACCATCAAGTCTACAGCAGAGCAAAACATGTTACAGCTGTATCAGAAGTCAAGGAAAATCTGTTCTGGATTTTCACTTCCTGGGTAGGTAATGGTGAACCACCAATGAAAGTGGCTGAAGAAACCTCTTCAGTGCAGTACAGATACCCGAACCTAGCGCCACCTGAAAATTGGATGTATGGCGGGCTTGCCACAGGAATTCATTCAGGAGCTTGGCTAGTACTTTATAGCTAAGGAATGTATCTTGGTTTAGGAGAAATGGCTATGTGGCCAAGGAAAAAACACAGGAAAAAATATCTGACTTTTCTTGGGCTTGGAAATGAAGAGCACCTTTTGGGTGGAATTAATCATTTCATGTTCTTAGTTTTGCTCAATGTGAACAATCTTTTCTATTTCTGTAGTATTTCTCTAAATACTGCAGAAAGTTAAGCACATGCTTGGACTCTCTCGATAATGCATCAAAATGGGATTCCAAATTTTGCTATCTGACATGAACATGCATTAAGCATTAAATATTAATGCAGGTGTGACCCATGTTGCTACTGTCAAATATTGGTTTCTATACAAACGAGATAAGGACAAGAACTGTGAAGTTTTGTGGCCAGCTTCTTTTCTTGCTATTAATTATGTATATGTGCTGCGTAATAACAACATTCTCATTCAGACTATGAAAATGATATGTTAAATCATAGTGTTAAATATGGACAGTACTTCAAAGGACATTTAAATTAATAACTTTTGTATGTGGCTGGCTGGCTGACTAACCAGTCATGTGTGTCTGTTGCAAATAGGTTTCCGTTTTTTTATCACTTCTCACAAGGGAGCAAAGATGGAGCCTGAGCCACCACAGCTAGTCAATGAAGTTAACAGAAAAGCTCAGGATATATTGCATATAATTAATTAGACTTAGATTAAAAACATTGTGTACGAAGAAGTACATTGGGATCCCAAATATTTTGAATTATTTGTGCACTTATAAAAGTAAAATGATCTTTCTGTACTTAACCAGAGTAGCCATAAAAACATTCTTTACCTGCTTTTGTATTTTAAAGGCTAGGTACCTCCAAATGTGAGTTAGTGTTCAGGGAAGGAGACGGTAAGGGAAAGAAAGAAGCTGAAGATAATATCTAAAGAAATTTCTTCACTAAAGTGTAGATAAAAGGTAATAGTTTGCCATTGATGTAGTTGTCTAACCATGTTCTT
Source organism: Dromaius novaehollandiae (assembly GCF_036370855.1). Classification (NCBI taxonomy): domain Eukaryota; kingdom Metazoa; phylum Chordata; class Aves; order Casuariiformes; family Dromaiidae; genus Dromaius; species Dromaius novaehollandiae. The sequence continues at coordinate 8,642,458 of NC_088110.1, read as the reverse complement.
ACAGTCTTTCTGTAAAAATACAATTTGCTGGAGAGGGGCACTCCAGAGCAGTTAAGTGTGTTTACACTGACATAACCATGCCGGAGCGCAGAGGAAGCTGTGCCAGGACGTTGTCACCAAATCTTCTAAAGGATGCTCTGCAGGTAGCATGTGAAAACAGCGTGAATGTGTAAATTACAGGTCTGACTAAGGGGAAATTAGGGAACGGGGGAGGAAAAAATTATTCAAAGCTACCCAAGATGTTAATTAATAGTAAAATAATGCAGTTATGCTTGGATGATTTTTTAAAGTAATTTTCAGGTTAACTGCATTTATTTAGCTATGTGAAGAGTGAAATGTTTAAAGATACTGAGCCACAGTCTGTTTCAGCGTAAAGGCCCGCTGTAGCTATCCTACCGAAGTCCCAGCAAAGGATGGGAGTGTCCACATTTTGGAGTTAGATGTTAGCAGCTGGTCAGATCTGTGATCTTTTACCTCTTGATCTTTTCTTAATCCTCCAAGCGTACGCTTAGCAGCAACAGCTTTCCATGCCGAAGCATAACTGTCGATATTTTCCAAGCCCTATTTTCCAGCTCTAAGAGTTCTGGTACAGTTAAGCTATATGTTTGACAGCGTATAACTTTATCATGTGGGAAGGAATAGTATATCCGGAATTCAGGGGGAACACTGCATAATTCGTTACTTTGTAAAGCAAAATTGAGAGTTTGTTGTTCAGGACAAGTGGACCAAGTTACTACAAATGCAAAAGAGAGGCTTTTGTAATAAATCACTTCAACAGCTTGAAGACCAATTTAATCTAATGTTGTATCTTAGCAAATTTACAAGCAGCAATTATGTGGCAATCTCTAGCCAGAGATGCAGTCTATACTTAAAAATCCCTTCCATTGTAACTGGTAATTTCTGTTTCCTGGTACTTTTTATTTGCATTATTTACTTTTAAGGGCCTGTCATCTATTAAACAAATCTTTGTGGATTTTCTGAACACTTACTGGAGTACAACCCTCTCCATGCACCCTTGCTCTGTTTTTCCAGAACACCTAAAACTACCAAAGTCAGAACCAAAATATGTGTGTGGGAGGGACATATGGCTAGGTAGAAGACAACATATGTCTTTAGTATGCACTTACAATGCAGTTAGTTTAGACAACATCTGTTGTTTGTTTAAACAGCTTTTTTTTTTTCTTTTTGTAGGGGGAAGGGAGCAATCTGTTTAAATGGGACCTGCAGAAAGATGGGGGGAAGGGTTTGTGTCTGTTTTCTTCTTTCTTTTTGTTTCCTTATGTTTAAGGAAGAATTGCTTTGGCTTGCCTTTTGCCTCAGAAATATCAGGACTTTGAAGCATTATCCTTCCTGGTTGTGATGCAGGTGCTTTGGGATCACTGAGGTTCTGGGAGTCTTGTCAGCTGTAAATGGAAGGGGAGTAAATGTGGATTCCTAACAAAGAGGCTGTTTCTCCAAGCTCTCCCAGTTACATGTCATCTGTATTTCTGTTCCCATCAGAGCGCTCAGAGGCCTCATGTATGATTAGGGCTCTGCAAGGCTGCTTGGTGTCATGCACCTTTTCTAACTGGCTTGTGGCATAAATTATGGTGATAAGTTAGTGCAGTTCAGGCTTCCCGTATTTCTCCGGTGGAGAGCAGACATTCCTCCTTCACCCCCGGAGAGCCCCTGTTCAGTAGGCAGCCAGCGCTGCTCTTGTGTCTACAGCTACCCAGGAACCGCACAGAAGAAGCAGGAGCCGTGCAAGGAGAGAGGCCCCTGCTAGCCCCAGGTTTAACCCAAATGCTAGACTGAGACAACTGTCCCAGACACCTACCCGAACCCATGGGCCTTACCAGCCATCTCGAATTTACCAGTGGGACTTCCCACCCCAAACTTTGGCATACCCAGCAACTCCTTCCAAGTTTTGAGCGGCTCCATGACCTCCCTCCTCTCCATCTTGTTTTAATAATTATGAGCTTGTAACCAAAATCAGCTATTAAAGAATTTACATAAAACCTCACACATGGAGCAGGCCAGAACTTGGCAACGGCGGCTGTTTTTTGCTAAGCATGTACAAATATCGAGGCAGGCTCAGTTTTGGCAGGAAAGAATTCCCAACTCAGTTAATAGGGCTTTCACATGTGCGATCTCTCAGATGTCTCAAATCAACTAGTTTGCCACTTGTCCTTCTAATCTCCAAGGAATAACAGAGTAAGCAGGCCTGGATTTCTATTGTGCTTGTTGTTCTAAGAATTCCTAAACTTAGAAGAAAAAGAGAAGACAAAAGGAGAGGCGAGAGTCATTTGTGCTTTGTAATTGCTCACATGAATACTTCTAGTATTTGAATTTGAATTCTTTTAGGGCATCTTGGTATTATCAATGTATTATCAGGGAGGAACTTCAGTTTTCAGATGGTCCTTATGTCTCATAGGCTGAACAAAAACCACAAATTCGAGCACAACAAACTCCGGGAAGTCTGGTCTCTAAGTACACGATTCAAACTTCCAGGGCCTTGAATGAGAGAAGCACACAAATAAATTAGCTAAGGGAAGAGTCATTTTAAATACAATTCAACATTGTCCCCACTCATTGTTTATCCATTATTTTCAAGAAATCTCATTTTGCTGAGGGAAAAATCCTCACCCCTTGTTGAGTCTTTCTCTGTTTGGAAAACAATAAACCATGCTCGATTTTTACTCTGAAAAGGGGTTCTTAAAAATAGTAACCATTAAGATTCTTCTTCACAGATGCAGATAGAAAACAGGAAGCAGAGGAGAAAAACACTGTGAATAGAGAAACATTTACCACCTTTTTCAAACACTTTCTAACAATTGTAGAGCTATCACAAAGCTGCATGAAAGATGTCTGCTCTCAAGTGACTTTTACTGCACAAGTCACAGGAGGGAGCTCTAGGGTGAGTACAAAATCAGTTGGAAAATAGTACTCAAAGAGTAATCACTAGTGGTTTCTTCTCAAAATGGCCGTTGGGTTCTACAGATGTCTGTTCTGGATCCAGTACAGTTCAATAACTTAATGAATATATGAAAAAGTAAAGAATATGTGTTTTGGATACAGAGATGTTTGAATACAGAGTGAGAGGCTGAATGGATGTTGGTGGAGAGCTTTAGAATTCAAAAGGAGTTTGCAGGACTGGAAAAATGTCCACATTTTCCTCCCCCAAATAGCATACACTTCTAGTAGACACAAGCAAAGTACTGTGCAAATGATGGATGAGGACAATCAACTAGATAGTACTTATTGCAGAAATTTGCTGTAGTAGTTCAGAAGCTGAAAGTGTCAGGAATGCGTTTGTCTTGCGTAGGAGTATATTGCCTAAGAAATTCATGGAGCTTTCTTCCTGGTCATCATGCATATAGCCTTGCCTGGAGCGTTCTACAGGTGTGAACAAATTGAAAAGAATCCAGAGAAAAGCAGTAAGAATGGTTAGAGGTCTTGCAAAAATGACTTAGGAGGAATGTTTGAAGGAAGCCTACTTCCTCATTAGTAGAAGATGACTAATAGAAGACATAGCATGCAAGTGTGCAAAAGCTGCTGAAAAGAAGAAAGAAATAATCCACTTCCCACATCTATGATGGACAGAAAGAGAAACGATGAGCTTAATTTGTATCTAATGACTTCTGGCTTAACGTTAAAAAAAAAATCTTTCTAATAGTTAAGACAAAAAAAGTGCTAATGTACAGTGAGGTGCCAAAAGCTCTGCTTTGGAGGTCTTTAGATAAACACTTCCCAGAAATAACAAGAGTACAATTCATCCTCCTTTGGGAGTAAGGCTGAACTAAATACCGTTCTGATTTTTTTCTGGCCTCATTTGCCATAATTCTTTACTTCTGATTACTTCAGGCTTGGTACATGGCTTGCTTATTCCTGCTTTTCTTCTGTTTTTCTGTGTGTCTATGAATGCCCAGGGTACCCAGCTAGGACCCAGGATACCTCAGTTCTCCTGTACCAGAAGGCTGAGTGAATTTGTTTTGATAAACCCTACAATTCCTCTTAGACCAACATAATTTGATTTCAGTTTTCAGCAACAGTTCTCCCAGTAAAGACGCCTAAATTTGGGCCCACTGTGCAGTAAATAGACTGCCAAACCTGCCTCAAAGCTGATTGAGTATTCAGTTAGAAGAGTGGGACACACTTTGAAGATGTGCATGTTTGAACACTGGGTTGACTGCATTAAAGAAAAAATGAACATACTAGAAATATATTAAACAATGTTAAGTAGTTGCTAGAGGTTTGGTTAAGGAGCTCTGGGGAACAAATATGAAATTTGTCTTTGGACAATGTTTAACTGTCGTATCAGATTGTTTCATACTGATCTATACAATATGCCTTGTATTTGAAGATATTTTTTCCTGGCAGGAAGAATGCAAAAGTAATTTTAATTTAAGTAATTTTATTTATATGAACCCTAAACATATTTGTATATGCAGCTCCAGTTACGCTGTAATTAGAGTAACATGAGAGCCTTAAGATCAGGAGTTCAAATTTATATTTGTAAATATTCCACTATCATCTAAAACACTCTTCAGGGATGTTTATTATCTCCATTTTCTGATTTATGGAGTTGTCATGCTTTTAAATACAAACCACACTAGCATTAACAGAGAGACAGGTTCACCTACACACAAGACCTTTATTACTTGAACTTTTGAATGATCATACGAGTAAGATAATTAGAGCAAGAAGTTTAAATACGTGGATAGAAAGAAGAAAAAAGTAAAAAGCTTGCACACTTTTGCAAAGTAGAATCACTAGGATCTTTTCCTTACATCTAGGTAACATCTAGATGATTATTATTATTAAACACTGATATTCACATAAAAAGCAAAAAGAGCAGTATGGCCTGTCGTGTGTGTGTTTTGTTTTTTTTTATCAGGAAAGGTATTGGGGTTTGGGAGATCATGCAGTCTTACAGATTCATGTAAGAAATCTTCATTTATTTTATAAATTGTATGACAAAGTTAATCTTTCGAGCACTGTTCAAATAAAATTATGCTCTGTGTGATCAAGGTCCTTTTTGGCATGCATTACTGGAAGTGATGTGCATGCAGCAGATTCATCTATTTATTCACATATTACCATCAAGTTACGGCACAATTTAGTCTCTGGATATTTTCTGTTCTGTTCCTTTCAGGAAAAAGTCTGGTTGGACTGGTCGCTATATCTGGAAATGACCCTTTTGGAGAAGTCTGGCAAATATTTAGTGATCCAAGATAAATGTGGAAACACAGGAGATTTTTAGTAATAAAAGAAGACAAATAACATTTCTTAAATGACACGACTTAAAAAATGTGTTCTTACAGTCTTTATTCAAGTAAACCACCATCAGCCTTAGCTAGGATTTCTTCAGGGAAGGATTCTTATTTTCTCTTTTGGTCCTCTTTTTTTTCTTTTTCATTAGTTGAATATCCTAGGGAATATTTTATGATTAATTGATTACTGAGAGAGTTTTAGCTTTATAATAAATCACCCCTTACCATTAGTATATATCTCTCATTCTGAGATAAGAAGTTAAGATTAGGGCTTGGGAATGGAAGGTCTTCAGAGCTGGAAAGCCGCTGGAGCCCCTGCTCCGCACCACGAGCTAAGCTGGGCCCCGCGGGCAGGAGCTGGTGCTTAGGGCGCACACGGTGCCTTGGCCCTCGCCTGCTCTGCTTCTGCTCGCCCGCTGCCCAGCCCCATGGTGGTGGGGATACAGAAACCTCTTCTGCTGTGAATTGTGGGCCATACCTGCTCTAATCCTGCTTTGGGGACTGCTGTCATTTTTAATGAGCCTCGGTTGATCAAAGTGGGTTTTAATGGTAAGCAGCAAAGGCAGAAAAGCATAGATGGGCGTTCTTTTGGTTAGATCAAGATTTGCTTCTTCTGACATATTTTAAGTAAAGAAACCTATTTTTGTGAGCTGTTGGGAAAAGATAAACTCAAAGTAATTTTTCTTTGGGAGATAGTCATACCACCTGCTAATTTATTCTCCACTGCAGCCGTATTGTGAATTGGTTAACCCTTTCAGAACGGAAAGGAAGAGGACAAAATAGACTCTGTTTTGCTCCTTGGAGAGTTGCTAAAGCTAATAAGTTGCATCAGTTGAAAAGAAAGAGAAGGGGGAAGATACATGCTTCCTAACACCGCCTGTATCACATACACAGAGGATGAATTCCTCATAGAGCGAAGGACCTGAAAGAAACATTCTTGGAATAAATAGATTAGCAGTAGCTCTGTTGGTCCAGTTGAGATGGGGGTTGGAGAGAGGTTATTTTACTAACAGTTAGGGTTAGGTTTGTGATTTCTAGAAAAGACGAATTTCTTAGGAGGTTTCCTCCCTGTTGTGGGAGAAATCGAGCAGAATGTGACCTGGAAGCAGCTGCTCCTGCTGCAGAGCCCCGGGGCTTGGCTCCGAGACACAGGCGTGTGGCTGGGCACCAGCACAGCCCTGGGCAGGGCAGCGAGGCCGCGTCCGTTTCTCCCTCCTCATGTTCTGGGTGCTGGGGACCTCTGAGGAGGGAGAAAGCCTTTGACAATTTGGGCCCAAGAGTGACAGGATGGAGCTGATCCTTAAGAAGGGGATCTTTTCTTGCTATGTGGAGCTGTTTTATTTTCTTCTTGTAAGCTTCATTCTGAAAACGTCCAAAATGTTGAGCAGCGGTCTGTGCTTGCTGCGGCTGTCCTCCTTGCTGAACTCTCCGCCAGCTTGCGTCAAGCTACAGAAGGGATGAGGGTGTAACTGGAGGGCACTGCAGAGACTTGCGTGGACAACGGAGCGATGTTCTCTGGCCGTCTGGGAAGAGGCAGGCTACTCCTACAACTGAGGCACTCTTTAGCCCAAGCTTCTCTCTCTCAATAGGAGATTTCACATCCTTGTTACTAGATGTCTGTATGTTATTTTGGTCTAAGAAAAACCTGAGTTTTGCAAGGTTATTGAGACCTCCAGAATTTCATTTGAACTGCAGAGGAGCGGAGGTTGTTCAGACAGCTCACATGAATTGCTAATTTAGTGCAGTCCCACGGTTACTGACTTGAGTATTTTCTAAAACAGTATCATTCATTCTGACCAAGCACAGCTCCGTCTCTGGCGAGTGCTTATCTAATCCCTTTAGCAAGTCGCATATCAGTTTAAAGCACACCTTTTGGAGATTAGTTTTTGCCCTTTCAAGCTAGGGACATACTTCTGGAATTGTCTCTGGGAATCACTGAGTCCATGCTCTGATCAGCTTTCTTATTCTGAGCCATAAATGTAAGAGAAGTAGCTCTCCCTCTTATTCTGAGATATAACTGTCCTTAGTAGTAGCTGTTCTGCTATCAGAAGAAAAAATGTTTAGCAAACCATGTTTCAAATACAGTCAGAGCCATGGCTTCAGCAGGAAGCTGCAATGCGTTGCTGTAGCACCTGTCCTATGGGTTTAGCCCCAAGACATGAAAGTGAGTGACTGAATGTGAAACAACAGAGGCCAGAGTTATCACAGTTTATAATCTGATGTGAAAATCCAAAGAATTAGGAATCATCCCGCATGCAAAAAAGTTGAATGGGACTAGAGGGAACACAGAACTTCAGCCTCAGAACTGAAACAGTGCTATTTTTGCTGAAATCTGAATCTCTGCCTTGGGGTGGGGGGAGTAGCTGGTACACTTTCACTTTTTGTGCTGCTTGCTTGAGTAAGGAAGGGGGATTTGCTTTCTCTTCCAAGGGGCTGGCAGATTTCTGTCCTATCCTTTTTCCCTCTGCCAGCCTCCACTTTACTGTGGGGAAAAAAACCCATTGCTGGAACACACCTGTCGGTAGATGGACTAGAAAGGGATTTAGCATTCCGAATTCTTTTGAGTCAGAGATGTGAGCATTATCTACTGCTCTTAATGGCTTTCTTTCATGTTTAATACACTTGTCCTTCCTTGCAGAGGAGACTTTGATAAGAGGACATTAGATTCTCAGCTGAATCAGTTGCCATGAAGGACTATATAGGACCTTTCTTCAGTTTATCCCACCTCAAAATGGTGGCTTTTAACAAATTTTTATCTAGAAAGAAATGCTCTCTCAAATCAGTGCATTTTCTTCCTCTCTTAAATGCAAATCTTTTACTGTGTTATGAGTACTTTGCATTCATGTGATACTTTTTATCAAATGCTTTCAAACTACATTGTATTTCCTTGAAAGAAAGAAAATTGTATCTAAGATATCTGTTTTTAATTAGACCAAACAAACAGTAAGCAAAGCATAGCCCTGATTCTGCAAGCTGATCCCATTGATTGAACCCAGCTTTCACATGAATTCTTAGTGAAACAGAGGCCTAACTTCAGTTGCCTTTCTTCTGGGAAAGAAGGAGCTCAGCTGCACCACATGATTAGTTTTTTAAGCAAATTACTTTTTGGCTATCAATGGAGGGAGCCCAGGAGGAATGACCTGCAGGTGTGGAGGAAAGTTTCACTTCCCAACCATGCAGTACTAATTCTTTGTTCTGCTGATAAAGGATTAGAGCTCAATGGGAAAGAAAAAGATCAATGGCATTTAAGGCTTTGTCTATACCAGGGGTAGGTTTTTTATGTTCTCAGTACCCATAACTGGGACCAGATTTTCAATACTGCTCAAATCCCACTAGATGCTTAAGTATATACGAGACATTAAAAACAGCTCAGCACCAAATGCAGTGAACTCCTGAAAATCCATCCACTTACTTGGATTCTGAAGTTCTCTTTCTGGCAATATAGCCCTACATTTTTTTCAAATTCTTAATACCTCAAAATAGTACGTCAGCTGTGTAGTGTAGGTGATGCTTCTGTGAACTTAAGCCAAATGCAGTCAACCTGGTCTAAAATCTAGTCAGCTGTTATGGAAATTTCATCAGCAAAAACCTTCACATAGACCCAGCGTGCAGGTAAGCAAAGTATTTAGGAGAGAATTAGAAGTGATTCAAACTGTTTCTCAAGGCTTTACTGAAACTTGAACCACAAACCTTTTTGTTGTTTAGAAAGTTCTTTCATTAGTCATTCACATTATTATATTTTTGTGCTCCTCTTTCTAGGATTTTGGTAGACTTGGATAGACAATGTAAAACATGAAAATTTTATACCAAAAGTTTTTATTCTAAAAGTAGCAAAATAACTTGCTCAAGAACGGCTGGGGGCTTTTGACTTGGCCAGAAACAGAAATTGTCTGTGACAGTCTTAAGAAAGATCTGCTAAAATGCTTACATTTGGCAAGTGTGTGTGTGTGTGTAAATATATATTGTTTGAGGAAGGGGATGAATTTAATGGACCATAACTCATAACATGGTCAACACTCTTAAGTCCCGTTGATCTAATTCTTAGACTGAAAACTAGTTACCCAGGCAAATTTGTACCACTTGAAGATACTACAGCCATTTCTGGTGCCCATATTTTTGCAGAGTGGTAGACTTCCAGAGCCAAGTCAGTGTTGTAGGATTTTGTCTTCCAGCAGCATCTGTCAGGGTGCTGAAGAGGTGCAATTTCCTCAGGAATATTGCCTATGTTACACCTAAATCTGTTAGCAAGACTGCTTCTATAAATGCTCCTTGTCCTACTGGAATGGGAGAGGTCGTAGTGCTCTAATGATACAAAGTTTAGCTTTGCTAATGTAGCTGAGACCTGATGAACACTTTGCAAATTTAATATCCATGTTCAGTGATCATGTGGAAACCCAGCCTGGCTGGATGGTCCGGCTAGATTGAGAGGTTTCCACTGTTATGTGATTCTTTATGTAATGAAGGCCAGCTTATTTTGAGTTTTGTATTCTGCTGAAAAGAACTGTTCGTTAAGATTTCACTTTGAGGAACTTGGAAGTTGTGAGGATTTGGGTTTTTTTGTTTTGTTTTGTTTTGAAGCTATAATGAGGACTTGCACTGGAAGCCTGCAGCAATCCTCTTATGCTGTGATTAATGTCACTGTATAATTCTGACAAGCTGAAGCCCTCCCAGGGTGCTCATTCATCATGGATCTCTCTATAGCTCTTATTTATTTATTGAACAACATGTAAGCACAGTTCCCTTTTTTGTTTAATGTATCAGCATTTCAGTGTATGTGGACTTCAAGGTTTCAGTTTTGTTGACAATAATGAGATCATCCAGACAATTATCGTTTGATTTTCACTTCACTAGTGAGAAAGATTAAAGAAAAGTTAAGGAGCTTTGTCTGTTTCCTGTTACCCATTTACTGAGGGGAAGAAAAACTAACTGTTTAAAATGTATAAATTATGAGACTTTAGATCCCGCTCCAACAGTATGTGAGGAGACTGCATACCATTAGTTCGCTGGAGTTCTGGATGGGTCAAGCTGGCTTTCTGTGTAGCTAAACCACGCTTTGGTACCCCGCATACGCAGCAGGTAGGCTATAAGGGCCGAGGCATATCCTGCGTGTGTACCACGTGTGGGCGTTTGTCCAGTCCACGCGCAGGGAAGCTCTTCGCCATGCAAAGGGCTTGCACAAGACGCTGTGCCTAGCATTAGCATTTTGTTAAAGCATCCAGGTGCCTGCAGGCTCCCTGCACTGCCACGTGTTTCCTTTGGAGAATTATGCTGGACGGGAACTTGGATGTGAGCTTGGACTGGGATGTCATAAAAGGTTCAAAAACCAGGGATGTGCAGTGTCACGGGCCTGGAAGGGAATACTGATACCACTCATGTTCCTTAGCATGCTGACAACAGCTCCGGTATTACTGTGATAGGTGTTGTACAAGCGGAGTCTGAAGAGAAAGTGATTCCCGATGGAGATGTGACGCTATACCTGCAAGAGATTGTACTGCTCTGGGCACTTAGACATCAGACAAAAATATGAAGAAGGTGGAGGAATTCAGAAGAGAGCCACACACACGATTAAAGAGCACGAAGAGATGATGGTGAGAAGAGATGAAAAGAACTAGACGTGCATAGCGATATGATGATTAAGAAGGCACTTAAGCGTCTACAGCTAATTGAAGGGCATAAATGTAAAGGAAGGAGAATAACTGTCTGGGGTGTTATGAGGGCTTGTGACTGGGAGTAGTTGGATGAAATTAATCAAGCAAAAATTTAGGTTGGGAAATTTCCAAACAGTGGGCCATATGTTCCCTTCTGGCGTGAAAACGTGTGAAGGGGAACAAAACACTCTGAGAGCCATGTGGCTTTTGAAGTGCAGCTGTTGCTCCACATTCTCCCCCTGCTCTGGGAAACTCAGGGCCAGGTTTCTGAAGTGCACGTACTATCAACACGACTATTAGGAAAAACAGAGAGTCGCCCGTTAAGCTTATCCAGCCCTTGAAATCCCAATTAAAAGTTGTTCCTTTGCCATTCAACCTAGCCCGTTTTTACTACCCGCCTATCTCCTCCCTCCACCCAAAGCTTGATTCCCACCGCGCACGAGTGTGTGGAAGTTTCTGTTTGGATTGCTGGGAATGCTGACTGTGCCTTTGAAGTACGTGATTAATGTGTGGACAGGCTTTCAGTTCCAGTTATGTTCAAGTGTGTTGTATTGAAGGATGGATAAAGAAGAGACTTGTGCTGGGTATCGTTTAGTTTGTATTAATGGTCATAATTCCTGTGCAACAGTGTTTAATACCGGTCCTGACAAATAAGTTTAGTAGCTCCTTTCCCTTCGACAGCTAGTGTACGTGGCTGCAGTTGCCGTGTTGTATGCGGGACGGAGTTCTTCATGCTTCGCAGGCAGGAGTGCTGCAGAGAAAGCAAAATTATTTTTATACTTTCCTGGATAAGAACTCAATCCGTGATGGCTAGGTTATTTCGTCTTTGTGGATAGTACAAATATGTGGGTGACCTCTTTTTTATATAATTTTAGGAAGAACGTAGGTAACTACTTTGGCAAACTTAAGACTAACTCCTGCTTTTGACAAGATCTTCCACCTCACCAAGTCCTGCTGCCCTCCAAGCTCCCCCCCGAATGCTTCCCAGCTCCCCCGCATACTCCCCACAGCTGCATTCCAGATTGCCCAGTGCAGAGTGACTGTGTCATGTTTGGGGACTAAATCCAATCATTCCTGTATTTCAGCAAGACTGAAATCTATTTGTTTAGATGCATGTCTCAACATTCATTATACAGTCATTGCTGATTTCTTCTTAATAAAAGCCCAGAAAACTTAATGTATCATATGATTACAGTATTTTGGTTTTCTGTTTGCATTTTTCTGAGAGAGAGTTTGTCCAATACAGTTCTCCTATTTCCAGATTTTAAACAGACGTTGGTCACTTGAAAGCATGTAGGGCCAGAGGAGTTTGGAATCTTAAATCTATATAAACTGTTTTTTTTAGAGAGAGTCAGTATTTATCCATTTTCCCTATATTTTGTGGCACCTTCTGTTAACAGATCTCTAAATCTTTAAACAAATCTTTGAATTTCCTAACACACATCTAGATCTAAGCATCTTTCAAGTTTTTGTTTTGTTTATGAAGTTTAGAGTATTTAAACCAAAATCTTTCAAAAAAGAAGTAATTTACATTTTGCACTACATTAATTATATTCAGATGAAATTTGCTGCTGATCCAAAGAGGTAAGCTGTGGCAGCTTACACTAGCCATCACTTTGGCCTACAGCTGTTCAGGGCAGGCCTTTCTACTAGACTGTAACATCTATGGGCAGACTAAGTGTTATCGGTCATACATTCTGACAATAGTAATCACTCTATTTCATAAACACTTTAGAGTCCGTAAGAAGCTTTGAGTTTTCTCGTATCGAACATATACAAGTAAACAACACCATATTAATCAAAAACTAGCAATGAGTCTTTCTTTTCAACATTCATTTTAATAATCTCAAACACTAAACAGTAAAAGAAAAAGACCTGCACCCAAACTGAATTAAAATTTCATCAAAAGCACAAAAGCAAGAGAATTCTGAATTAACCGAACCTTTGCTTCCTGCTGTGTATCTAGATATTGCTGGAGTCGCCTAACCTTGATTAGTGTCGACACCAAAGGCTATATGTTAGTGTAGATCAACTTGCACAATTACCGCTGGCATCTTTAATCTAGCTTTTTAAGCAGAAAAAGATATAACAGTGTCTAATGTCTAGAAGCTGGAACTAGACAAATTCAGACCTGAAGTAATGTGCCCATTTTTAACTAGAGGAGTAAATTAGTCTGCAGAACAATTTACCTAGGGACATATTGATTTCTCCATCACTTGAAGTCTATGTATTAAGACCAGATATCTTTTTAAAAGAGGTTGTGTAGATCAAACAAAAATAATGGTTTTGATGCAAAAATTAATGGTTGAGGTTCTTTGGCCTGTTACCCAGGAGATCAAATGCAATGATCACAGTAGTCCATTTTGTTATAAAATCTATTAATTTAGTGAATGAATTATGTATTCAGTAAATTAGCTATAGGCAAATAAATACTGAGATATTTGGCTTTCGTTTATTTGATGCTTATATAAAATAAGCTTATCTTCAACATCTTATGTATGAAGAAAAGCAACACCTTGTTTTAAAAAAAGCCATATTGACAGGCAATTTAAGAGGCATACTGCTACATATATTTTATTTTACTAGATAGAAAGATCTGATGATTATATTAACATGTGAAGGTTTTCCAAGCTCACCATTGTAATAATTTCTGATGTTACATTGTCAAGACTTTCTAATTCCTTAGAACTGCCTAAGAATGTGTCCACGTAATAGTAATGTATTTCATTTCCGTTTTCCCCAGGACAGCTTAACAAAGAGGTTTGGTTAATCTCCGTACATGGAATTTGAAAAGGACCTGTATGCTGAGTGTGTGGAGGGTTTTTTTGTTTGTTTTATTTTATTTTGCTTCTAGTAATAAATACAAGGACTTAAGTCAATTTATTTAACAAAGCAAACTCGTTTTGCTGAATCACCTTAATAGGTTTCAGAGATGGCTTTTTAATTCGCAGCCCTTCTTAAGCTATTGAAAGCAGAAAATGAATAAATTATGTCTTTTAAAAACAATAACAACAAACTCATGTCTAATGACTTCATGGAACAATTTCAAAGTAACATTGCCCCTGGTGCAAGAAGGGGAGCCGCCTGCTTTCCAAATGGGCTGCACCTGTGCAGCTCTCACAGAGGTTAAAACCATATCAAAGCGTTTCATCTGTGCAGGGCCTTCTGGGACGCGCCGAACGGATTCAGAAGTTGGAAGAGGATCAGCACTCCTGGCATCGTGCGCTGTGTTACTGTTGGTCCTTGTTTCCTGTTAATTGTGATACTGCCAGAGAAAGACTTTTTTTCCTGTCTCATAAAAAAAAAAAAAAAAAAAAAAAAAGGCTCAGCCTGCAGGCATGGGATCTGATGCCTTTTCTTGCTGTGGAGATGCAGTCATCTGGCCTTAGCGCTCGACGTCTAATAGCTGGCGTATGTACAGCGCGCAGTGCTCTGCGCTGCTCCCTGGGCTTCTCATACCCAGCCGCTGAGGTCCGCTGTTCCGGCAGGTGTGCTAGTATCTGCCGAGCAGGGCTGCCTAGCTCTGCGAAACTGAAGGTGTGTGGCTGTGGCCTTTCACATAAAAACATTAATAAAATGATTATTGCACAGAACAGGTTACATTCCTGGTCTGCAAAACGGCCAGTATCCTTGGGGAAACGCGTGAGCTAGGACTCTGCACTTTGTAGTGCTGTAAAACTGACTGAAGGGTGTTTAAAAAAAATTAATGATCTAAATGCTACACATATGCATGCTCTTAAGGACATATCTGTCTTCAGGAACACAGTTGTATGCTGAATGCATGTGTTTTTATACGCAGAATTGTATGTCCCATCATAATCCTATCTAGAAACCAGGTATTAGAGATCTTAGTGTTGGTCAGGTTTGGTTGGGTTTCTTTTGCAAAGGGCATCGAACAAAGAGAAGCTGATGCGCAGCTCCCAGCATGTGCTACCTCTACCATTAGTAGCAATGTCTGAAAAAGAAATTTCAGTAACAAGCTGTTGGAACTAAAGGATGGTGGCAGCAGCAGCCTGGTAACATCCCGTAATGTAGCTGTTATGGAAGTGCACATTTTCTTAAAGACATATCTCCTTCCCCTGCAAACAAGAAATTCCAGTAGCACGTTTAGCATCATCATCTTGCCAGCTGTCATAGTTTTAATAAGAAAATCAGAAGAAGGAACATTTATCTTTGTACATCTGTTTCCACGTTCCAAAATTACATATTGCATGACATACAGGGAGGCTGAGTTAATAATGCCGGTTGAAAATTTTATGTTTGTTCTTATATTTTTTTATTTTTAAACAGGCCTACTCTTGTTTCATTCTTTGCAATTCAAGAGGCAGAGCCATTCAACTGTCTAGTTCCAGGAGAATTACAAGGATTTTTTATGACAATATTGGCATATAAGACTCCTAGCTAGAAGCGTGATGTTGGAAGCGTTTATTCCCTAGAACATGAGGACTATATATGTGAATAAGTCTTTGCAGGATGAGGCTACATTCTTACAAGCTTAATGAGACAGAGGAGGCTCAAAGAATGAGAACCTACAGCTTAACCAAAGCTCTCTCTGAAAGGAGACATTTTTCTGCAATGCTGCTTAAATCTATACTAACTACATTATAAGAACTGTGATGGCTATAACATCAGAAAGACAAATATTTAGGTCCCAGTGTAACTAAGCCTTGGAAGTCCAACTGAAATGAATGAAAATTAAAAATCTCATTCATTATGCATGAACAATTTTGAGCATGGCCTCGAGGTCAACAATTTCAGCATATAAGTGAATACTGATCAGATACAGTAAGAAGGTAGCAATCCTGCCAGCACAGAAACCACAGTTTTCATCTTTTTTTCGCCAAGATCAGTGCTCACACATTATGACATGCAATAGAGTACATCGATGACAGCACCGCATGCCTCTGCAGTGCCTTACAGCTGGTCTGTGTGCTTCAGAGCTGCCAACAGCAGGACCTTAGAAATCATAAGCTCCAGGGAAAGTATGAAGTGATTTCAGAAATCATGTGATTTGACTATTACTTTTCCTCTGCCTTTTGAATTTTTTAACTTAGAAAGGAAAAATCACTGGCCCCAGCCAGGGATGCTTCTAGGTGGGGTGATTTCAGCTAGAAAGTTCACAATGGTTGCCATATACCCACAGAATTTGTGCATCTCAAGCACAGTCTAGCTGCTGTCAAGCATCTCTAACTCTTCTGTCTTAAGAAGTCTTTCATTCCCCCAGACAGTATCCCTCAGGGTTTGCCTACTCCTCTTTTATGCCTATGTTCCTCTAGCTAATTCTCTTTCCCTCTTTCCTTTTCCTGAAAGGCTTCAGTGTGTGAGAGGAGGCAGCACAACAGTGTTTCAGCTTACATGGAGGAAGCGTGACCATATGGAGCGAAAGCAGCCTAGCCTGGAGCTGTAAAAGACATGGTGAAAATTATGTCTTTATTAGAGACAGAATAATTTTTACGTGTAGGTGAAAACTACTTTTAGCTGAGGGATTTTTATCTCAGATCTATTGAGGAAAAAATGGTAGGTGACCACCTCATTTCTAAGTGGAAAAGAAGTCATAATGCATTCCAATTAATATCTATATATTTGAAGGTATTTCCAAAAAATGACTTTAGCTCATGAAACTGGAATTAAAATGATGAAAACTCTTCAAGTTTTTGCAGCCTTATAAGACCTGAGTAGATACATACTGGTAGTACTCAGGAAGTGTTTTCATCTGTTTTATTATCTAATGAACTCTTCCATAAACTGCTAACTAGTTACTGCAAGGGAAAGAAAATCAACTGTTTAAAATGTATGAATTATGAGACTTCATGCTATGTTTGAGTGGTATGTGAGGAGTCTGTGTGCCATTAGGCGTTTTGAATAAGCTAAACTGGCCTGTTTACTTGGCTTGTCACTGACTCAGTCCCCAACTTAAAGTATGATTTGATGGTCAAGATACATCGTAGTATGTGTTGGAGGTGTTTGTCCGGTTCACATACTATGAAATTCGTTACTATGTCAACTTCCTACTCAAAAAGAGTTTGTGTAAAGAATTTGCATATAATTCTAGTCTCTTGCTGAGGTCATCATTCAAATCTTTTTGGGGGAGTGCATTTTAATTCCAAAACAAATGCTTGTGCAGGCAGAAAGGTATTTCTCTAAAAGAGAAGTGCACTTACCAAAGACAAAAGCAAGTCAAACCAACTGGAAATAAAATGGAAAAATCTTCCTGCTTTGAGTGCAGTCCAGATTTTGACTTTTGCCTGGAAATAACTCTAAACAATACCTGGTTTTCATTTTCCAGCACCTGGTCATCAAGACTTTGAAAGCTGTTTCTACATCTGTCTCTCTCTGTATCGTCCTGAAAACCTTTGATAGTATTCTGAACACAGATCTATGTGATGGCACAGCACTACTGCATATCAACGCACAAATCTCATGCTTTAATGTCCATACTAAAGAAGGGGTGTCTCATAACCCCTTTGTGGAATACACCCTGAGAGGTAAGACATTCCTGACAAAAGACTCAAAAACAGCTGAGTTCGCATGGCCTCTAATTTTCTCCTCCATTGGAGCAATGCCCTGTATGCAGGAGTTTGAGAAGGGGGTTTAATATGTTTTCTGCAAAGGGATTTTTTGCAGTTTCTTAATCTACAGCATCTTGGACAGACAGCTGGTTAACTACCAGTCCTTGGTCTGAACTGCAACATCAGGCACATTAGAAAAGTGCTACCTATGATGGAACAGACAAGGTGATTGAGCTGGAAATCCAATTCTTGAACAACTTCATTTGTTAGACTTATCTTTTTTAATAGAAATATATTGCAAAATTTGCCTTTATAAGGCAAGCTGGTACACTGCAAACAATATCTGCAGGAAAAATTCTTATTTACATATGTCTGTTAGCACTTAGAAGTGGTTGCAAGTAAATCTACTCATTTCTCTTCTTCATGTGCGGATGTGAAATTTCAGGGTCCCCCACAAAGCCATGCAAGATAGAGCAGAAGCTCTTTTGGAGAAGTTCAGGAATAAAGAAAAGGTGGAATATTTGTACAGAACACACTCTTTTCCTTATTCTGAGAGTTTCTTAACTAATGCTGTCATCCTACGGTCATGAACTATCTGATCATCAATAGCTTGTGAAAAAATATGCATTGTGGTGCTTCCTTTAGGCATTTATGTACAGATGAGGTTCATTTTGCATCAAAACCTGCCTATTTTTGGACGTTGTTCTTGCCTTTTACAGTAAGTGTGCCACTAGACATGCTGAGATATGTAAAGAATATTTGCACTATATTTGAACTCTGTCTTGGGTGTTTAGAGACTAACTTAAGCTTTGTTCTTCTCACTTCTTTCAGAGCTTAAACTACAGTACATGATGTTTTAAATATGGTCCCTGAGCCAAGTTGTTTCCTCCCCAGAACATGCGTTAGGCATCAGCTCTCGCCCGTCATTTGCTGGGATTGGTAATGTGCCAAGTCTTGAAGTCTTGACTCAGTTCTTACTCCGACAAGACTCCCATGGAAATCCATGGAAGTTTTGCCTGATTAAATACTTCTGGATTCTCCTCCAAAACACTTGGCTTATTTATATCAGGCATATTTGGAAAAATCCAACATTTTAGCCCTGTAAAATAGGATTATCAAAATCTTAACTGATGGAGGACATTGTGAAGGCAAAATACCCAGGGGCCTGCTGCTGGCAGTGAAGCACTGCCTATGTTTGAAAACCAAACCAAAACAAATCCGGGGACTGCAGCACAATACTTCATCTAAAAAGCTGCTAGTTGAGCAGCAGTTAACCTTATCTGGCAGTATCTACAGATGGAGAGCATGAGGTGACAGTGTCTTGTTCCACTGTAAGGTACCGATTGATGACTTGTGTTATTCAGAGTCACTTTGAAGCTAAGCAAATGGCTATGAGACATTATATATTATATTTTTCTCTTCTCCTGTTCATAAAAATTAAACTAAACTTAAAAACCCTAAAATTGCAATAGATTCATACAGAAAGATGTACTGTAGCTTAGCCTAGAGTTCATTGCAATCGGTTTCAATGAATGACATAAAAACACCTCAGGGTGAACATGATCACTAGAAATAAACAGAAATTAGCTTTAATGATCAGCTTTTAATGTATGAGTATCATTCAACTCTTTTTTTATATACACATTTAGATTTTCAAGGAACTTGGCGTGCTTTATGTCATGCAATACGTGTTGCTTTGAAAAATAATATGTGCTTTGCGTCTGGAAAAAGAAGCCATTTAGGGGGTATAGGAAAAAGTAAAGTCTGCACATTCTCCATGGTTCTGCCATGGAGTAAATCAAGGCCAGCTATTTTGGGATTATGCATGCAAATTTCATTTCTTGCTGAAAGTGAGGAAAGTGAAACAGTTTTCAGACCGAGTAAGAAGTAACATCACATGAACCAAAATTAGACGTAATTTTTTAATTAATCTAACAAATCTGTGCCACACAGTGGAGCATGAGAACTCCATCCTGTGTCCTGCAGTCCAGTCTTCAACTGTTGCAGCCAGGCCCTGCCCTTCCTTAGGATGGAGCACATCTAAGCTGGGTCTTCATCGGCAGCGAGGGTGCGTACTCTTACTGTAGAGTGCACTTGTCCTGCAGTGTGGACGCCGCTTATTTATAACAGCTCCAACTGTGTGAACAGAGATCAGATTGTGATTCTTTCCATTGCCTGGAGAGATGTGTCAAAGGAGTAGGGCCTCGGCTTTTGGAAAGAAAGTGTATCATATTTCTCTCCAAAGTCTTTCTCCAGCTGTCCAGGAATTACACAGTGAGATTCTGGGATTATGTCTACACTGTGACATGAAGAGTTGTTTAGGCCTACTGAACCCTATGACTCATGCTTTCTTTCCCAATGGCTATTAGTCCAGCTGCAGTTCTGACTTAGAGCATTCACACGTTTAGGAAGAGCTGGCTTGTGTTGTCTCTTGGCAGTCTAATTTGTATCGTGTATGGTTTGCTTGTGTCCAGTCCATCCAAACTTACGAACAATAGCTTGAGCCCATACTAAAATACCAGGCATGCTTCAGCAACTATTGGTACTCTTTCCTGCTCTGTCTGAAACCTGCCTTTTATTTTTTTTTTCTTTTACTATCAAACAAAGTGATCTTAAAACTGATTTATTATTGCTATGTAACCTGTTGCAGACATTACTTTCTCCTTTGCCTCCTGGAAGTGTGGCAGAGGCAGTTTCTTTACACGGGCCTGAGGTTTCCAGGGTGAACTGGGGGTAGGCGAAGCCCCAGAAGTGCATTTTGCTGGCATTACCAGTTATCGCCATTTTGCTGGCGATATTGCGGCCATATCCTACGAGCAAGTATACAAAGGGTAAGGGCAGAAAAGCTGTTGGGGGGGAATTCTTTAGGAAGGGAGCTGTTGAGGTCAAGACTCAACAGGACTAGACAAGAGCCCGACTTGCTGTCCGCAAAATATTGTCCCGTGTGCCCGCAAGAGCTCGGCGTAAGCTGCGAGGGGCACTGCCTCCACCCGCCTCGCAGCTGTGCTGGGAACCGGACTGCACTGCGAGTTTTGAGTGCTTCTTGCTGTAGTTCCCATTTGGTTGATTAGCAAGGAGAAGATACTTGTCAGAAGGACAGATAAAACAACAGTAACAGCTAAATCTAGGGAGTCTCTTCCCGGTCAAACATTCTCCAAAGTGTAACTTTTAAGTACTAGGAGGGTAGTCGTGAGTTCTCCAAACAAATGGACATGATTGCATCATGAAATATGAACAAAGCTCTTGGAAGTAGGGTAAGATATTTTAAAGTTTAATTCTAATTTTTTCACCAGTTCATTCTTCTTTCTATTCTCCCTTCTAATACCTCTGGAAATCCCACTGCTTCCACAGGGTCTATGAATACTCCTCACAGGCTAGCATCACTCCCTGCTAATAAAAAAAAAGTTAAAAAGCTTTATGCTACTTCCATTCTCTGAATCCCTTGGAGTGAGCCTGTTTTATCTTCTCTGCCTTTCAGTTTGTATGCTCTTTTGGCAGGAACTGTTGGCCTGATTCTGATTGTATTTGAAGTGGGTGAATCAGAACTCAAGTCCTGTGCCTTTGAGTCAGATACAGGAGCAAACACCCTGGCATGGTGTATGCCAGGGTGTATGTAATGTACTGCCAAGAATTTCATTCAGATTCACAGCAAAAGAGAATTCTTAAGCAGGTTAAGCTTCCTCAAAAGGCAGTTTGCTACTACAGGGGGAGTTTGTCAAGTAAATAGAATGCGTCGACCTTAAAACAAAAGTGGGGGTAGGGATCATAGTAGTGAGTTTTGAAGATAGTTATTGCAAAGTCTATAAAAAGAGGAGAAAAAGAGGATAAGAGTCAGTTCAGAACATGAAGATGAACAGTTAGTATAGACTCATTTTTCTGGAATATAGAAGTAGAATTTGTTAGGCTGGTAAGACATATTATTTTGACTGAGATCTGATGGTTATTCTTTCATGTGCTACTATGACTACACTTAAATGCTCAGAAAGGGATGGAGCGATGGTGGCATCAAGCAGAATGGAGTGCAGCCATGGTAGTTAAAGTCAGCATGAGTAAAATGGTAAAAAAAAAAAAAAAAAAAAAAAAAAAAAAAGGAGATTTTCTATTTAAGGTGCAATGGTCTGGTCAGCAGTGACTAGCACAGGAATACAGAAGAAAACATATGGCATTTTAGAGTGACTAGTTGTAACATGACAACATTTAGTTTTTAGTTTTAGACTAACACAGCTGTGATTCTCTTCATAACATCTCTGCAGTTTGTCTTTGATCTTTAAAGTGCGAAGGAGTTGTGTTTTAGGGCAAAAAATTTCTATTTCTCATACTCTGTCTTTGCATTTTTGCAGTCAATGCTTGTGTACATGTATAGATTTACCAGCCAATCTATAATATGTTGTGATAACTATATTGTTGTAAACCCTGGGTGAACAGCCCTGATTTGGAATGTATTTGCATGGGAAATTATGCCACTGGAAGTCTAGTGCAATAGCTTCACTGAGATAGTTCTGACGGTGAACTTTATTATGCAGAGAAATTCTCAGAAGGTGCCAGCATTTGCTATCTGGACAGTTTTTCCCTGCACCGGAAAGTATGAAAACATCCTCAAGATCCATTGCCGCTGAAGTTGCATACATCAGCTAACAAAGTCAGGCAATTTAGCATCTCTGCCTTCCAGTACAATAGTTAAACAATACTGCTAAAGCTGGGAGCACATGGTTTGTTTCAGTCAAGTGAAGGAAGCACTTTTTCATGATGTTTAATTCAACTACAGCATTCACTGCCACAGAGTCTTGTGGAGATCAAAATAGATTCATGAAGGATCCAACCTATGGCTAACTGAGCACCACTGCTGCGTCGCAGACTCTGACTCAAGGAGTTCCTAGACTCCTACTTGTTGGAAGCAGGAAGGATCATGAAGATGATCTGTGCCTGCTTTGTTCTTCCCTAAATAGAAACATGGTATAAGTGGGATACTGATTCATTAGCTGGACAAAGTGTAGCAGTTCCTATGCTCTTAATCCTCACTGGACTCTTCCCAGAGGTGCACAGTGCAAGGGTGAGAAGCAGTCATTGCAAGTTATGCCAAAGGATATTCTGAATAGATATAAAGGGAAAAATTTCACAGCAAGGGCAGTTAAGCACTGGACCAGGCTACCCAACAGGCTGTGGCATCTCTGTCTTTGGAGACACGCAAAACTGAACTGGGCAAGGCCCTCAGCAACCTGCCCTGACTTTGAAGTTAGCTCTTCTCTGAGCAGGTGTTCGGACTAGATGACCTGCAGAGGCCCTTCCAACCGAGGTTATCAAATCATTCCACGATTATCAAGCTGGGAGGAACTTGGCATTAAGTCCAAATCATTGCTATTGCAGGAAATACCCTCTTTCAATCTCTTTAACCTCTTTCACAAGTTGATCAACCTCCCTCTTCAAAATAGTTGGTAGTGTGAGCAAAAAAAAAAAAAAAAAAAAAAAAAAAATTGTTTAGGGAGCTTTCCAGCTTCAAATTCTGTGCACTGCTCTTTCCTTTCTGGTTTAGGTTTAGTTGTCCTAATTTAAATGGCACTTGCAGCCCATTGTTTTCCTCTTCACATGGGACTAGGGACCAGATGTCATCTATCTAGTGCTAGTGTCCTTTGACCCACAAGTCAGGGGGGTCCCTGACTGAGGAGACCACTCTCTTCCTTCCAGTAAGAGTAATAGCAGCAGTTTATGACAGAGTATCAACTGTGAGAGGCCTCTAACTGATTATGTTTGCCAAAATTAGATTTTAGTAAGCCTACCAGAAAGAGATTAGCACCTTTGTCTTGGTTTCCTTTTTTTCCCTTGCTCTGTCTTTTCATAAATATTGAAACTAGATTCCGCTTCCCTCCTTTATGCCCTCTGTTCCCAGACTACTGCAACGAGGCCCCCGTCCCGCCTGCAAAGCCCCTGCTGCAGCACTCGTGCCTACCTCTGTAGACACGTGGTTGAACTCCACTCCGCTTCACTGATAGAGAAGCCCTAAACTACTCACAGGTCTGCAAAAACGTAAACATCAAACCACGTATTTCTCCATGGAGGAAAAACATCAAGCAAAGAGTAATTCTTAGTCTTCAATCTGCACTATGGTTTGCAGAACCCAAAATGTTATACAAGTGTCATACATATTTCTGCCTGCCTCGTATTTTTCAAGATTAATTTAGGCTACATTAGTTTCCTAACTGTAGTCCACCTGTGAAGTATTGCAGTTAAAAAAAGAAAAACAACAAAAACTCATTATTCCAGTGTGTGCAATGCAGGTGTATTATACAGGTGTTCAGTTGAAAGGAACACCTAATCTAAGTACAATGTAAAGGTTAGCGACTGTTTTATTTTACCTGGCATGTCACCTTATTGTAGTTCACTAAATATAGAGTTTTTTTGTAATACTTAGGTTCATAAAGGTTTTATTTTGAAAGTCAGTTGGTCTTGCAGTCTGTACTTCTTAACATCACAAGAGGAATATTATCAGTCTTAACTTTTTACATCTGCTAAGTCCTCATTTTGCTGATTTCTGGTTGGTTTAATGACTTTCCAGATGGGGAACTGATGCCTTCATCTAGTCTTTCATTTCCCAAGTGGAAAGAACTGACCCCAATAACTTTCATCCTCCTTACAGCCCAGTGTGGAAGAACTGCATGTCTGCTGTATGCAGCACTTTTCTGTCGCAGCAATTTGTCTTCACAGGAATTTGTTTCATAACCAAGCTTGGCTGTAAGAGAATAGACTGTAGGGCTCCCCTGTGGGTATAGAGCCAGTATTCTTGTTTTGATTTTTTTTTGTGTGTGTGTGTGTCAATATCCTACATATTTGGCCTTGTCAACAATGTTTACTCTACAGTAGGAAAAGAGAAGCTGGTCAGCAAATGATATGGAGTTGAGCAGCTGCTCAGCTGTTGCTTATACTCTTCTTTAACAAGGTTGATCGGTTCATATTCAGAGAGCCCAAGTCTGATATTCCTGCATTAGAGGCACAAGAAGAGCTTTTGATTCGATGTTCTCTGTATCTAATTATTTCTTTGTGATATTCATCGTGAGGTTTCAAGAGGAAGTTAAATTCTAGAGGCATTTTATAGATGTTTTTGTATTTGCTGTACTTGCTCACTGTGCGATGGGCCTTTCCTCTACCACTGATGTTCTGAGCTGTTCGACAACATGAGGTGTAGCCTCCAACTTTTACTTTTCTGATCTCATTGTCAAAGTGCACTAGCATTTCTACCTTCTTTGCCCCTTTGAAATGTAAAACTAGGAAACCTAGAGTAGATTGCCAGAGAAACTTGGCAACACCTGAATGAACTAATGCTGCTCTAAAAAAACATCTTAAGGTTATGTTGCCAGTGCTAAAATTCATATAAGTAGCTATCAGTGTATATGGACCAGGAGCTAAAGCTATTTGTGGGTAGTTTAACTGTGGGCTTTGTCTAGACCCATTGCTGCTTCTTTGCATGCTTAATATTATCTTTACTGTTCTAAGAAAAGATAAATTGTTCTGACCTGCAAGAGGATCATTAGATAGATCTTCTTAACAACTATTATACCATTTTTTTTAATAGAAAATCCAGTCTCAATCGTATCTTAACATTGGGACTCTTTTCAATCTACAAACACCCTCCAAACTCAGAAGAACCTTCAGGGACAACAGAAACCTGAAAGGAAAATTATAATTGTCCATTACTTAAAGGACTTATGCTTTTTAATAAAATCAGCCAGTATGAAAAACTGAATAGAGCTATTTTTCCTTTTTTAACTTTATATCAATGAATATAATCTGGCAATGAGCATCTCTGCTCTGACCATCCTCTCAACATCTGTTACTATCCTCCCATAGTCATAGGACTATCGTACACTGGAGAGTCATCTGGAGTTGTAATGCATTGTAGATATCAAGATTTTGCATACTTGCTGGATTGCTTGCAAGCTTAGCAGGTGTTTGGCAAAGACTGGATGGTTTGTGGTTTTGTGAAAACATCTATACAGTTAATACTTAAGTTAAGCCTGTCTTACATATTTCCAAGCATCCATTTAGTGACCTCCTTGAGGAAACAATCCACTTCTTATAACAGAAATAGTTCTACAGTTTATGAGAAGTACCTGCTATCTGATCACTAGCTCATATTTTCCACTCGTTCAGTAGCCTACTTTTACATGTGACACTGTTGGTAAATACCTGGATTCCCATCAGTCTCACTACTGCGATGCTGCTAATGTGTCTCATCCCTTGCATGCTGTGTCTGAATGAGTGTACTGTCTTCACCTGAATGCATTCTAGGCTCTTAACTGGCTTAGGCACTTTAAAAATCCCTTCCACTGACTTTAGCATTCGTTTAGACATTCTTCCTGAATAAGGCTGTAGCACAGTCAATTCAGAGCATCTCATAAAAAAGCGTATCAGTAAAAGCAACTGTTCCTTACCATACAATTCCAGTTGGCTTTCTTTTTCTTTTTTTTTTTTTTTCCCCCCGTCACTCAAGTCTTTGTGGCAAGATGATCTCCTGCTCCATATCTTGCTAGCTGATGCTATGTGGAATAATGTCTAGACTTTGTTAGAATTCAAAGACGTTAATGCATTTGAGGACTACAGTAAATGTAGGCAGGGCAAGATGTCATTGTGGAAGGAAAATGCAATTTTTATGGCTACTGTGGGCTGTAAAAGGCTATGTCAGGCCCTAATTATGCTTAGCATGTTTTTTTCTGTAGTGAAAACAGGCCTTACAGAATAAGATCTCTGTGAATCATAACTGTCATTTGATATAGCTAAAATATTTGGGAAAGCCTCAAAAATAAGAAAGAAATGGAGGTGACTTGACTGGAGAACAGTTATTGAAAGGAGTTGGCCCATAAGTCCCTTGATAAAGGGAGAATTACAGAAATGGTCACTAGGCATTGATGTAAAATACCAAGAAATCTTAGGCTGAAGAGATAAAATAAATTTTTCAGAGTCATGTAATGTTGGTCTGTGAAATAAAAATTTTTCAGCAGTTCTTGCTGACACTCAGACCTCTGAAACCGCTTATCCCAATATGCCCTTCTTCAAATCCACTTCTTTGAATATTTTGGTCTCGGTTCAGTGGAAAGACCAACTTGGAAGATACTTTAGTTACTTTGCGCACAAAGGCCCTACTTTGTAGGCAGGAGCAACTTTTTGAGGTCTGGGCTGTGTGAATGCATGTCTCAAAGACAAAAAAAAGTGCTCAGGTGTCCAATTGACACTGTCCTAGAAGTGCTTGTTCTAGATATAGGGCTAGCAGCTCAGGGCGCATCGACTCCAAGCTGTGCTGCATTTAGAAATTCAGAACTGAAATCTTTTTTTTGTTCTCCTTTCTGAAAGAAGAGGAGATGGTACCTTGTTTTTGCTGCAGGTCTGTCTTTGTTTAGCGATCATATTATAGGATGAACAAACAGCTTCTAAAGAGATTCCCCCTTTTTATGTCTGCGTTTTACCATTAGATATATCTGTACCATTTGGAAGGTACAGAAACTTTTGCTAATGTGAGTCTTTTTCATGGTACTTTTTCTAGCTCATTTTTCCTGATATTTCATAGGAATTTACACTATCCTCATCTCTAATATTAGAGGTTTAAGTGGTCTATTGTAAGCTTCTTATTGAACAACTTTTCAGCAGGTCGTAGTCCCATTTCAAAGATGCAGCTTTGTAATTTAAAAATGCCAAATAGAGATTTAACTTTGACTCCAGCTTTTAAAAATATCTTTATAACAATTTTAAAAGCATTTTCCACAGACCAGTTAGGATATTCTGGAGTCAATACAGAATCATGCTCTTGCAAAACACACTCATAAAAATCAAATTGTGGCAGATTACCATATTTTTACAGCATATGCAAAAAAATTTATGAAAACTTTAGATCTATAATATGTACATGTAGATGTAGATTATGTTCATTTGTAGGACTTATGATTTTGATTCTTATTCTCCCTTTTCTTAGTGACAGTACAATATTGCTTTTAATTTTTTTGTTTTCTTTTTCCTTCTTAGTTTTTCAGCTGTGGGGTGTGTTTTTTCCCCTATTTCTGTGCCTCTGCTTCTTATCTTTTCTTCCCTAATTCTGAGTTTTATTTCTTCATAGACTCCTTATGCAGTTTAGCCTCTTTCATTGAGAGAGTCTCTGGAGAGATTGCAACCCTACCATAGTGAGGGACACTCTCTCTGAAAGAATTACAATTATTATTTTCTTTTTGTCACACAGAGTAAGAATCATTTCACAAATATATAATGTGAATTCATTCACCATAGATTTTTATATTCATGTTTCTGCTGTAGCTTCAAGATTCATGTTAGCTGTTCTCATAGGCTGTACTCTGCTTAGATTGGAGTTTTGTTCCATTCTTGTGTAATCTTGTGTGTGCTGCCTCCTGCAAACTCATTTTGATTGTATTTTGAAGACTCTTGCTTGGAATTGTGGCTTTTGTCCTGCCCCAGCATGTTCTGATGGGTCTGTGGCTGGCGTAGCATTGTCTTATTTTCTTTCCAAAACTGGTCAGCTGGTCTGGTTCTGCTTTGCATTTTGGCAAATTCTCATTGCTTTCCACAAGTTTAAATCAGGACTGCCAACTAGTCTTTTCTTCAGTTTAGCAGTCTTTTTGCCATCAAAACCTGGTCTCAGATTAAGGATTCTGAACACCCACCAAAATAACATGCTTAATTCTGACACCTCACATCCACTGAAAAGCAAGTTGCAAATGTTATTTTAATTTCTCAGACAAAACATTCTCTCTTTCAAAAGTTTTTTTTTTTCTTTTTAAGACTGCAATGTTCTTTCACTTCTTTAAGCTGGTCTAGTAATTGGGTTGCTCTTTCTCACCTGCCTTACACTATTAATTTTAGTGCCTCTGATCAAAAATACTTGGGAAAATACTGGGTTTTTTTCTTTGTAATGTCATTCATGTTCATCATGAAGCAAAATCTTGCTTGAACCTCTTCAGTTATCTGTAGCATACCTGGACAGTTTGGGCTGCTTTGTGATTTTTTTTTTCCACTCTCCATCTTTTCTACTCATTCTACCTCTATTTTAAATATTATGGAATATTCATTGTTGGTTATTTAGGAAAATTCCTGGGCAGAGTCTTTAATAACACACTGTCAAAACTATCGCACAGATGAGAGAGTAGGTGTTTGTCAGGTTGCCAGCATCAGCTGGCTCTAACAGCTACAGCTTTAAACCAGAATGTTTCAGTCTCTTAAAAGGACCAGTAGTTACTCACATGTAGTTCCATATCCTGTGCCTTATTTCCTTTTGAAATATGAGGATTTCTTTCTGTGATGGAAAAAGCATTAACCATGATTTTCTGAAGATGAACTGCATATTGGAGTGAAGTCCTTCATTTACCAGATGATTTTTCTGCAGCACACTATTGATATGGGACCCTTTTAGGAAAGTATTTTAGCACTATAGTCTATTCTTGAAAGAACAAATCTGTTGTTCTAGTGCATGAAGTAGGAACATCTGCAGTTGTGTGAATTCTGGGTGCACTGATGCTTTTTGACGAGCCAGTTCTTTCAGGTGTATTTACTGTAGGCATTAGCAGGAGTTAACTGAGGCACAAGGAGCCATCTGTTTTTTGTCTTATGGAGTTTTCCTTGGATGAATTTACCTGATAATTGCTCTGACTGGGATAGCTTTTGCTATTAATTTCTTAACCTAGTGATAATGCATAAAGCATTATTACTATCCATGTTCATGAGCCTGTCTGTGGTTTAAGCAGCTTTTCCAGCAGCATAGAAGTTACACCTTTGTATTCCTGAATCTAAAAAACTGTGGCAGCAATGCATGATTTGTCCAAATCATAGATTTTTTTCTCCTGAAAATAGCAGCAGAAATGCCCTACTGATCTAAAATCCTTTGTGAGGAGGTACAGTGCTATGGAACATAGATGTTAACGCTACTGAAATCCCACTCTCAATCCAGTTGCATGCTTGCCCTCTACTGAAATCCCACTCTCAATCCAGTTGCATGCTTGCCCTCCACCAGTAGAATTGGTGTTCAATCTGTAAAAACTTTGAACATGGGTAGGCTAAAACAGGAGCAAAGTCTTTTTGTGTGTGTATATGCGTATGTGTATGTTAAAGGGGTGGAGGGATAAACTCTAAAATCACCAAATCACAATTTGCTGAGCACTGAAAGGATTTCTCTTTCTTATCCAACCTATGTTGAAATTTTTACATACTGATAAACTCATGGATAAGTCTCCTATACCCTTCAAAGCTCTATGTATCTATGATTATCTGGAGACTTGGCCAATTCTCCTTTTTAGGGCCAGTGTCCTTTCTTTCATGCTACAAGATTTAATGACTTCATTTAATATTTCCATTGTTCCCATTTTCCCTTTTTGTATTAATTGAATTGATTGCTTTTACCAATTTCACAATTAATTTCACAAAGTATCTCATAACACATCAGACTTCCTCTTCCCCAAAATACTGATTGGGCTCCAGCTCAGAGCAATCAGCCGGCATCTTTTGCAGTTCCAGTTTGGTGTGTTGCTGAAAGGGTAGGGGAAAGATTCAAGTTC
Organism: Dromaius novaehollandiae; assembly: GCF_036370855.1. Classification (NCBI taxonomy): domain Eukaryota; kingdom Metazoa; phylum Chordata; class Aves; order Casuariiformes; family Dromaiidae; genus Dromaius; species Dromaius novaehollandiae. Next base: position 8,612,510 of record NC_088110.1, on the reverse strand, counting down.
TGTGGCCAAATCCACAGACTCTTGGAATGACATCTGCTGCTGCTGCTCCCCCCCCCCCCCCCCCCCATCTTGATCTACAAGTCCAGATGCATCTGAGTGTGTATAAACTGGTTCATTGCCTGTTTATCCTGGAAGACCTTGCAAGTATTTGAATATGCCAAAAATACAAATTTCCTCAAGTCCTTTGCCAGTTCAAGTGGGGTCTCTTCCTTCCCTCCTGACTTCTATTTCTCAGCTCTGCTGTGGCCAGCTATGCCCTGTGCCGGATGGTTCAGCGTATCAAGGCTGGTCCTGGATCAGAATGATGCAGTTTTTTGGAGGGGCAAAAAATTTTGCAAAACCATTGGTACTAGATCAGACCAACCAGCTGCCAAAAAACCTCCTGCCCTTTCTGATCATCTTCTGAGCCATTCATTTGAGTTTGACATTAAGCTGAACAAATGCCAGAGCTTGCACTTTGGTTTAGCAGGAATAGCAACTTCAAATTTCTGCGCTTATACTTAAGATCTCATTGCTAACACCACTAATCCCTTTTTGACCTAAGGGGCTGGCCAATTTTAGCTTGTTTCTGTTGGGAGGAGAACTTGACTATAGAGTGAAGTATTTCTCTGGGACAAATCTGTTTAGTTACAAAGAACATGCACAGGGGTCTGTTTGCCTGAGCACAGCTGGGATTAACTACAGGACTCCACTCCTTTGCTCAGAGTTGCAGGCCTCCTTCGAGCCAGCCCTCTACTCTAAAACTCTTTCTCTTAACTGTTCTCAGGTCATGGCCCAAACACCTCTCTGTTTGGTTGGATTTCTTTTTGCTGCCTTCATTTGATCTTTCACTGCTTCCTTCATGCACTCAAAGATGCAGTAGGAAAATTCAATACCAAACGCCACTGGCCTTGTGTTTTTTATTAAATCCCAGTACTACTTCTGCCTGCAAGGATCAGCCCATTCCCAAGCTTTTCCCAGTCTTCTTTTCTTTCAGCTGTCACTAAACAAAAGGAAAAGTAATGGAGATTAGCTCACATTTGGTAAAATAAGTTGGTTGTCTGGTGCCAGCTACAGTATTTTGGGATGGGAGTTCTCCATTGACACTCACCACAGCAAATGGCTAACAAGTCTTATTTCTGTGGACATCTCCCAAACGCTGGTGAGTATCTGCGTAAACTTACTCATCTAGAAATCAACTGAGATTTCAGTCTTATTGTAGTGAAAGTTATGGATAAATTTATGGAGGTTGAAGTAGAATAAAAATAAATTGCCAAGCAAGTTGTTGCTGAGCGATCACTGGTGCCTCACTTCTGTTCGTCTATCCAAGAAAAGGACTTACCTCAGAAACTGAGGCCTATGAAAGTGAGCTGGGAGTGACTTACCCCCTGAAAAATGTTTCTAGAATGTATATTCCTTGAATGTCTTATGGGTGGAGGAGAAGGTGGATGAGGATGTTCTCAACAGAAGATGATGTGGCAGAGGTTGTGTCCTGCTTTTTGCATCAGCTGAATTACAAGCACAAAGTGCTGGTGGGCATTTGATTTCCAGCTGTAGTAGATATCTTTTAAAAAGGAATGGAAAAGGAAGAGTTCTGTGAATATTTAGCTTACAGATCCTGGTCATCTCTAGCAAGCTTGCACACTAACTAAGGTATTCGATCCATACCAGTTCTTTGAAATCACGTGTGTAGTTTCATCCCAGACAAAACAGTAGAATACATGGAAGTAGCAGCAGCAAGAGCTTATGACAGTATATTACGAGGTGTATTTGAAAGGCTCTGCTGGGGAGGAAAGAATATGCAGAGATATAATCAGGAAAATCTCTGCAGCACAACACAACTCCAATACTTTAACGGTCATGATCAAATTTCATTTGACTTCTGAATGAGCAGTGCTCTTCCCATCTTTTCCTCACGGTAGGGCGTTTGCTTATTCCATGGTCCAGAGCTGGGGCTGGAAACAGCCAGGTAACACTCTTGTGACCAATCAAACATCGACTGTCCCACTTTCAAATGCTGAGTTTTTTACTTCAGCAGTTGTCCCTAGCTCCATTTTAAATGCTCTTACTGGAGAACTGACGGGGAGGTCGGAGCCCTATTCATGGCAATTTGGAAGTGCTGAGGCTCTTAGTACTTATTAAATTTTTTAAAAATACTCTAGAAAGGAATGTGTTCACTGAGCAAAAAAGACAATTAAGGGCTTAATAGCAGAGACAATCAGGAAATATATTTTGGTTTCTCAAAATCAGTGGAAACTGAAAAGAGAAAGAAAATAATGTCACCAAAAAACTGAAAAGGTTAGAATTTTGCCTGAGAATTCTAAGTTCTTAATTTTTTATATTGTAAACAAACATTTTCCATAGGAACATTTGCACTTTTTTTACTCCCCAAAAGAAGAATTTTTCATCAAAAAATGTTGAACAACAAATTTCAGCCAGCCATTTAGTGTTAGTATCTATGTGCCCCCAAACTAGGATGGTTAGGTGTTTGGGATGAAAATACATGACACTTCTGTTGCAACTCTAGAGTTTTCAAGGATGTTAAATTACTTGCACAAAAGGAAGATTACATCCTTTTTGCCAATGTGTGTTGTTACCACTGAAAAATCCAACTGAGAAGGAGCACACATAGTACTTGGGAAGGAGGGAATCTTTCTAACAGTTCGAGGTTTTGAGTAAGTTTATCATGACATACAAAAGAGGTGCTATCTGAAAAGTGTTGTGAGCAAAGGAACAGTTTTGATGATGTCTATGATTGTTTATTTTTTCCCTGAACTCTTAGTACCATTTGTCACTCAACACTACTTCAATGGGACTAGATTTTCTTGGTAAATGTAAAGCCAGTTCAAGCCAGTAAACACAGTTTTGGATAGCAGTATGCTTCTTGCAATAGTTTTCTACTAAAAAAATGTCAAAGTGGTTGGAAAAAGCACTTCTTTGAATTTAATATTTGTGGGATACCTACTGAAAACTTGGTCTGTCCAGTGAGACCAGGACACACAGCTTTAACCAGATGCTGCTTAGGAAGTGCTCTGAATGAGAATATTCAGATTCTGGATCAGATTGGGGCTCATTGGTTTTCACCTTGTCAGTAAAGTGATTTGAATCTGCATGCGTGGATACAAAACCACCATGTAAATATGTTCAAGAACCCAATCCTGTCATCTAGAATTCTTTTAACATCCAAACATCAGAAATACCGGTCCCCCTCTCTCTTCCTGCGAGACAATCCAGACTTTATCACTATTTCAGACCTTTGTGAAAACAGCCGTAAATACATGCATTTGGGTGACAATCATAAATATGTGAAATGTATTGCATACTTTGAAGTCTGTAGAGTTCAGTCCCTGGGAAAAAAAAACAAAGTAACATATAAAGAGTTTATAGAAATTTAGGAGTTAGGGAAGGAATTTGTGCTGAAAGAGAAATCCCCAACTCTGTAAAGGTCTGACTGTTTAAAACTAGGGGAATCACTGTAAGTAAGTGCTGCATAGTCCCTAACATGTCCATTCTCATATTAGATGATCTCTGTAGCCCTTTGTACCCATTGTGGCCAATTGCCAGAAAAAGGTTTACTTTAGCTGCTCCTCATTAAGAAAAACATCTGAGGAAAATTTCTGAGAACTAGACTTTCAGCTGTATTTCTTCTACATTTTCACGTTCTTAAAAAGGAATTTTTATTGCCACCAAAGATCTTCAGCGCAAATATCTCCAGGCTTGAAAGTGAGAATGGAAAATGTTGTTTACCAATAATTTGTAAAGTTTTGTGTGAATTTTAGAGTGTGTTTGTATGTATAGAAAACGTGCACATCTGCCAGCAGAATAAGGGCTCGTGTCTGAACTGCCAACAGAAATGCACTGCGCATGTGTCAGGAAGGGTTTGTCAACTGCTCCCTTCTTTTAATTTGCACGGTTAGTGCTGTGAGGTTTATGCAAGGCAGCTCTCAGGGGAGGGGACTCAGAGTTCTTTGAAGTCCTTTGTGGTGGCTGTCTAATCTGGAGAAGAGGATTACTTTCTTTCTGCCAGAAGCACATGACAGTTTGGTAATTAATGAGCATCATAAAGTTCTCTTTTTCTATTAGATACCCATTAGTAAACCTGGGATGGTTGTCATTTTGGACAAAACCAGGCATATCCTCATTTTATCCCGACATCAAAGGGGATCTCCTACTGTCTGATGCTGAATGCTCTAATTGTGTTTGCGTTCGGTGGAGTTGGTGCCGAATGCGTCTGAAACGAGCCTTGGCAGAAACTGTAGGTCCTGGGATTGGACACACAGCCCACGCCTTCCCACAGCTCACAGCTTAAATGAGTGGTGGGTTTCTCTATTATTTTAAACATACTGCTCTCTTCCTCTCCTGTCTGTCTGTTTATGCTACTTGTTTTCCCTTGAGAATACAGGAATTAACATACTTTCCACATCCATATCGTGCTGAAAAAAGGAAAGCACTGTGTTGGGCTATTTCCCTTTCCCCTTTTGATATAGTATTACAAAAAGTCTTTCTTTAGGATTTAAGAGCATTTCAGGTATTAAAGCTCTCTTGGGTTGTCTTTTTCACATTATTCTGAAAGTACAGAATGGTTTCCTGCTCTTTATATTTGGCTCTTTTATACTGAAACAGTTGAAAAGTCCTAGTCTGTGGACTTTTTCTTTTTGAGAAAATGTCACCCTTTCTTGCAAAGGGTCCCGTTTCTGAATGCAGCGGAGTTTCTTCAACTGCATTTAATCTCCTTTAGAAATAAGAAGAATGGCTAAGCAGCCTGTTTTATATATTCTGAATTTAAGATTTTTTGAAGGTCAGGTGCTCATCCTAGACTTGAAATCTATGCCGAATACAGGGGAAAAAACTCAAGGATATGCAAGCTCCTTTTCTGTAGAGGAGTTTGGGACCAGTAAGCTCCACTGTAATGAAATATGATGGCTTCAAAGGGACTGTACAGTTGTAAGGCCAAAAGAGGAATACACATACTTAACATTGCTTTTGTCTTCTTTTCTTTTATATTATTTTATATTATTTGTAGGACTGTGTCTCTATTATTTATAGTATCTGATGGGAACATTAATTTTTGTTCAGGGTTAGTTTGGATGCTGTACATTGTGACTGTTAAGTCTGTATTAGCAAACAAAGTGTTATTAATTTTTGCATATCCTATGAGAAAAAAGTCTTAGCATTCTAAAATAAATAAATAAATAAAAACAGCTGTAAACATCTTCAGCCCCAAAATACATAAAATACAGCTAACTGTCTTTAAGTAGCTATAATGTTCAGCATAAGCAGAGGCACCCTGGAGTATTCTACCACATTGAAAGGAAATTGGCAAAAAATTAGATGTTCTTCCTTCATAGTAGGGCTGGAATAGAGAGACCGAAATGCTCCTGAAATAAAAGCATATTTTCCTCACTGAAATCACTGGGAAGATGAATTTAAGTAAATAAAGGTAAATAAAAATAAAAAGGTAAATAAATAAAAAGGTAAATAAAGAGCCCGACGAATCAGCGTAGGAAATCATTTTTTTCAGATGATATATTATTTTATCATATTTTAAAGATATAAGATTATTATATTTGTTATATCTAGGGCCTAGACTTTCAGTTACATTTTTCTGAGTCATCTTCACCTTTATGAGATGAAAGGGATGAGTAATGTCAGTGAAGATACAAAACCCACTTGTAAATGTAATCCTTGTCTTCTCTCATGTTTCAGATAGGAACTGGTCATAAAATTTATGGTGGAACAGCTTTTCATTGCAAAATGCCAATATAAATAAAATATAAATAAAAATATAAATAATATAAATGTTTCACTTTTGACCAAGTCTTATGCACTGAAAATGTTGGAGCAGTATATTTGAACATACATACATGAGTTCTGTTTGAAATAGAACTTCTTTATATTTTTGGAATGGAACATTTTGACTAGTGAAGTAGCTTTTTATCCCATTATTAAAAGAACTAAGAAGATAAACTGTACTTTGAAATAGAAAAGGCACAAATATCAGAATGATTTCAATCCAAAATGGATATTAAAAAGTTTTTGAAATTTTGAAGGTTTTTCGTTTCTCTTTCAGAATAATTTAAAAAATATAAATTGTGGAATTTCCTACAAAGCAGAAAATCTGGTTTCTGCACAGCTCTGTTCCCAGCTATTTGCTTGACAAAAGCGTGGACCATTTTAGTTTTAAAGTCCTCTACCTACCTGTAATATTTACTTAAAATTAAATCAGGGAATCACATGTAGCTTCTTCTAATTGCTAAATGAAGATCAGGATGGCTGAGATGAAAAAATATTTTTAAGCCCTTGCAAGATCATTCTCTCTTGCCACCAAAGATCAGCTGTATTTCATGTTTACCTCTGACGTTGGTGCATTACTTTTGTAATGACAGTAGATACAAACTTTAGCCCTGTTCTGCAGTGTAAACTCTGGCAACCCACATCAGTGCAGGGATGGGGTTAGGAAAGCCAAAGCCTGCCTGGACTTGAATCTGGTGAGGGATGTGAACGGCAACAAGAAGGGCTTCTACAAGTATATCAGCAGCGAAAGAATGACTAGGGAAAGTGTGAGCCAACTCCTGAATGGGGCCATGGGCCCCAGGATGGAATCCTGGAGACCATTTCCAAAGATATTAAGGACAAGAAGGTGACTAGAAATAGTCTGCATGGGTTTATGAAAGGAAAACCACTCCTGACCAACCTGATAGCCTACTTCACTGAAATGACTAGCTCGATGGATGGGGGGAGAGCAGTGGATGTTGTTTATCTTGACTTTAGCAGGACTTTTGACATTGTATCCTATAACATTGTCATTGACACACTGATGAAGTATGGGCTAGATAAGTGAACAGTGAGGTGGACTGAAAGCTGGCAGAACTGCTAGGCTCAAAGTGTTGTAATCAGCAGCATGAAGTCCAGCTGGAGGCCAGTCACTAGTAGTGTTCCTCAGAGGTTGTTACTGGGGCCAGTACTGTTTAACATCTGCTTAAGGACCTGGATGATGGGATAGAGTGCACCCTCAGCAAGTCTGCAGATGTTAGAGAACGGGGGAGTGACTGATAGCCCAGATTGTTGTGCTGCCATTCGAAGGGAGGGACCTCAACAGGCAAGAGGAATAGGCCGACAGGAATCTCATGAAGTTCAGTGAAGGGAAATGAAACCTGGGGAGGAATAACACCATGCACCAGTGCAGGCTGGGGGCTGACCAGCTAGAAAGCAGCTTTGCGGACCTGGGGTTCCTGATGAACAAGTTGAACATGAGCCAGCAGTGCACTTGCAGGAAAGGCTAACAGCATTTGGGCTGCATTAGGAAGAGCTTTGCCAGCGGGTCCAGGGAGGGAGTTCTTCCACTGCGCTCGTCACTGATGAGGCCACATCTGGAGTGCTGTGTCCAGAGCTGGGCTCTGCAGTACAAGAAAGATGTGGATATACTGGGGCAAGTCCAGGGATGGTTAAGGGCTTGGAGCACCTGACGTACAAGGAGAGGCTGAGATTGTTTAGCCTGGAGAAGAGAAGGCTCAGGGAGTATCTTATCAATGTGTATAAAAACCTGATGGGCAGGTGTAAAGAAGATGGAGCCAGACTCTTTTTAGTGGTTCCCAGTGAAAGGACAAGAGGCAATGGGCATAAATTGAAATACAGGAAGTTGCATATAAACACACAAAAAACTTTTTTTGACTGTGAGGGTGGTCAGACACTGGAACAGGTTGCACAGAGGGACTGTGGAGTCTCCACCTTGGAGATATTCAAAACCTGACTGGACGTGGCTCTGAGCAACCTGCTCTAGTTGACCCTGCCTTGAGCAGAGAAATTGGTCTAGACCATCTCCAGAAGTCCCTTCTCACCTCAACTATTCTGTGGTTCTGTGGCATGTAGTAGGATATGAAATGAAAACATTTCTGGCCAGCACTATTCTGATTTATACTTGCAATATATGTCACTGAATCCTAACTGTAGGTTACTTCTAGGATTTCTTCCTCAAAGGCCATATGTCCTAGAGAGATGCATGCTCCATCTCTGATGCATATGCATATTCTCCCTCTCATATGACTCCTAGACAGAAAAATTCAAAGGCACAGACTTGCCTGTAGTGAACTAGGATTAATTCATCTGCAAATCCTCTGAGATTTCAGCACCTGTGAAACATAAAGTGTAATATACTCCTGCCTGCCTGTACGTAGAAGTTAGGATGAGCACATAATCAATATGAACATGAATCAGCTCTTAATCACATGCTTGAGAGTAAAAAGAAAAGCATGTGCAGCTCACACTTTGCTTGCTAATTGAGGAACCTACTAAATGGATCTGACTGATCCCTTTGGTAATTGTGGGATTATTTGTCCACAATTTTACATGCATTATTAACATCATACTACTTAATTATAGTACTTACTGATATTGTAAGAGTTTGTAGACACAACCCTGCTCTTATGGGCAAGGTGCTAAAACTAATCAAAAGGTGGTACTCATGGGAGTAAATTTGTAACTGAGCCTGGGAAATGGCTAGAAGAAATTAAGAAAGCTTTGAAGTTAGAGATATTGTGGACAGAGGAAGCAGGTAGGAAGTTCTGGATACTGTAAGACCCCATCCATCTAACTACTGAAGATTAGAAACCAGAGACAGGAAGACATTGTTTGGTAGACATGTACAGGTATAACCCAAGCTCTTCAGAAATATCTTTGTCTACTTGACAGAGAGGATGAAACCAGAACCACTGCAGTCAGAAGGTCTTGCAAAAGTTCAAAATAAATGACATTCAGGCTAGTAAGAATTCCAGGGAGAAATACCAGCCTGAGAATCATCAAGGAGCAGGGTGGTGTGGATAGCATTCCCCCCAAACTTAATATAATAGAAGGAGATCTGCTACATAGCAACATCTGAGAGAAGGAAAGATCCCACAAGTGTGGAGGAAGTCATATGCTATAGCCAAATAAACTGTTAGTCTTGCCAATAAATATTTTAAAGTGGGAAGATCAATAAATCGTGTCAATGGTAAATCAGATAAGTATAACTGGGTGGTCTGATCTCTCACAACATGATTTATTGTGAGAGACTAGGGATAGAATTATGATGGCCAGGGATGTCAAGGTGAAGGTGCAAAGCAAGGAAACCAAGTTTCTGAGATTTGAGATTTGCATCATGAATAAGGAAGAATAAAAGTCTGTAAAGGATTAGTAAAAGCCAGGGGCTTAATATAACTTTGGAGAAGACAATCTTGTTGCTGGACATAGGAGGAAAATCACTTAGAAAACAGACAACATAGATAGCTTCATCTAGCAGGGAAGCCTCACCAAGTGGGTCAGTTAGTGCTTTTGGAAGCTTTAGAGGACCCAGCTGTTGAAGTGGCCTCAGGTGATTTCAAGTAAGTATTGGGCATGCAATAGAGTCAACATTGACACATCAGGTTTCTCAATATGTACGTGATGTCAGTGCTATCGGACCAAAACATGGACTGCAAGAAGTCCAAAACAGACAATGGTTGTTAGACTTTGAAATGAAATGTTAGAAATGATGGCTTGCAGTCAGCTAGCCAAAGCTTACCAGAGAAGCTGTGAAAAAAAGCAGTGTGAAAGAGACAGGAGTTTGTTATGGCAAAGAAAATAGAATTCCAGATATTCGTACTATTTTCCAGGGAAAAGAGGGCCACCTGCTAACCATTACAGTTTTGGGTCCAGCTGAAAACCAAATATTGAGAAATAATCCATGCAAGAAAGGGTAAGATGGCATAGCAGAAAATGTAGTATTACGTGCTGAAGTGCAAGACGCGATAAAGGAAGGATGGAATACACCATGTGATTGACAATACAGCCAAGGAACTATGGAACAGAGGCAGGAAATGCTTGCTTTAAAAATAGGGTTGAAGTCAGGTACCAACTGTCCAACAACTGTTGCTGATCATTTTTACTAAATGAAAATTTTCTGTGTTATCTGCTTACTCTGTTCTTTAAAACGTGTTACTTAGTGTGACATCCTACTTTTAACTCCCTTTCAAGAAAAAATACTATTCTTTTAGGTCCGTCTAGCAGTTTCAGTGGTGGTCGCATCGGTGTGATATCTTTTAGGCCTCTTGTTTTGCCTATGACAAACTGGCACTGTATGTTATGCTTTAGGTTGTTAATCCTGTTTGGCCTAGGGTTTAAGACTGAAATAATTAAACTTTCTATCAATTTGCCAGGGTGCCATAATTCTGAGTATACATTTCAACTGTCTGAAAGATGAGATATAAAATATATGAGTTTATAATGAAGAAAACACAGAATTTCTAAACAAAAACTATATTATCCATCTCATTGGTTTGTACTACAAAAAAGAATTTGTGGAGAACCGTAGGGTATCCAACAATAATCCAACAGTGGGGAAGATCTGAAGTATGTTCTTTGTCCACAGAGATTTATGCTGACTTGTAAAATTTTAAATCCATGTAAATGTAAAATTTTTTACTAATGTATTCCCACTCTCAATAGGAAATTCTCAGACTATATGAGGAAATCATCACATGAAACAAGATTTTCCTTTAATAATGTGGTATTATTGTACAGCTACTCAGTCATAAAGGGAATGCATTATGCTTCCTGGTTCTCTTGAAGTCAGTATGGAGTCTCCAGACCAGCTCAGTGACTTAGCTGAACTCAATGCAGGAATTTCCTTCCTCACCTCCATAAGGACAACAGTAATTGAACTTCTTCAGTTAGTCCTGGGAGCTCATGATATGATGCATTTACTCATTGTGATGGTTAATTTAAGAAGGGCTACACTGGTCTTTAACAGTGACTGAAAGCAGATGCCTGGGGAAGGATATAAGAACAGGGTTAACATGTCATGATACTTCCACTCGATAATCTCTCAGTCTCTAACAACATTCAGGGAGTTCTAAAGTCTGAGGTGGTTTCTCTGCATTTAGAAATTTCAATAGATTTCTCTTACATCTGTTTGCCCAGTTTCCCCTTGAGCTTATGTAAGCTAAGGCCATTCCTTAGCTGATTTGGAGTACTGGGGAAATAGAGATACCACAGCTATTATTTCTTGCATTTTGTCTGCTGGAGGTCAATGGGAGTGGTGAAGATCTAACTGGTCTGGTAGCTGGACAAGCCATCTCAGTCTGCACAAGAGGGTTGCTTAGAGCAAGATCAGACCTAACATCAGAGCAGTTAGAAAATCTTTCATGGATGTGGTGGTTTTTTATGCTATTGAAATTTTCTAAGATGACATTCGTGCTTCTTGCAGAAACAGAAAATACAACTTAAAACCTTCCACACCAGCCGTAAGTGCACGTACAGGAATTGGCTTAACATGTATATAACACACATTGACTGTCTTCTATATGGTGACATCTTTCAGGCTTATATATGCTTACTTGAACAGTGTTCAACTTAGAAGCAATTTGCTCCCTCTGATCTTCTAGATGTTCAGCAGCATGTAGCAAGCAGGAATACTATTTTTGAGTAAACAAAGATCTCTTTGCACGCAAGATCGGGGGGAGTGCAGCGTCAAGCCTTACACCGGGTAACAGGCACCAGACCTCATCTCGTCTAACTCAGCTGTCAATAGTGTCTACATCTGATCTACTCACCCAGGCTCCCTTTGTAGCCAGGAGAGGGAATAGCCATTTCAGCTGACCTATTTAAAATATCTATATTAAGATGAGACAAATCATGTCCTAATAGGCACTTTAAGAAAATGATTCATCTCAATTTACTATAGACATATGAAATAGGTCACATGAAACACCTATTTCTATCCATTGACTGTAGAGGGAGATGAATTCTACCTCATATATTTTCAGGCATTTATTTGGATTTTTTAAATCTAAATTTGGCAGCATAAATAAGAGTCCAGGCTGTCACTGCATAAAAGCAGCATTAGCCTCACTGTTGCAGCCCATAGTCCTATAATTGCCTGAAAAGACCTCTGGAGAAAGAGTCCCTTAGCATGTTGCAGGGAGCTCCCACAAGACAGGGCGCTGGGTGATGTGGGGAGGAAGCACGGGATGTGTGGTTCATGAGCCACAGGTCTTTCACCTGCGTGACCTTCTGCTGAAAGAGGAGAGACAGAAGTGAAAGCCCTGCTCTGATGCCTCCTGCCTTTGCAGAATGCTGGCAGAAATGGCTCAGTTAGACGTGGTCTGGCACTCGTTCAGAACCACCATGGTAAAATTGCTGGATGCCAGGAGAAGAACTGGGGGCTTGTTAGTTTGATGTAAATCCTAGAATTCCTGTAGTTTCTGTCATGTATTTCAAAATACACAATGTAAAAGGACACGGGGTGTGGAGCAGAGCAGCTGAGTGGATCTCCATGGGTTATCCTCACTTCATTCAAACTACTGCAGTCTATCTGCATGCAGGAATTATGTCATTAATGCCGTAAGGAAATGGCATGGAGGTGCAGCTAAGAGGCCACATATAAAACACACCAACTAGATCAACGTGCGGTGTGCTGTATAGATACAAGGTAGCACTGACAGCTGATGGGGAGAGAAAAATCAGAGATATATAAATTAAATGATCAAAGGGTTTCCTCAGTCATCTTGTATCTCTCCGCCTGCCAGGACTTTAGTGGTTTCCCTTTAACAGTGAAGGGGACTTTGGTTTTAAGCTCATTTAGGATACTGTTGTATTCTTATCTGGATGAGCAGTCTTGTGGTTCCACTGGATGCATTTTGTAAGAAAAAGAAGCATTTTGAAAACCAAACTGGTTAACACAGCAAAGTTTGGAGAATATGGGTAAAAGACAGGGGCAATTTAAGATCAAGTTTCTGTGCTGTGCCAGTTGTACCAACGTAGTTGCACTGCCATAGAGATTTCTGCTTTCTTTGCGAGGGATTCAGTGTCCCCAGGGCCTGGGGTGTGCGTGTGCGTGTGCGTGTGCGTGTGCGTGCGTGCGTGCGGTGCTGGCGGGGGTAGTGGGCTCTGAGCTCTGCCGTACGCCTGCCCCTCGGTAGGGCCGCGTCTGGCACACACCTGCTGCTGGTTCGGCAGCTCCAGGAGGCTGCACCAGCGCTCACCAGCGAGCCAGGACCGTGCTGTCCCTGTCCCTTGCGTGACGTTATAGCCAGCTTGTGGTTAACAATTAGATCTTTCCTTTTGGAGCCCTGGGTACCTGTAGGCTACAGGAACACACCTTCCGAAAAGGGGGGTGGCTCTCGTCTCTGCAAGCCCTCCTCGCCTCTATCCGTCCCCGCGGGCTTGCTGCAGTACAAGCTTTGCATCAACACCATTTCTCAGTCCAAACAGAGTATCAGTGGGGAAAATCAATAGTAACCAAAGATTCAATGTATAAGCAACTTAAAAGTAGACCTGAACGTTTATTTTGCCATATTTTAATGTTCAGAAGAGGGCATTATTTTATGGCCAAGCTCGTTTTAAAATGACAAAATATTGCAGCAAGTGTTACTGTTACCAGCTTTGTTCAGTGATGTGGTCACCCAGGCATGTTTTTCAGAGTAAAACTTTCTTTCACAGTAAGATATGGTTCTGAGTGCATTTACCGTAACACTTTGCAACTGTTATTCAGACAGAGCTTCAAGTTTTGCCATTTTTTTATCCTTTTCAGATATTTACTACCCTAAATACATATTACACTAGTCTGTTTGTCAGCACAGTACCAATCCTGCAATAGAACTTCAGCAAACTTTATGCTTATTAAAAAAAACAAGCAAAAGCAACACAGAAGCCCTGTGCCCAACCAATGCACGTTAAACCGAAAGCTTTTCATTTTCATGAAAGAATTTCCCGAAGGCTCTCGTACTGAAAACAGGCCTGGGTGTCTTCGTCTGTGGTTTTGACTCTGCTTGTTCCAAAGATGGAACCAAAATACAAAATACAGATACAGCTCCTAATTCTTACATTCTCTTTCCTAAGTTCACAGCTGTGTCAATATGTGTCAATATAAATAAGTGTATACGACTTTACTAGGCCATGGCTGTAAATAATAGCACTTTGATCTAGCAACTTCTTTTTTTTCCTTCCTCCACCCCTCTGTCACCGTCGCTCTGTGTTGTCACTTCTTCAAAAGTGACTTTACACAAGCAGTGTGCTCTGCCCGGGTGCAAGGTCCAGCTGGTCCTGTTTTGTTCTCATGCCAGCTTTTTCCAGACCCGCTTCTTAGAAAGAACAACAGCAGCAAGTTACAAAACGAAAAATGAAAGCAAAAAGCCAGGTTCGTGTAGCGTAGTGCTGAGCGGGCGGCAGCGGAGGAGCTCAGCTGGCTCATCTGACAGAAGCCATTTGCTCTAACGCAAGACGCATTTCTTTTGTCCGTGTGCGGTGAGCGTCCTCCAGAACGGGTATGAGGAGTAATAGGGAATCGCAGGAGGCAGCGGCGACGCCGAGCGCCACGCTCTGAGCAGGCCTCCGTGCTCTGTGCTCTCCGCTGCCGGGAGCGGGCTCTCCTCAGTCATCAAAGCGGTCAGCGGCGTTTGCAGTCTGCTGTTCACACTGCTCGCCAGCACTTTCCTCTCCCGAATGCGGTTTAACTGTTACACCACCCCATGAGGAGCATTCTTGTCGCCCGGCGGCGGCGGCGGCCCTCACGAGAAAAGCCTTGGAACACTGTTTTTGGACGCAAACATGCACAAGTTATTAGAGGAGCAGATCAAAGGCGGTGTCCCACTGTCTCCCTCTCAATGCGCCCATTGTGCTTGGATGCTGGAGCCTGCGAGCGAGGCAGCACCAGGCAAGGGGGGGAAGCGGGGGGAACCTTTGTACAAAGGTGCTTGTCACTGAGAGAAGCCCATAAAAGATGATGTGAGAAAAGACACCAGGTGGAGTATAAACCACCCTTATTGTTAAGAAATGCAAATAAAAATCCTCTCCTATATTAAAACTTTCTCACTTGTCATTTCCTAGATGCTAAAGGAAAGCTTCTGATTATTGAAGTCCTGGCACCACGTTTTACTTGGCTTCTTTTCCTTTTATGTGTAGCACACTGTACATGATGTCGGCTAAAGTTATTTTTCTACATTCTCTGCATATTATTATAGTTGTTAGTAAACTTCGCTTCAGCAAAATATCCACCGGAAAGAAACCTCGGAAGAACCATCTCTAAAACAGCCCAAGGATTGCCTGTTTTGTGAAGGACACCCACAGTGTTTCAGAGCTGTAAATAAACTGCAAGTGTGTTTTATTTGGGAAGGAGCGGTGGTTTCCGTGGGGGCACTTTGACAGAAAAATTCCTGGTGATTCTACACAGTCTTTGAATTCTTCCTGGTGGAGCTGCAGCCTGATTCCAGGCCGGAGGGGAGTCTCGATCCAGCCCCCATTACAGTCTACTGAAAGAGCCAGTTTCTTCGCAGTTGCTGGAAAAGCCCTGGTCCAGCTAAACTATTCTTCCTCTGATGTAGGGAGATGTGTGGTATCGCTTGTTCTTGGGTATCATCCGTTGTTGTCTTTTTCACCTTTTTCCCTTTTCTGATGAGCTGAAGTCCGGATTATTGAAATGGCTATGCAAAGTCCTTTGAGAGAAAAATTGCAGGATAAAACAGGCGGCTATTAGCAGTTTGCAACAACAGAAAAGTCCTCCAGCTTTACCAAAACTCAGGCCCCCATCGAAGGCAGTTCCTGACGTGGGCTTCCTGGGTACCAGACGGCAAGAACAAAGATCAGCCGGGCGTGATCCTCTGTCCTCATCCCTGCGAATTCTTCCATTTGAAGACTTCCTAGACGCATTTCCCTGAACACAGCGCAATGAGGATGTGCTACTACCTGAAAGGGAATAAATACTTTAACGGAGGCAGATCAAAGGACACTCCGCTGTCTCCTGGTGATCGCGTTGGGAATCGCCTCATCTGCTGAATCAGCACTTGTCACCCAGCACCATCACATGTTAAACAGGGTGGATTTTCTCAGCTCTGAAGAGAGGTGAAAGAGAAGATACTTTGCTGATGGAAACTACATCCACTGGAGTATGGAAGCATAATGTTTAACAGTCTGGGACTATGAAATTTGCCAGGGACTTTTCCAGCCTACCATCAGATTGGCAAGGCTCCCAGAAGCATAAGGATAATCTTGAAGAAGGCCTGGAAAAATTTCTTGTGGTACCTGAGCGTGTGTGATGATATCTGGCACTCCGACACAGAAAGCCTCCTCCCTGGGCAGGTGATGCAGCGAATGTGCTCATCTGTGATAGACATCTTTCTGCTGAACAGACGTTGTTTGAACTTGCTGATCAGTCTTCCTTGCTACCTAGGGCCAGGGCAGTTGCTGACATCCTCAAAAATCCCCCCCCAAAACAAAAAACAAACCCACAAAGAAAACCTGCAAAGCAAGTAGGTTTGGAGTTGAAAGGATGCCACAGTGCAGACTCATGCCAAAGCTTTGAGGCAACAAGCCAAGGCTCCAGAGTTGCTAAAGCTAGTAGGTGCTGACATGCCAGATTGCAAAAATGCCTGAGGCAAAAGTGCTGAAAAAACTGCCAAGACAATAGGTACCAAAGACAGAGACCCAAAAGCTGAAACAGGGTGTCTTGTGACATCTTTGGAAACAGGCATCCCATTTGTGTGTTTTGGCAAAGAGCAATCAAAGCACTCATTTGGCCACCAAAACAAAATTTAGATAGTGTTAAAAGGATCAATCCTACCTTAAAGTCCAGGATTGTGACCCTCAGGATAGAAATATATGCAATTGTTGAAGAGATTTTCTTGCTGCAGGCTTTTCTTTGTTGGTGTCCAAAGAAAGGAAACCAACTGGAAGGTGGTTGAAATGGTGGTTGAGCGTGGTCGTGTGCTGCTCGGTGATGTTGAGAGTGACGGGGTTCAGAATTTGGTGTCAGGCTGGATCTTAGTGACCCCCGAAGCTTCAGAGCTTAGGTGTGCTCCAACTGTCCCTTCCAGACACGGAGCTGTGAATGCTGGTGGCATCTTTAGAAGTGCAAGATTATAGACATTTTTCCTTTGAAACTGAGCTGCCTTTTCTTAAAATGCATCTGTAAAATATAGACAAAGATTTAATGGAGATGGAGGGGCAGCAGAGTTCACACCTAACTGCCTCTGTGTGCACAATTTTTGGAGAATTTCATGTTTTTTATCACTCCAAAAAACCTCAGTTCGACTCTCGCTTCTGCTGAAGGTGGTCCAGCACGACCCGTGTGCCACTGGCGGGGTGGGAGAGGACAGCACCCACCTGCGACCCGGTGGTGCCAACGCCAGACTTCTTCCCGCTTCGGCTGGGTGGGGACATGGCAGGAGAGGGGAGCAGGGGAGGCGATGCAGCTGAGGTGTCCTGCTGCTTACCCGCTGCCCAGACAGGCAGAACAGCGTGGCTCTTTCATCTGCCGCGTGTCTCTGCTCTCCTCCCTGCCCGCAGGAAGCCGTCCAGGCGAGGGGCTGGCACGGAGCAGGGCCCCGCGTGGGGTCGGCGGCGGTGGTCTCGGGGTCTCTGGCACGCAGCCGGCGCGCTGTGCCGGTCTCCACCTCTCTCCACTGGCCACGGAGATTTTCCGAGTGTGTCTGCGGCTGATGAGGGGAGATGATTTCCATCTCCAGTTCAGATTGTCCTTGACAGCTTTGTGGATGAGTGTCTCATGGTGACCTCTGACTGAATTTACCGGCCTGAGGCTGGGTGCACCATTTGTGTGTGTTGTAGTATTTCTGCCCCAGCCTCTGTACAATTATTTTTAAGACACTTGCTTTCATGCAGACTTATACCAGATTTAGTCATCTATAGGTGCATATTACACCTGAACCATTTTAATGCTGGCTTACTTGAACTGCTCTGCACCAGGCCAGCATTTATTTGTGCCCTGCATTGCACAGCTAATACGCAAATATAGACTCAAATGAGACACGTTATTTTGTCTGATATCTTTGCATAGAGATACTCCACTCTTTGTGAGGACATTAAAACAACCTTCAATGGCCCAGACAAGGTGCTTCTCAGTTTAGCAGATGATATAGCTGTCAATATTGCAAGTGTTGTCATTAATTTTGCTATGCCATTGAATATTGAAAATGAATTCCCACAGTGATCATATTCACTTGTTGCTTGGTAAGATATGTTTATTTCCTATCATCAACTTGTTTGCATTATATCAAGGTTCAAAAACATTTTCCATCCCTCTGAAAGCGTAGAGCACAGTCAGCACTAATGAAAGGGCAGTGGATAATACTCTACGTCATGGCTTTCAAACTTTAAAAATTCCACTGGGGCCACTGGGTTGAATTCGAGACCCTTTAATCATCAGTACCGTTTTATGAATGGTGTACTTTGCTCTGATAGTTTACTAGATGTCACTACTTAACACACTTCTGACTCCATGGAAGGAAAAACAAAAAGCTTTGTGTGCATAAAAGTCCCTGTAGTTTTGAGGATCATTGTGATTCTACTGAGTGAAATCTTGAGGTCCCATTTTAGTTGGTATATCATGCTAAATCCTACTGAAATCAACTGGAACTTGTCTGAGCAAAAACTCCCTAAGAACATCGATATTTGACCTTTTAAGAATAGTTAAAACTTTCTTTTTCCCATGGGGAGGAAGAAATAGCAGGAGTTGTGATTTCTACTCAGTGCAATGTAACCAGCTGATGTACTTACTTGTATTAGTCCCATGCCCAAGCATCGTTCCTATGAACCATATTGTGTGCCAAGTCAGTTATTGAAATTTGGGGTTCTTTTGTCAGATCTGCTCTTCTGTGACAATCTCGTTTTTGCAGTATACGTTATTGACTGTAATTAAAAAGTGCTTGCCTTGTAACTCATCCCAAACTCTAACAGACCTTGTGCATAGAAAAGCAATAATGCACAACAGCGACTGTTACAAATGCAGGTCCCTTAGCCTCCATGCGCATGGCACAAGTGGACCTCCATGCACTTTTGGGGAAGCCATGGCGGCTTCTCCTGGTCACTGGTTCAGACCCTTTTGAACTCACGACACTTCTAATTCCTATCTTTATTCCCCGGGGTTGAATGATGCGGACACCGTTTCACCAAAAAATCAAATCCATACCATTTGGGGGCACTTCCACAAAGGTGTCCTCTATTTCTTGTAAATGGGGGAGATAGGTAATGTCCGAAATAAAACATTTGCTGATGTAGTTAAAAAAGGGTACTCAAGAGTATAGTGCAAGCTGTGAAGAAAATAAAATTGATATTACAATTTCAAATTGCTTAATATCCATCAGAGAGTTTTACAGGTTTTCACAGTCTAGGTGAGGCTTATGCCCCAAGGAGTCTGCTTGATCTATATCTCTTTTTTCCCCTCTTTCTCCTCCCCAAAATAAGAGGCAATCTTCAAAGGAACAAATATGTCACTTTAAATACATAACATAAAAAATGGGCCAAATAAATTATTAAAATACATAAAAAGAAAGAGATCCAAAAAAGATACATGTTATTAGCTATTTGACAAGCTATTGATGCTGTTGCAATGGCTGCATTTCACAGCCCATGAGTTTTCTTTGCTAGACAGATAAAAAGTTGAAATAATGTGTGAAATGACTTTGCAGTCATCCAAAGAACAATTTGGCATGAAACGGTTCATTTAATGGCTTTACACTGGCTGTGCTGTGCAGTCATTTCATACCAGCCCTTCACCACATCTATGTGCTTTGGAATTCCTCCTGGAAACGCGCTCCAAGCCCGGCCGTCCTCTCCCCAGCCCAGTTCCCGACAGCGGCGTTACTACATATGCTTCGAATCTTTATTTCAGATGAGCTCCCAGGTCTGACTCCTGCCTCCCCGTGCTCGAAGCTCGCGGGTGTGAGAGCGCAGATGCGGCCTTGCAGGCTTTGGAGCGGACCCATCTGGGTCAATCCCGCACAGTCTGACTAGCGGCCTCTTGACTAGGACGCTCGGACGCCTGCCTTTCGCCTGGCTCAGATCTGCTGCGCGCTCCCCTCCCCTCGGTCCCTTTTATCCCTCCTAGTTGAAGTACAAGGGTCTCAGGGGAGATGCGATTTTCATAAACTGGAAAATAATGACCAGCAAAAGAAGGAAACAGATTTTTAATGACTGTGAGAATCCTCTTTATAAAAAGACAAGTTTCCTTTTCATTTATTCTAAATGTAAAAAAACCCCATACCATTCATAAACTGGGAAAGAAGGGAAGATTCTTTTTAAGTCTAATTTGTTCATTTACAAAAAAAGCTGGTAGAGACACTGTCCTCCCGCTGCAAGCACCCTGAAGCGCTGAGAAAGGGTGCCGGATCCGACCCCGTGAGACGCGTTTCTGCGTTGCTGGTGCCCGGGGGCATCGCCGGGGTGAGAAGAGCCGCCCGCCAAAAGCAGGACCGAGCCGTCAGGCAGCAGCACCGCTGCTTTGCCGGACCCGCCGCTTCGCCTCGCGGGGGGGGGGGGGGATCTGCCCGCGGGGGCGGCCGGCTCCGCGGCTCCTCAGCCCCGCGCCGGGGGCCCGTCTGCAGACACCGCCCGGCCCCGCGGGGGCGGCGAGCCGCGTCCCCCGGCCCGCGGAGAGGCCGCGCCGCCCCGAGCTCGGCGGCCCGGCCGGGGCTGCGCGGGGCTGCGCGCGGAGGAGCGGAGCGGAGCGGAGCGGAGCGGAGCGGAGCGGGGCGGGACGGGACGGGGCGGGCGGGCGCGGGGCCCCGCCGCCGCGCCGGGCTGGAAGTGCGACGCGCCCCGGCTGCTCCTTTTTGCTTTTTTTCTTTCTTTCCTTTTTTTTTTTTTTTTTTTTTTTTTGGAGCCTCCAAAAGGCTCGCTCGCCCCTTTCATGTGCCGCCGCGGCCCAATGGGGAGGCGGAGGCTGCCTGCAAGTGGTCTAATCTCAATGAGGTGTCAATCATGTTCCCCGGTGGGTGAAGTAAGGTCTTTTGTAACCGCCTCTGTCTTCGCGAGAGAGGCGAGCGGCGGCGGGCTGGCGCGGCGCGGCGCGCAGGGGAGCGGGGCTGTGCGGCGGCGGCGGGAGCAGGCAACTCCGAGCTCGTCTCGCTTGCGCTCCGGCAGGGAGGAGCGGAGCACATGGATTTCTAAACACGCTGGGATTTTATCCACCTACGAGAATAACAACAACAGCACCCGACCCTACGGAAAACAGTCCAATGCATCGTAACTGCAGACCAGTGCAGAGAGATGGGGAAACTTCACTCGAAACATGGTTAGTTCCTTTCACTTGCTACTTCCTCAGCCCTTCCCCTCCCTCGGACCGTGCTTGGTTTGTTGCCGGGATTCGTGCGGGTGTCTAACGCTCTCCCTTTATTATTTCCCCCCGCACACACTTTCCTGCGGACCTGCCTAGCTGCCGTCTGTAAGCCCCGAGAAAGCCCAGAAGGTAGGGCCGGCTCCCCCCGCGCCTTCCCCGCCGCCGACCCGGCCCCGGCCCCGGCCCCGGCCCCGCGCGGCCGCCGCCCCGCGGGCGCTGCGCGGGCAGCGGGCTCGGCTCGGCTCGGCTCGGCCCGGCTCAGCTGTGCCTTGTCTCTGTGCCCCTAGGTGACAGCTTCGCCGTGAGCGCCTCCCTGGCGCGCAGAGGCCTCGAGGACTGGATGGTGAAGCAGAAACCCGCCGGCGGCGGCGGCAGCAGCGGCGGCAGCAGCTCGGGGCTCCCGCACGGCTGCCCGCAGCGCGCCGCTGGCCGGCTCTCCGGCGCCAGGGTAGGTGCGCGCCCCGCTCTCCGCGCCCCGCTCTCCGCGCCCCGCTCTCCGCGCCGGGGACCCCAGCGCCCCTCCCGCCCTCCCCCGCCGGGGCTGCCCCGCGCTGCCCGCCCGCGCCCGGGCCGCCGCTGCGAGCCGCAGAGCGGCCTCGGGTCCGGCACGGAGAGGGGGAGCGGAGCGCCCCGCGGTGCCGCCGGCCCCGACCCTCGGCGGGCGGCAGCGAGCGGGGCGGCGCTGGGGCGCCCGGCATCCCGCGCCCGGCCGTGCGCTCGGCTGGCGAGACCCGCTGGGCGCCCAAGTCTGAGACACGTCGGCGGAGCAGTGCGGGAGGGAGAAGTGCCCGGGGCGCGCCGCGTCGGCCGCTTGCTCCTGGGTGCCCGTGCCCGGCTGCTGCGCGCCGCAGGGGCGGCTGCACGTGTCGCTCGTCCTGGCTGCTGCCGCGCAGTGGTGGTTCCGCGCCCGCGCCCGCCCCCGGCTCTCCCGTGCAAGGCCGGCGGGAGCAAACGGGCGAGCTGCCTTCTTGTTTTCCTTTTGGTAATGTTGTCTCTTTAAACAAAAAGGCATGATGGGAGGTAAACAAACTGAACAGGTCTCAGATATGGTCCTCGCAGTGTCTGGGGTATGATCCAGGGCTTACAGATGTTTGCTGAAAGTCTCCCATTGACTTGAGTGAGCTCTGCCTCAAGCCCTTAAAGCTGGATCAGTGGAAAAGTAACCTGAGAGCTGGGGAGAGGGGAATCTGCCTCCCCAGCAGCCATGTGGGTCTGAGAGCACGGGCAGAGCAGTGCCACCACCGCCTGCCGCTCCGCAGCTCGGTGGTCACTGTACAGTCGGCATCCTGGACTGCTCGTGTCCCCAGACCAGGAGGAAAGATGAACTTGAGCGTGGAGAAGAGGTTTGTTTGCAGACATACTTCTTTTTAGGGGTGGTCTTGAAGTGCACAAAAGCTTTGTAGGAGGGGAAAAGCTAATGATGACTCTTTAGGTTCCCCCAGTCTCATGTTTAGAGGAGGAGAAGTGTGTGGGAGTCACTGGGAGTAAGGGGAAAGAGGGAAATGGTGTAAGTGTAACTGATGAGTATATTCACTTTGCTTCATGTTCGACTTGTGAATATTGTTGGTTTACGTGATTTTTATTGTTTAACTCAGAGAAAATGTGTCAAAAGAGAAACTATCATTAAAAATGGCACATACCTGTATGTCACAGACGTGGAGAGTAAAAAGCCTGCTTTTAGTTCGTTTTCATCATCCCCATTTTTGTGAGCCAGGCTTTTCAGATATGTGTTCTACCTTTCACATACATACTTCTCTAGGAAAGAAAGCTAAGCTGACCAAACTAAAAAGGGGAAAAAACATGGGTTTAAAATACAGCAGTTAAAGGTCACAAACTCTGACTTGACTTCGTGAAACATTTTCTTCTACAGAGATAGTTTGCTATCTGAAAAAAAAAAAAAATCAAAGATACTTTGCTGTTCACAAAACTCCTCAATTCCATGTGCTCTGCTCGGCTAGAATGACAGGAGAATTAAGTATTTCTTTTCTTACTCAAGGTGTCCTCCTCAGGAAAGCTCAGCAGTTAGTGAGCTATTAGCTAAAAATTCGCCCATACTTTTTAGTGCATTATGAAACTGTAGATAGGTTTAAGTATGCTTGAATGCGCTGTTCCTGTGAGGCTTTTTACTGTCATCCTGATACAGATGTTTCAGAATGTTTGAAAATACTGACAGCGAATTGCCTAATCTATCTGTTTGTATCTGCATGCACGTAAGGCCTGCTAAGTGACCTTAGTTTATTTGTCATCCTATCACAGGAAAGCTGTGACAGCTACATTACAGTTCCTTTAAAACATGAACTTTTGGTAATGTGGAAGGATACATCTCTAACCCTCCATTGGAAACAGATGTGTCATATGTACACATATGACAAGGATCTTGGAGTCACAACTATTGACTCCATAACTGAGGTTGCAAGACTGTTTCCTTTTCAAGATTTCTCTTTGATCTCTTCTATAATTGTACCAAGATACACCGTGAATTGTAGCCTAAGATTTTGGTTCTGAATTCACCTCAACGTGTAGAAATACTAGTCGCTTCCAGTGATCCATCACTTGCAGTTGTGTGGGACAGTTGTGTGTTCCCAAACAGTGAAGTGTTGTTGCACTCGAACTGCTATTCCCCTTACTGTTTTAAAATTCCAGTTAAACTATTCAATTAGCTTACAGGGCTCTATGGAGCAGTGCAGTTTTATTGTGTCATGATTGAAAGTTTGGTTTCTCATTAAAACATTTTTTCCTGAAATAGATCTTAATTGCTGCCTCTGTGATTTATGGCAGAAGTAGTTAGATCAAACACTGATGAAAATGATATTTGGATTCAGAGAAACATCCAGTGAGTTTAAAAAAACAATGATGCTAGAAATAACTTTCCTCTTAGGAATCCTTAACCAGGGTTTTGTTGATGGTGGTTTCGTTAGCATTTAGGGCCTTTTTCTGTGAAATCCAGTGTACTTCCAATGACCTTTTGATGGGAGAGGAGAGCACTCAGTTGCTTCCAAGTCTGAAACTTTAAAGATTTGGATCATTTTGATTAGAACTTGCAAGTGATAGTTAAATTTGAGTTATATTGCTCTATAAAAGCCAAAAATTCTGTGTTGGTTGGAGCTGGAAGGCTATTTTCCTCAAGAACAGAGACACTGAAATGTTTGACTTAACTTTGTCATCCAGGGAAGATGATGCTGAAGTACAGAAGGATTCGTGTAGCTACTTTCAAGAAATAGGAATGAATGACTAACATAGGAAAATAATAACGTTTAGTTTGTGCTCTCTAGAATATGACTGAATTTACATGGACAACTCTCATAAAGCAAGTGTGGAGCAGAGGGAGGTCTGTGTGTCAAACACTGGAGGGGTGTTTGACACAGGTAAGGCGTGCGACAGCTCTTCTCTTCCTCGAGTGCGGTTGTGAGAGTGTCTTGGTGGGAGCAGACTTGCCCCAGCTGATGGCCCCCAGCGGTCCTGGGGAGGCAGCTAGTTACTGCCAAACGCATCAGTCACCTGGGAAGGATCTCGCAGCTGTAAATTGTTGGGTGAAGGCAAGAACAAGGCTAAGGGGAGTTTATCTGAACGTGCTTCTGGTGTGTAAACAGCCTTTCTGTCCTGGGCTGCCAGCTGGGACCCCGTTAAGCCAGTGCCACCCACCCAGCAAGGGCTGCTCCGCCCCAGGCGTTCTGATGGCAGCAGAGGTGGAGGGCTGAGCCGCAGCCTGCCCCTTCCACCGTGCCGCGCTGGAGAAAAAGGGGATCTTGAGGCATCCGTGAAAGGTATGAGGTCCTCAGTTATCTTTTATTTTCAAAGCAAATTGAAGCCACTGAGGTTGTAAATCCATTAAAGCAAGAGCAATACATTTCTTTCGCTACTTTATGGATGGATGAACTTGCAGCTGGAGAAGAGGACAGGTTTCGTGACACTATGTGGATTATCTTGAATAACTTTTAATTTATTCAGTGTGTTTACTTTTGCAAACTATTTCTGCAGATTGACGTTGTTTGTGAATATATATGTCTGTATTTATTTATTTATTTAACTGAGAAGTGGTTCTGTGCTAGAGGGGAAAATTTTTAAATATGACATTTGCTTAGTTCAATTTACTTTTATCTTCAAAGCCGTAAGAAATTTTACTAGTTTCTTGCTTGCATGTCTCCTTGAGATCAGAGTTTGGGATTGAAAAAATCTGTTGTTTTTAATTAATTTTTGACCAGTTCGCACTGAACGCAGTTGGAAGTTATCATTTTAGGAAAAAGAGGAAAGACTTTAGCTTTCCAGTTTTATTCTAAGGGCCATTTGGTGCTGTTGATCCTCATCTTCAACCCCAACTGATATTAATTAAGAGTTCCCTGTCTGGTCTGGGAATAATCCAGTGTGAAGTGCTGAGGCACATCCTTGCCTCTGAGGTGGGGCTTGTTCTCCATTTGTTCTGTGCCTGTAACTGCCAGTGACATTAATGGGCATTCCTTGCGTGGCTGAGAGCAGAGCGCCCCGGTGTCAACTGCACTGCTCCTCCAGCAGCGTCTTTCTTGATAAATTAAAAAAAAAAAAAAAAAAAAAAAAAAAAAAAAACCACAAACCAATCCCCCCCCTCCAAAACCTTTCCCAGCCCTCCACTGTTCAATAGCATGTGTGTGTGCATACACGTGTGCATGTGAAAACCTGTAGCCCTAGATGGATACAGTTGCATAGGTTTTGTATCCAAAATGCAAATAATAAAATGCAGAAAAGAGACTTTAGTGGTCTGTATCCACTATGTCTTGAAGGCTGTTAAGTGGAAGATTTAATTGTAACAGTACTTCAGGGTCATTTCATGGGTTGAATGACATTTGACAGACTGTTTTCTTATTGATGTGGTGACAAGATCAATTAGCAATTTCCTTGGGTGCTGTCTTGTGTGACTACTTTAAGGGATCTTTTAAACTCAAATGTTTTCAAGTACATTAATGCAGGTATTGTATAGCTAATTAATTGTATTGACTCTGAGGATTAAAAAAACAACAGACTCAGCAATGCTAGATATTGGTACGACTGAAAAAATATTTTGATATATAGAATATGATGTATATGATATTTAAAATAAAATTGTGAAACTTTGTATTGAGAGAGAAGCAGAGTCTTATGTAGTGTTGAAATCTGGTGCCAACAAACCAAGATAATTTAATTAGCAGTGTACATAGTACATCTTGACAGCTATGGTTTGGGAAAATTACAATATGAATATTAACACTCAAAGAGTCTCTGCAAGTATTAGTGCCACGGTGATGAGATTAGTGAATTGGCCAATACTGTAGCAGAAAGCTGGATTCCAAGGGAATTATCCTTGAATGATACCAGTTGGTGCAATTAAAAGCCACAATTCAGTTGCCATATGGAAAGTGTTAGACATCCTTACATGGTTTCAAAGCTATGTGCCGGAGGTTAAATTGACATATGAAGAAAAGCATAAATTAAATATTTTGTGTTATGAAATTAAAAGTTGACTTTGCTTGAGCCATATGGAGGAGGTGGGTGGAAGACAATCTGCATTTCATCTGGGCTTGTTTTAAAGGTATTTTAGGTTTAATGTGGCGCATACTTAATTTGGGAAGTTGATTAGAAAGCTGAATGGCCCGTGAAGTTTCTGCAAACAATCTTGTTAAAGCAACTTTTTTAAATGTCTGACCACCCTCTTTCTCCCACCTGCTCTAGAATGGATTACTTAGGTTGATGTTTGTAAGAAGGAAGCGTATTCTCGCTAGTAGCTGGGTGAAGTCCTCCTCCAAGTGACGTGAGAAAGCTGTCTCTTGGGCTACTGAACAGTTCCGCCTGGCTTAGCTTAACCTTAATTCTTCTGAATGGGAAGGCCTTGCTTACAGAGTACATTTTCTTCTTCTGTAAATTAGGATGAAAAGTACTAACAGCGTGTTATATTCTTTAATGACTCTAAATGTAAATAATTTACTCCAGGCTTTACACTAAACTTTGCTTGTAACAAGAATGGGAAATTTGTTGCACATGATTTTTGACATATGGGAATGTTCTTCAGAGTAGAATTCATTAACAGAAGGTTCTTCTATAGGTTTTTGTGAGATCTATAATAAGACCCAGGAGGAGCTCAGTAAGTGGATATTTGTAGGCACCCTTCAGAAGATGATCTTAGTTGACTTTTATGGTTTCTTTTGAATTGGGTTAGGAACAGAGGAAAGAAAAGTCTCTTGAGTACTGAAACTTTGTAAGAGTTAGTTTTTCCAAAGCTGGGGAAATAATTGTTCAGTGATGATTTTTAAATCAAAAAGAAACTTTGCTCGCCCTGCTGCAGCTGTTGGCCTTTATAGAAAATATTATGGATGAGTTATGCTTCCTGAGTGTTAGCACCAAAACCTGGTTGAGAAGTAAATGGTAGATGTTGAAATGTACAAAATATGTGGAGTAATTTTTGGTAATTAATTGCTTTTCTAGGTTATATTAGCTATATAATTATGACTCCTGAAAACTCAGGAGTCTTCAGACTATATGATATCTATAAATACCTTTTACTGCAAAATAAGGTGTAGTTTTTGTTTCAAAATTTGATGTGAAGAAATGGTCAAATAGACTTTCCCTGTCTATTTGTTTAGTTATATCTGCCAACATTGGCAGCAAAACTGAGCTTGTATTTACTCCTGCAGAGTAAGTACAGCTATGGGAGATTGAGTTGGACTGTATTCCATTCAAGAATTATTAACCAAGTTCCAAATGCAAAATCTTCATTGTGTCTGATTTCTGAGCCAGCACAGGGTGTTTGTATTGGAATATCTCATGACATTTGTCTTGCAGTGGTGGGACGCCAGTGGTGTTAGCTGTGGTGAAAGGGCTGTGCTGGAGCAGATACTTCTACTGCTGCGTAATCGAAGCGGGGGGGGGGGGGGGGGGAGGGGGAAACAACTTGGGAAGGTTCAGCTATTGCTGTCCTGGTCCCTTTGCAAGGGATGCAGCTGTACAGTGTATCTGCTCTTTGTAAACTGCTGGTTTTATTTGTATCACAGAGGTACTGCACATTTTATCCTGGCATTGGCAGAATAGCAATGACACTTTTGAAGGTATGAGATGTCATTTTTCAAGTTGGAAAATACTATATTGTTTCTCGCAAACACACTGCTGTCATATCCATTGGTTAATGCCGGTCGTGTCCACTGGTTAATAAGGCCAGGTGTGTTGGCTTGTTGTGTGACTGGCATTCAGGCAGGCTTATGTCTGCCAGAAAGTGTCCAGCCGGATTCCCTACTACCTGTGTGTGTGCTTCTCACGTGACCTGACATGTGCCCATCATTTGCGAGAGGTCCTCATGTTTTAGTCCTGCAGAATCTAATCCTTTAAGAAAGGAATTGATGTAGTGTCTTGTTGGGAGGTCCTGCAACAGCTGTAAAGTTGAGTACCACTGACTTTCTTCATGTGCTGTGGTCTATTGTATATTATAGGGCAATAAATAATCCTGTTATTTTAAGCTATAAGACTTTTGGTAGATTAAATCCTTTTGCTCCTCAGTCTCTCCTGGCCACAGTCTGGCCTTCTGAAATCTTATCAGTGCCTTAGATCTCAATGGCTAAAAAGAGATTAGTAGAAATATGCCTAGAAGATACTACCAGACTACCCACTTGGCAGGGGTAAGGGAACACCCCCTCCTCGCTGACTCGAGCCAAGGGCCCTGCCAAACATACATGAGAAAAAGTTGCTTCTTAAATCTGAAATTGTTGTGAACAAGACTCATCAGGCAAACAGTTTTTCTGCCCTTTCTCAAAGCCCTGATGGCTTGATCATTTTCTCCAAGATCCCTTCTCCAGTTGTAGTCAGTCTGAATATGCAGTGGAACTCCAAAATTCATACAGCGGGTGTGAACGGATGTCTCCAAAAGTGCCATTTGTTTCATTTGGGGAAAGGTTGTCCCTTCCTGATTCATGCACATGACTGGCTAAAGCCTTGAAGCATGAGACTTGATGGTCTTCATTAATAGAAAGATATCAAAAATATTGCAGATATGTTGGAAGCAAGGGGTTGGAATGAGGAGAGCCGTCATTTCCAGATCACTGCAAATGTGACAGCGTGTGCTTGTGTGCCGCTCCTCTGCCCTGGCACTGCACTTCTGTTATCTGCTAGACTACCAACCTCATTTTTGGTTGTAATGGAATTTGGACTGAAATGCAGGCTCAGTAGCACGGGCCTCTATATCACTTGCAGTGAGAATCCCTTGAGAACGAGAGACCCTTCTTTGAAATGTGGGAGGAGATCAGTTATGTTCTGAACAAAATTTACAGCAGAGAACTTCTGAAGTGCCTGGATTTTTCAGCCCTGTAACCTTGGGCTCCAAACTAACAACTGTATGCAGCCTATGTAACTTTAGCTCGTAGATGGATCGGTATGTGGTCAGAACAGTCTGTGCACTGTCCATCCGGAGAAATACTTTGTGTTTTGTGATTAGGGTGGAATTTAATGCATTTGGGGGCATTACTGTGGCAGCTTTAAAGGGATTAAGTATATTGAGGTTCCTATTAAAGTGTAACGCTGTGATTCAAG
Source organism: Dromaius novaehollandiae (assembly GCF_036370855.1). Classification (NCBI taxonomy): domain Eukaryota; kingdom Metazoa; phylum Chordata; class Aves; order Casuariiformes; family Dromaiidae; genus Dromaius; species Dromaius novaehollandiae. The sequence continues at coordinate 8,582,932 of NC_088110.1, read as the reverse complement.
ATCTGTGAAAGAAAATCAAGCATGGGTGTTTGATCTTGGGGTGCAGCCTCACATGCTGTGAGGCATAAAATAAGGGGATGGACTCAGTAGGGAAGTGACAGAACAAAGTACTGTCTTGCAGGAGAAATGGGATTTGGGAGCAGCCTTGGATCTTTTGATCCCTACTCTGATGCGAATGATGAGTGGTATGGAGGTGACAGGTTTGTACTGGGGGAGGAAGGAGGACGGCAGATAGTGTGTTGCGCTGCCCTCGGAGAGAGTCTGCTGTCTGATTCCCCAAAGATTTCCTAGTGGTAGATAAGGACTAAGGCACTTCCTGGTGTCCTGTCTTAAAAACCTTCGATTAACCTTAAAGGTTAATTTTGAACGAGTTAGGTAAAGAAAGTAGTAGCTGTAAAACTAAGTCCTACGCTTGAAGTGCCATATAAAGAACAAACGCCTGCTTGGGGGAGCAGGAATTTTCTCTGAGCACAGACTGCCCCAGTCCTGAGCTCGCAGAATAACAAGCAGTCTCTGTATTGCATAAGATGCTGTGGTTGAGCCTGTATCAGTGTTTCTGTAATAAACCACTCTTTTTTTGAAACAATAAATAATAATTTTGCTTGTGAACTTTCCAAGTCTCTCTCTGTTCACATAGCGTACGTGTGTATAAACTGCAGACACTCGTTCCCCTATAAAGAGAGAACATCACAGTCTAGCAAACAGAATATCTGTCATTCCAGCTGAGCGAGGTCTAAGGCAATAACCCAAAATGTCCTGGAAGAAATTCTAAAAGGCATTGAAGAAATCAATCGTCTGATCCTAGAGGAAAGCCTTTGATGTGATCCTGGTAAGTTTATACTGGGAGCCTGCCTGTTTCTTTATGGTCAGCCTTAGACTTTCTATATGAAAAGTGGATCAAATAATTTCATATGCTTCTGCTTTAAAAAAAGATGGTTGATAGCTTTCTAAAGTGTACACACTGTTTAAATGTAGATTGTGGCTTTTAGCCGAAGCCCAGGTGGGGAGGAAGGGCTTTTCAAAACAAGTACTTACAGAAAAATAAATAATGCTTTGATATTTTCCCATGGAAAAACTGTGCCTCGTTTAGCCATGCTGAATATTTAATTTTATTTTGAGGGTAAACCTCACAGGTTATCTCAGTTAAAGCATTTGTGTTTAGGTAAAGCTAATGTGCAAGGTCTTGTTCCTGATGTGCATGCACGTGTAAAAGAAGTTTTTCAGAATAAACTACTACATAAACAAACTACTTTAAGAAGTATATTTTTAACTAACTCAGTGCAGTTGGGCATTTAAGTTTATATCATCTTGAAAATTTCTGCAATATTTTTCTGGACATTTAGGTTATGATTCGAAAGCCCTGCTGCAATAGAAGGGAAACCTCTCATTGCTTTCAGTGGTTTTGTATCAGGTTATTTGCCGCATCAGAGGAAGAGGAGGGAGGGCTCAAGTGGTGAGACTAATAGTCTCTTTATCTGGAAGCTACATTGATAGTATAGTGGTAATGTATCTTCCTCTGCAGAGGCAATTTGTCTGATCACTTTTTTTATGACAGGCTCATAAAAGTTTTCACAATTTTATTGCCACCTAAATTCTCATCTGTAGTTAGCAATGTAATTTTGCAGGTAGGTTAAGAAAGCATGTTTTGAGGAAGGCTATTCCCACAGCACTGCAATGTGCTTGTTAAGGTACCATGTGGCTTTCATTGTTTGAAGAGTTTTTTCTTTCCTTTTCTCTTTTCTCTCTCTTTTCTTTTTTTTTTTTTTCTCATGCAGAAGTAAATGAGATCTGTCACTGTCTAAGCTATTGCAGTGGGCTTTTCATTGAAGAGCAGTCACTCCTGGGTTAAAACATGGTGGCAGATGGCAGAAAAGAAAGAAGACACCAGCTGAGGGGACCGTATTGTATTCATTGATGCTACATAGGAGATTTCATTGAAATTTGGTCATCAGCCTTAACAGGACACTCTCTTCCAGATGTGCTATTTTAGCTATTAGTTTGATTTTGTATTGTTTAGATGTAACTTTAAAAACCTGAATGGAATTGCTGCTTGTGAGATCTGTGTGACAAAAGTCACAAGTAAGGCAAGTTTAAGTTGCCCAGGTTCCTTGAACATTTGCTGTTAACCGGGAGGGAACAGCTAGGCTTCAGTGTGCAGATGGTGTCACTGCTTCGTCAGTGAACACATGATGTGCTGTTTAAACGTATCCCTAATTTGTGGCCACCTCCGATTTTCACCGTCGGGGAATGACAGGCATGAAGGCAGCGCAGCGATAAGCCCCCTAGATTTGCCAGTAAATGGAGAGCGGACTATAGGTAATGAATGTCTCCGGGGAGGTGGCGTTGCAGCTCTGCGCGGTGATCTGAGCCGCCTCGCGTGGCTCCGATGGCAGCACCAGCAGCCGCGGTCAGCAAGTAAGGGAATAAACCACGAAAGGCGAGGAGAATTTCACCAGCGCTGGGGAAATAGGAAGGCAGTGCTTGTCAAATAGAGCAGAACGGAGAGGCTGGACAAGAAAAATGCAATCTCATCCCCGTAGGGCTAAGCGAGGACAGAGACCCCCGTCCTGCCCTCCGGTACAGTCTGAGGGTCTCCTAATCCCCAGCCGTGGGGGAGGCTTCCTCCCTCTGGTCCTTCCACGTGTGGTGTTAGGGTGTATCGATTTCAATGTCAAGGATTATCAGGAGTGGATAACGAACTCTACCTTTGGTTATGTCTCTTTTAAGAGAGACGTGCCAGTGCATGTTTAAAAGCAGGGTTTAGGCCACAAGGCTAATGGTAGTGGTTATCTCCTAAAAACCGGCTGAGCGCAGGGTTAGAGTTTGGCTTTGGATGCCAATGCCGGGGGCCGCGTGCTCCTCGCTGGCAGCAGCAGTGCCCGCAGGGACCCAGCTCACCAGACCTGCCACCTGCTGACGCTTGGCCTCATCTGTCTGCAAGCAGAGAAGAAAGGGCGTTACCGGGGCTTAGTCATGCCCAGCTCGAAATCTGTCTCCTCGAGGCCATGAGGACGCAGCAGCTGTGTTCTCCGCGGTCTCCGGGTGCCCCTCTCCCGCGGGTTTAAGGCCGGGCTGGTCGGCGGCGGCCCTCCCGCAGGGCAGCGCTCCCCCTCGGCATCCTTGGCCCGGGTGGAGCGCGGTGGTTCCCCTGTTCCCTTAACCAAGTCCCGTTGCCGGCAGGGCTTCCCCAGGCGTCGCCTGCCTCCCGGAGCGGCCGAGGCGGGCCTTGCCCAGAGCGAAGCGGTGCCGGCTCGGCCGCGCGGTTGGCTTGCCCGTGCGCCGTGGCGGGCGAGAGGCGGGAGCGGCGGCGGCCCCGGCGGAGCAGAAAGGGTCGTGCCGCCGGGGTTACCCGGCGCCGGTGCTGGGCACGCCGCAGGTGATCGCGGAGCGAATGTTGTTTAAAGCGCCTGTCCCACGGCTTCACAAATGTGCTCTGACCAGAGGATGTTTTTCTAACTTCAAAGGGCTTCTCAGGCTGGCTCGGTGCCTCGCAGACTGAGTCCACAATCCCTCTCCGCTCGTGATGTGTTCTGCCATGTGTGATTTCTTCTTCTTCTTTTTTTTTTTTTTTTTTCCTGGTATGCGATGTTTTCTTAAAGCGGCATTGACCTGTGTTCAAATGAAACTTGCTCTTACGCTTGTAAACACAAACTTGGCGTGTGGGCAGTTTTCATCTTAACCTGATGTGTGGGTTTTTTTTTCTTTTCTTTTTTTTTTTTTTTTGAAGCAAGAATACACATTAAAAGGACGAGTAACTTATAGGGAAGGGAAAAAAATTAGGAAAAAAAAAAGAAATAAACTTGCAGCAGCCTTTTAGTTGCACCACGCAGAGGCTTCTCCCTGAAGCTGGAGGTGACGGCGTGGGTCCTCTGCGAGCGCGGAGGAGCAGCGCGCGTGTCCGGCTCGGCAGCGCCGGTGTTACAGGAGGTCGCTTTGTCTGGAATTTGCCCCCGCGCGGGGAGTGCGAAGGGAAAGCAAAGCCCAAAGGAGGAGAAAACGCAGAGAACCAGGAACATTTAACACTGACCTGATTTTTTTTTTTTTCTTCTTTAGCAATGCTATATTAAGATAGACTTTTAGGAACCTGTTTGTTTGTTTTTAAATATTAAGGATTTTTCTTCTGTAGTGCTTTGTAGCATGGTTTCTGAGGGGCATTGCTTCCAAGTTAATGTAAAAACTTGCTTGCTTTTTAGAGCTGAGGATTAGAAGTGACTCAGTCTCTATGAACTCGGAGCCAGATCCTTTTCCTGTTGGAGTCCGTTGGCTCCGTGAGAGCAGCACTGGGCTCTGCAGCGTCTCCGGAGGTGGCCGGTGCGGCGCTGGCAGTGGCTGTGACTCTGGGAAGGTCTGATGTGCCGCTCCGTAAGTTGTGCTGCTGGACGCTGGTTTTTGCAATGTTGGTGCGTTCGTTAAAACTAGACCAAGCGGACTAGTGACAATGAATAGTCTCGGGTTTTAAAGTCATTGATTTTTAGTTTACTGTTATTACTGCTATGGGTGTTCTGGACTTTATAAGAAAAATACCTTTCATCAAAGAAAACAACACCTTACAAACCAGACCACGATCCTTTCCGTGCGCCAAGGGACTGAAGGAGCATCTGCCCTGCCCTCGCCGTAAGCCGTCGGGCTGCGAGTGGTGCTCCGCGAGCGACGCAGCTCCGCTCCCCGGGCACGAGGGCACCGCAGCCTCGCGCTTAATTATTAACCCAGCTTTCAGATGCAGCTTGATCCCAAAGTCCCAGAGACCAGCCAAGATCCTGGGGAAGCTGGTGATCTCTGGGCTCTGAAGCCGTAACAGCAAACAACCTGGGCTCTCCTGCCGTTGCGTGATTATCGACAGGAGCCATCCTGCCACGTTTATTTTGGCTAGTTTTAAAGCAGGTGGCCAGGATGAATTCCTGGTTTCAAAGTCACAGCTGCCGCTTTGGAACTGTGTAAGAAGGGCTTTGGTTTCTTAACACAAAATAACTGAGCTGCTGTTTGGTATTAGAGCATCATTATTCTGGGAAATGCGCTCTTCATTTTAAAAATATCTTCTGTATGGAAGTTGAAAGTTTATACCTCATGATTCTACGGGCAAAGAGCTGAAACGGTTCCTTGTTTGACTGATGACTGCAAATACTTAAGAATTCCTCAGTGATTTGAGTCAATGGAATCTGACGGTAGTATTAAAAATTAATAGCAATATTTATTAGAAATACAGAGTTACTACAGCAGTCTCTTATGTTGGTTGGCATTAAATCATTTCTGTGTTTTTTTTTTTTTTTTTTTAGTAACTACCATCTTAAGATTTTTACCTTTTAACTGGGTGTCTTTGTGGCAGTCAGCCCCAAAATGTTCTCTTTATCACTAAATCACTTAAAAAGACCAAGTGGACTTTATACCATCTCACTAAGGATGCTGTGATTAAGTAGAAGGAAATGTTCCATTACAAATCCCAGTTTCCTCTCCTTATAAAATTTTATTTTAAAGTCAGCCTCCTTGGATGACTCTTTCAATAGTGTCAGCAATTGTATCAGCAGAATGGTGCACATTTGTTGTTGAAAGTATAAAGAGAATTCATGAAGGAGTTTGTTATGCATTTTTCCTAAGTATGCTATTCACTGATTTTTTTTTCTTTGTATTCCTTGCCACCTTATGATATCATAATGTTTTTTCCTACTTTCAAAATTTCATAGATATATATTTATAAAAAATGTCATGTAAGCCTTTTTCTAGTGTAAGAGGATGTACTTTTTATGCAAGGCACACAGCATGGGGTTTTCTGGGCCTTCAGTCTCATAAGATTCTGTCTCACAATAAAAATATCAAACAGGAACGAGCGGAGAGCATTCCTCTGAGACTGCACGAGATGCTCTCTGAAGGACGAGGAGGGGGGAGAGCTGGCTGCGGCAGAGGCTGGGTGCCCGGGCAGGGGAAGCTGGCTGCGAGCGAGCCTGCAGCTCGGGTCGGTTCGTTTAGACAGGCACAACCTTCTGCTCCTTGAAGGAGGCAAAGGGCAGAGTTAGGGTTCCTTTGGTAACGGGAACAAATGAGTCTAGGATTCGTATGCACAAGATGTAACAAAACCTTTGACCCGTTGTCGTTGCAGGAAGGGGTGAGAATCTGGGCACATCAGAAGCACAGGCAGTGCAGGGAGGGATGTCTGGGCATTCGTAATGGAGAGTGTCCTTAATGCTTTCTGGTTTAGTCATAAAATCACTTTTTGTTTGTATTTTTTCCTCTTGTGGTGATAGTTAACAGCAGTTCTGTTGTCTGTAGGAAACTGTGTGTTCTAGTGCTGCATTTTGTACATTTATCCATTAACAAGTGGTGTTGGACCATATTGTATATACAATTATATATGGCAGAAAGATTCTCACTAAATTAAAGTTTTCAGAGGTTCAGACACAGGTTCACTGTGCAAATCCCTTTGTCTCTGATAACAGGATATGTTTTTGGTCATTGGGGCTGACCAGTGTAGCCACTTGGGTCCCTACTTAGTGGTTAAGATTTTTACAGGAGACTTGTATTCTGGTCGAGACCTGACATGAATTGTATATGCTTCCTCAAATCACTCAGACTTGAATCTTCACGGGGACCCAAGATAGCTAAGCACCTACCACTCATTGAAAGTCATTTGTTTTCTCTTTGAAGCTACTCGTTTTATCCACTTTTTCCCACTCCCCCGTCTGTGAAGTGGGAATAGTTTTTATCCTGTTACCTACCTACGCTGTTGGGGTAGTCAAAGAATTATTTAAAATTCATGAAGAGCTGCAGTGCCAACTGTACACTTGATTCATTGCTAAGCTGTTATGAATAAGCAAAGTATTCATTATATACTCTCCTGAGGAAAGTAAGGACATAAGAAACTGAAGGAAGAAAAAAAAACTTGAATTCCTCTTAGAGTGTATATATACCCCCCTTGCAAAAAAGAACCTCTTAAATTGATGGCTCTTCTGCTCTACAGTAATTTTTTTCTTCTGTAATGTGTCTTTCTTTTCCTAACTTCACAATCCAGTGGTCCAAGACATCCCTTTCTCCATATGTTAAAACTATTTGACTAATACAAACTTTTTAGAAAGAGATCTTTTACTTCCTGCTCATCTGAAGGAGAATTTGGACGAGGTTAGGAGGTGGTGGAAGTGGCAGACCTATAATACATGAGCTGAATTTCAGCTCCTTGTTGGAGGCCCCTGTCCTAGGACACATGCATTCAAGTGATGATGCTTGTAGGCTTCCTACCTACTCTAGCTCACTTTTGGTAAGGCTTATGAATTCAATGCAAGAGTAGTAAAAATTTAGGGATAGAGTGTATGGCTAGCATGTGTATAAATGATAACAGATAGATAGCGTAGGATGAGGGGAAAGGCACTCTTCCACTGTTACTATTTGAGATGGACTACACAGGCCCAACTGAAGGGGAAGAAAAACGTTTGTTAAAAATTCATCATTGACTGAAGATCATCATTGCAGATGCACCAGCTAGACTTGAGGCTTTGCAGGCAGATGACCTTTTCTGCTGTTCACTTGGGTAATGAAATTACCCTCTCTTGAAGGTTATTCTTTGGAGCAGTGGAGTTTGCACATGAGTGAAATGCATGTCAAAATGTTTACAATGAAGTGGAGTGGAGTGGTGAGTCAAAGCAGTAGCCTTTTGTTTTTACTGGCTCTGTAATGGAGAGCCTTGTAACGAGGCTGAACTCTGCCTCCTGTTCCGCTGGGCCTTTGTACTGTTTGGAGCACAAAGTGGAGCAGGTTTACAGGTTAACTGACACCTCATCCCTCCCCCTTCTGCTGTGTGGCAGTGATGTATCAGCCACCTTTTCATGTTTAGAAATGGGGGGTGATGGCCAGTGATGGATACGCCAAGCTTCTAGTTGTTGTCACTCAGTTCTCTGCTGAAAATGGGACTTGTTCTTTTAAACGATAGCGAGCACAGTTCACTGTGTGGTGCTGAGGACAACGTTATTGTCCTGTTGCAGTGTAGTGGCGGTGAGCACACCTGTACAGCTGATCCAGGTGCTTTGGGAGCCAGGCGCGTCCCAGCCCCTGCCTTCCGCCCCCCCAATATATGAAGAGATAACAGACAAATTCTGCCTGGCTAAAGAGGAGTTAATGGCATCTTTAAACCTGTTGTTATGTATTTAAAGATAACTGCTCTGAATATTGAATTAAAAGGATGGATTTAATCTAATGGCTCTGTGGTTTTTGAAGTGTTTGATCAGTCTGGCTGGAATCATTGTACATTAGTTTGTGTGTTAGATTTGGGCACTTGTTGTCTAGAGAGTTTTGTGTCCGCCTAATGCCAATGCATTGCACTTTCTCAGCGGTTGTCCCATGCTTCTTTCTTTCCCTCCCAGTTCTGGTTATTTCAGGTCTGGGCACTTAAGCTATTAGATACTTTCATTTTAAGGGCTGTTTCCTTTGCCCTAATGGGCCTTAAATGCTATGTTGTTCAGAAACGCAGCATTAGTAGAGAAACAAAGCCGTTTGGGTGCCTGAGTAGCAAGGCGGGGTGCTTGGGTGTGGGGTGTTGGGCATCCTCTGCTGTCTTGCCCCCACCAGCACACCATGCAGAGCGTGCCATGCTATGACCTTTAAGGTAATTATGCGCAGTATGTACTGACTAACTGTACTAGACGTGCCATACTGATGGCTAACCACATGCACATAGCATATATATTTTGGGAGCTTAAGCAATTTCTCCTCAGATCTGCTACTTCCTCACTTCTGTTTGTGACTGGGAAGCTGGTGGAGCAGTTCCTCCTGCAAGAGCATAACCATTTCGGGGAGAGGACAGCGTGGTGGCTCTGCTTGCCGTCTTCCTGGAGGCGCTGGGAAAGCTGGAAAGGAAGAGTATGACTCAATGATTTGGCCATCTCACAGGCAGCTCCAGGGGTTGGGCAGCTCTCAGTTGCTGCCTTGCTTAGAGTGGTGTTTAGGGTTGTAATATCACCCAATATACCTAGCAGAAAAGCAGTAAATTCATCTTCAGGAGCTGCTTCATATTATCTAGAAATGAAGAATTCCTCTGTAAGAATGGAATGCTTTTTATCCAACTTGCCAATTCCCATGCTTTGGCAGTGTACTTATCTTCACCATTTTGATGCTGTGAACAGGGGAAGGCCAAAAAACGTGTATAAAGGACTTTTACAGTCAATGGTATGTGCAGTATAGTAACCTATACAGTTAAAAAGGATTACAGGGAATGACCATCTGAGCAAGGGAGGCATCCCATCAGAAAATGTCTCTCTATTTCTTTGTAACAACTAAAATGCTGTCTACAGACTTTGAATCAAAGGTTTGAACAGCTTAACAAAACTAATCCCAAAAGCTGTATTAAACTCATTTCCTATGTATGGAGCAAATACTAGAGGAGTTTTGAAAAGCCATTGTTAAGAGCAGAGTTGGGGTGTGAGCTCCAAAGTTCTGATCTGAATTCAGACTTTCTCCACATTTGTGGTTTTGGTTTGAGCCTGTCTCTAGTTAGCAGGGATATAAATTTTAAAATTTACCCATATGGCTGTAGAATTCATGATTGTGCTGTGTTAGTAGTATAAGCCTTGCTTTTTCAGAAAGTATTTTAGAAAATACTTCTTCCTGCTGGGATCAGATACTTTCTTTTGCTGGGCAAACTCTGACTACTCTGGCAAGGAAGGACAGTTTGCCTGGGCCTAGTACAGACGCAAATGTAAAGTGTAAATTGTTTATATAAAGTTTTTTCTGTATTAAATTCAAAGTGAAACCTCAAGTTTGTATGCCCTCTACGGAGAAGTAAGTAAATGGCCTACCATTAATTGTTACTGTAATTTCAGACTAGCTTCATCCTAAGCAAAGGCTGATAATGTGTGAACATGTGCTATGGTTTGGAGATGATGGCAAGCCCATCAGATGCTGGATGGTGTCTGTTTTCAAAAGGGATTTTAGTGCTGACTTCTCTAGAGTTAGGTTCTGGCAGTCATAATTGTGTAGCAGAGAATATTATAAAAAGTGCTATACAGGCGTTCTCAAAGGCTTGGCACTTAGTCATAAATTTAATCTATTTACATATTTCCTGTACCACTGTACAAACAAACCAGTGGCAGAGTCCTGAAACCATTTTCTCAGGCAAAGTTCCAGTTGATACCAAAGAGGTCAACACTGAAAATAATCATTTGTTTAGAAGCATTTGAATGTGACCTTTAGAGAAATCCTCTTTCCTTTTGCTGACTTTCTGAACCCCTCATTAGGATCTGATTGAAAAATCGGTGGGAAATTTCAATGAGTTTACGCAGCAACCCTAGCTGAGATGTCACTTGCTGTTCCTTTGGAGCATTACAGGGGACACCAGTTCTTCAGAAACTGGCTTAGACCTATAGTATTCTTACTCTTCCCTGTTTCCCATTCCTTGTTGAATTTGCAGGTACCTCTGTTAGACCTGTTAGATCTGCGAGTAAAAGCATGCATAGTGAATAAGTGTGTTTCATGCTGGAGAGCAGATGCTGAAGCCAGTCCTAGTCCGACGAAGTTTTGAGTGCATATAGAGATCTTTTCACAAAAGCAATGTGCAATTATGGTTCTCTATCACTCTTAGAATATTCTTTCATTCCCAGGGAAGCCTAAAAAAGATGCTGGGCAAACCAGAAGAAATTCATAGAAGAGCTAAGGGTTGTTGAACTAAGAAGATTGAAAGAGCAAATTATTTGTTTCTTGTATACATAGGCAAACTGATAAAAGCTGTTCCTAAATAGTTGTTCTTATACACATAAAATAAAAGTCCTTTTATTTCTAAGTAATGAATGTAGTTACTTATACAAGCTTTTATTCTGATACAGTGCTCCCACGGCAGCTATTCTGGAATACCTATTCAAGTCAGTTGCCATATGTGAACATGCCAGTAAATACTACTGAAGCAATGACTGAATGAGAATGTAGTCTATATTGCTTGAGGTTTGAAAAAGGTTATTTAGAACTGCAAAGGAGTATTATTAGGAATAGTAACAGGAGGAAATTAAGAAGGAATCGATGTTAAAATGTACTAATGAAGATCTTTTCAATTGTGGAATAATTTTGGAAAATGGTACAGGTTTTATTTTCTCTCTCTGTTCTCTCTGTTAAAACTACGCACTTGACATCTCTACCTTTCTCAGATAGGTAATGGGAAAGGGTCTTCAAAGTCGAGTCCATTTAACTGACATTCTTCTACTGAAAAGGTAGATTAATTGTGTGCATCCAAGTTAGTGAAATGGAGATTTATGAGATTTTTCTCCTTCTGAGTGATACATTTTGTGTATGATACCATTCAGCGTAGAAGTTCTGTCACTTTAGGTGTAGATTTAGCAGATTGTGCTGAGAACAGGTAGTTGTAACTTGGAGATCTATACTTTATAAAGATCAATTATCCTTGAAATAAGAAATATATAGGAAAAGCCAAGCCTAGAAGTCATTTTCAGTTTGTAAATAGAATTGCTTGTGCAGCAGTGGACACTTTCCCCTGCTATTTCCTATAACAGAGTAGAAGTAAAATACTAGAGCAGTCAGGTTTCAGTATCTCAAAGGTGCTATTGGAGAGAAAAGATCACTCCAGGAGGAATATACATGTTGGGAAGGGCAGGGAGAGGGTGACGACAAGCCATTTTGCAATATCATATTTGCCTATGGCTTATAGGGAGTGCTGCAAAGAGCCTGAAGCTGTTAACACATCTGAGCACTGACCTTCGTTCTGGTTAGCATCACTCGGTCGGCAGAGAACAGTCCAGCAGCCACAGTGGCCAGGAGCTGGCCTTCAGTGGGTGGGCATTGTTTTAGTGGGAGAACCAATAACTTATTTTTGTTACAGTATAGACTTAGCAGTAAATTAATCATGATATTAAGAGGGAATGTATACATAGACATTACTTCACAGAGTTGTTGTAAATTCTACCCTTGCCATATTTTAATTTCCAAGGCTTTTGAACCTCAGACAAGGTGCCATAGATGTAGTTATTAAATTCTGCAGAAATATTTTTATTGGGTAGGACGTTGCTTGATGATGTAGCTGTGAAAGCCAAATTCAGAGACTAGCAAAAGTTTCTTTATCCAGGCATTTAGGAGGAAAAATATTATTTTGTAACACTCACTTATTATTGAAATACTTGTTCTAAATTTACTTTCTCTTTCCTGAATATACATTTTATATATTTATATATATATTTATATATATATATATACACACACACACATACACAAGATAGATAGGCTTAACAGTTTATTAAATTATCTGACAGCTTGCTTTTCCTGTAAGGCTGAATTCTCTAGAACGCCATGGGCCTGGTTTCAGAAGGGAGAGAGGAAGTGCAGCATCTCTCAAACAAGAGCTGTGACAATGCTTGTCACTGGGCCACCAATAATAAGCAGATGGAAACCCAGCTTTGGAAATAGTACAGTCTGATTCTCACTTCTGTGAGAATCTCACTTCTTCAGCAAACATGTGTTTTTATAGAGTGACCAGAGGACGTAGTGCTCTTTTTCAGCTTTTTTGAATACCCTCAAAAGACACTGGATGGGATATAAAAAAAAATCTAAAAAACTTTATACAGCTTACTTCTTTCTATGCAAACCGTAACTTACATGGGAGCTGAATTAGATTAAATACTGATTTAAAAATAGTGTCTAGTTCCCAGCTTTGCCAAGATGTTTCCTTTTTCTGCACTGGAAAGGGAAGCAGTGTTCCCTACATCTTTCTGTACCAAAATGTGTTCCTAATTATTTGGCTTCTCCTGGGGGTTTTCTCTTGGGTGGGTGGTTGCCTTTCTCCTTAAGCATATGAGGAGGGTCACAGCCCAAGTGAGGCCTGAAATAAGCTGTCTGTGCTGAGGACGTGTTGGCAAGCAGGTAAAGGCTGGAACGCCCGAGTAGTGGGTGAAAGCCCACCTCATCCCGCCCGACCCGGCTAGTAAATCCGTGCCTGCCAGAAATGGAGATCTCTTAGGATTTCAAGCACCTTGAAGGCTGACGCGAGTTTGGTTGCAGTTTTGGACAAACAGCTTCGGGGTAAGGGAGGCTGTGCGCACGCTGCCGAGCGGCCGCTCCGTGGGAGCCCCGTCCGCACCCCTTTTCCTCGGGGAAGGCTCCGAGCGCGTGGTCACCCGCTGCGCGAGCCCTGACAGCAGAGCTGCGTCACGCGGCAAGCGCCTGCCGCCCCTCGCCTAGGGGACACTTACAGCTGGGAACAAGGCTGGAGAGTTACGTATCAAGTGTAATGGGATGTAGCAGTGCTTTAAATAGTTTGAACACACCAGATATATATTCTGTAGCTGGAATTAATCAGGAACAAGTCAGGTATGTAGATTCCTCCCTTCGTCTTTATTTTAAGCGGGGCCATTTGAATAAACGCGTGCGGAGGGTGAGGGGACGCAATTTGCCTGTCTCTTTAAGCGTGTTGGTCTGTGCCTCGTTCACACACGCACTGTTTAAGCCAAGAAGCTTCAGTCTTTACTTCATAGATGCCATTTGGCTTCAATTTTCCACGTCAAAGTCCTTGGCAGCCAGAGGTGACTCGGAAGGGGATGAAACCTTTGTCCTGGGAGGCTCCGCGCGGAGCAGGCAGGCGCTTTTGGTGCGGCCGCCCCGGAGAGCCCGCTGCCCTCCCCGCTCCTGCCGCCACCCGCGAGGCTCCGGGCGCTTCTGCCAGCGGTGCTCCCTGCGCCTCGCTGGCGGGAACGTCCCTGGGAAGAGCTCGTCGTCATCGCGGTCTGGTGGCTTCCGCTGTGCAGGCTTTTAAGTTTTTCTGCATGGAGACTGTTGATCCGTTTGTATTTGCCGTTTGGTGACACAAAACTGTGAGCGAGGGTTTCTCCCGCTCCTCTGGGCTCCACGGCGCTGGCCCGGGAGCTGCTTCCAAGTTTACAAAAGGACTCTGTGGTTTAGACCTCGCTGATAAACTTTTTTGTTGTTGTTGTTGCAAAGTTGGATCCGATTTCTCTTGTCATAATGGTTGGTACATTTGGCAGCTTGCGTTTTAAATAATTAGGAGACAAAATTGGACTGTGTTTGAAATTCAGTATGTCTGGTATTTTCTTGTTTTACTTGGTGGTGTTTTTAATCCCCCTCTTAACTTTGAAGATGAATGCAAGACAGCTAGGAACCAAGGCTTGGTCACTCTTTTTTTGTCCTTTTTGAAACCTAGATCCAAGCCAGCTTCTCTTACAGTATTTCAGCCTCACCCTCCCAGGACGCTTTGAGATAAATCAGTGTCTTTATCAAAAGAAATAGGCCTTTTGTGGTGCTAACACTGTAACGTTAAATGTTCATTCTAATTTGCGGTGTTAAGACACATATTCATACAACATATTCATGCTCACGGTAAACTTTGCTTTGGATTTTGAAGCTTTAAAAATATGCCACTTTCTTAATTTCATGCTATAGTAACCAGTAAGGCAGTTTGCAGTCTAGATGCCTCAAAACTAAGACATTTTGGAAGGCTTGAGGAAAATCTTCAACGCCCTTCATTTTACGTGAAGCAATGTGACAGACTGAAAGGCAGGCTTTTCTTTCTTTTTCTTTTTTTTTCTTTTTTCCCCTCCCTTTTCACGAGACACAGCGCTGTGGGAGTGGTGAGAGAGGAAGTGCAGCAAAACAGGCCAACGCGGGAAATGTTCTTCCCATTTTAAAGGATCTGCATGACTTTTCTGGGTGAGGTGAATGCATTAAAAATATCCTTTACATAATTCTGAATCCTGTCTCCTTCCCACTCGGGAAGAGGATCCTCCTCTGCAATATTGTTCTGCATCTCTCAACAGCTATCCCTTCTAGTTCTGCTCTAGAAGTGGATGCAGTTTAACACCGAAGGAACTGGTATCATTAGAGCCAGATTCTGGAAAAGTACAAACTTGGCCTAGTTACCCATAAATCAGTAATATACTCTGAATTCACAGAGGAGTAACAAGACAAAATTTGTGACAGCGTGACTCAGGCTCTATCTTCCCAAGGCTGGGTGAAGAGGAGTACGTTGGAAGTAAGTAGATCTGGACAGCAAGTATGGAAGTCTAGCTCTCACTCAGACTCTTTTTTCCCCTTCTTTTTGAAATTATTGGCTTTATTTTACTGAGTTAATTTCTTTAGGCCAGATTTAATCATGTGAGAAAGGAGAACTTAGGAGTCCCTGTTTCTTAACTGTATAGCTACAAATGGCATTTCCAAGGAAACATTTTTTTTGTTAGTGGTCTGTCAAATATGGCACAGAAGGACAGTTGTGGCGCTTGCTCTCGCTTCACACTCTTGCAGGCATCTTCAAACGGAAAGCGTAGGAACCCGGGGATGGTTCCTTTGTTCGGACGGTTACTCAAGCGCAGGACTGAATGTGGCAGCATGGACGAATGTAACTTTGTTTTCATCTGAGCTGAGTCTGTTCTGAGAATAAATAGACCTTATTCCACAAGGTCTAAAATAAAATCTCTTTGTTCCCTTTGCATTTGACTTTCTGTAGAGGTCGGGCCTCCCAGTTTTTCCCTCTGGGCAGCTTGTGGGAGGGGACCCAGACGCATAGGCTGCTGGCAAGGCAATTTGTTCCTGCTGGTGGCCTTAATTAATTGTGACCTAGATTAATTAGCTGATGCATTTGTGGACACAATGTTTGGGGATGAAAGTAAAGGAGTGTTGTGGGCCACCAATTGTTGCCCAAATGTGAATAAGAAAACATATGCTAGCAGATATTCTCCTTAGAGAAACTAGAGACTTTTTGCATTCATTGTTGTGTGTTTGCTTGCTCTGAGTGTGTGTGTGTGTGTGTGTATATAATATATATATATATAATTTTAAATTTAAGAAAAAGTACTGAAGCTTGAATAGAAAAAGTATATATGTAAAATCAATCTGTTTCCTTGTGGAATGTGACAAGCAACGGAACACCCAAGTTTTAAACTTCCTCCTCTCAGAATTTATGGAGGCCTCAGAAACGCTTTCCTTTTTCTTTATATGTCAGGATCTGTTTCAGGATTTAACTTTTTTTTTACATGTATAACCCCAGTACTTTTCACAACTTGATTTAATGCAGCTTCCATGTGTCCTGAATACAATAGTAACTTCTGAAACCAATATTTCTTTAGAGAGCAGTAAAGTTGTTTCTTCATGACACCAGTAAGTACTTTTCTTGCCAAGAAGTATATTGTAAGATTTATTAGACTCTCCATTGCCCTCCCCCAAGTAACCCAGATTTTAGCTTCAAGTAAAGCAAACATGTTCAAAAAGTACTCTTTAACTTCAGGCTAGGCGGATACAAAATAAAATCCTCCAGGGGTACATTACAACTAAAAGATTCACAAGCCCTCCAGGGGGTTTAAGTTTTTAAGTAGGCATTTCACAAGTATTTGTTGCATAAACCATTATATGCTGCAGGCTGGGGTTTGTGGAGATCTTTGTAAATATAAGATGTGCAGGAGTAAATGTATTTTTGTGGAAAATAATATTTCATCCTTGCTCAGAAGCAATGTTTTCTTTGCTTTATAGCATGTGTTTTGTTAAGTTTGATATTTGATATCAAATTTCTCGGACTGTCATTTTAGCCCATTGGCTACCTTGGGGTGCTGCTCTAAGGAACGAGGGAACATACATTCCAGTTAACTCCGTTTACTCATTTTTGTAACTGGAATGCTTTTGGCCTACTGCAATGCCATCTTTGGCATTTGGAAAAACAGGTTCTGGAAATTGCAAAGGCAAATGACAGCCATTAGTAAGTTGTCCTGGCATAATGAAGTTGATCAGATAGGCACAAATGCCCTAGAAAACAGCGCATCAGGAAGAGGACAAAGGTAACGTTTCAGATTTAGGAGATCTGGCTTCATTTTTCCAGATCTTCCAAAGGCTTCCTTGTAAGCTTGGACAAGTCTCATTTCCTTCCATATCTGACCTGTTGTTCATCCTTCCCACCGAGATAATTATCCTTCGTTTGTTTGTCTTAATTTTAAACTCCTGGGGCAGAGTGCCTCTTGTCCTGTGGCTGTAATGTGCAAACCATCATCTACAGTTTCTTTGGGATGTCCAGGTGCTACTGAAACACAAACAATAAATAAGAGTAAAAAGAATGAAAAAAATAAATAATACAACACAAAGTCTGTTGAAGATTGTAACAGGAAGTCATATAAGGAGTTTAGTCCAACTTTGAGCCCTCTAGAAATAAATGAGGAATTGTAACTCAGAGATTTTGAAAGAGAAACCCATGAGTATTACAGGGCTACCAATTGATGAGAAAATGTAGGAAAAGGAGGCTTGATTGTCTTTTTAGACAGCTTGTTAGTTGAAATGTTGCATTTAAATAAGAAAGATGATCAGTTCTAAGCAGAAGGATTCAGAGAATCCCTCATAAGAAGCAAAATGATGCATCTGTCAGAACAGTGATATTCAAGTGATCGGACATGAAAGATAAAGATAATATACTGAAAGCTTCAGAAAAACAGTGAAGAAATAGAAATCCCAGCAGATTCCTTTCTTTCCAGGTCTGAGTCCTTTTCACGAGAAAGAGGAGAGCCCTGGTACCTGTAAGATTGCCTTCTGAAGAGAGGGCTTGAAGCCACACTATTATGTGTGTTGGAGCTGAGTGGCATTTAGTAGAAAGTCTTAGATGTTTGACAGACTGACAGAATTCTTGGTGGACAAATGCAGTCATCCTGTACTCAAAGATATTTCAAGACCTGAAGGAAGGAGGGCACCTACTAGACACTACAAAAGTAAAATAGTATTTATCTTGAGTGTTTGTTGTTGGAAAGGCACTGGGTAACATGAGCTCTAGAAGCAGTCACTTGCTGTGCCTCCATTTCCCAGAAGAGACTCAGTAACAGGACTAGTTCTGCCTGTTCTTTGCAGGGGCATCCTTATCCCCAACAGGGGCTCATCAGGTGGTGACTGCAAGACAGCTACAAGTTTTCAAAAGTGTAATGCAAGAGCAAGTCTTGCTTTAAAGCCTTGAGCTGAAGGAGGAAGATGGAGCTCAGCGTTACAGTGTGATTACTCTGGCTGCATAAAGTTCAGCAGGGTACTCTTCTGCCTGCCCAAGGACTCTGCCTGTGCTTTACCTCATGCGTAAATTTGAAGACCCTTCATAAGGGAGCAGATTTGCTCAATTATTGATTCATGTCACATGCTGCACGCTTTGTAGATCTTATTCTGCGTAAAAACATGTGGCATTAGGCTGGTACCATCAAGGTGACATCACTAGTTAATCTAGCTGGCAAGATAACCTGCTGGGTTTGAGCACAGCATAAATATGATTGGCATAGTGCCTGGAGAAGGAGGAAATCTGTCCCTCTGGTGGGCATGGCCTCGAAGGGGAGGAAGGGGGTGGCACAGGGAAGTTACCAATACTTAGGCTATGGTTTGATTCTGTAAGCAGAAACATTATACATGTGATAAATTTCTTTTTCACATCTCCACTTTTGTCCTGTATTTTAGCTTTCCTGTGCTGGAGGAGTTAATTATATTAGCAGACTTATACTCAATTATTTATCTTCAAAGATGTTTTTCTGTAATTTCTGTAAATGTTTTGATGTCTATCGCAGATCCTCTTTGAGGCTGGAGTGTTCTGTCTGTCATTTCCATTCGCTTTCTTGCATTGGGACTTAACAAATTGTATCCATTTGTATTGTGGTTATAGCTGATGCTGGTTTTCCATTTTATGGGCCAAAAACAGTCCTTGGATGCATGTGTGCTGTTCCCATTGACTTTAATCCTCTGTGTATTTTATTTATAGGCTTTTTTTATTATTGTTCTCTGACGCTCATCGTTTCAGCATCTGAGAGCAGGAGGGTAGCATCCAAACGCTGCTGCCTCCTAATTTCCTACCCCCAAATAAAGTGGAGACGAGCTAAATTCTGTTCTCATTTATGCCAACGTAGCCCCTTACTTTGGGATTGTAACAAGTCTATCATGCTTGCATGTTCAGCATGCCTGCAGCTTTTACGTCTCGCCTCTGTTCTTACAACTTGTTCAATTTTTGCAAAGTCTTAACTCCGTTAATGACAAAGCAGATTTGAATGTTCGGAGGCAGTGCTGTTGGATGCATAATCCACAGGAAAGAGAGGGTTGACAGTAACACCTGATAATGATTCTGCTCTTTCTTATTTGAAAATTACTGAAATGAAATATAAGGTACCTAAACAAAATTACTAGAGGGACTTTGAGGGCATCATTGTTATAGGAGAGTTCGTTAATAGTTCATCCAGGATAGAAAGAACTCAGTTTGGAGGGGACACGTGCTCTATACTTTGAGCTCTCCTGCCTCACAGGTGGATGGATATACAACATAGCCAACTGTCACCAAAGTAGCATAACTACAGGGTTTGGCTGATCTTGCAAGCCGTGCAAATGCATGAAGGAGGAAGGGATAATATGATCCTGGGAGGGGTAGAAGAGAGACAGACCAACCCTCTAGAGGCCTGCAACCTCCTGGCTGCAGACCTGGAGGTCTGCAAAGTAAAGCACTCTGCAAGCCAAGAGGCCCTCCTTTCACTGCCTGCTTGTAATATGCTATTTGCCATCCTGATTTATTATTGCATTTTTGTAATTCGTATGTCATTTATGCAGGCTTTCCCTTCTCAGATTTAGAGTGATTAAGTGGGAATGGAATTAGGGAGGAGAGGGAAGCAAATTGCCCATCTAATTTTTCAGTGCAGTTGGGAAGTGGTTGGAGTGAACCTCTCTTTAGGAGCAAGATCATCCTCAAGGATTTGATACTAATGTTTATGGTGTCTCAAGACATTGCTAAATGAGCCTTTTACCTGAAAATCACCACTTCAGCTAGGATCCCTACTAATCTGTAGGTACTTGGTAGCCTCTTTATGAGATGAGTTGTAATTTCTCTTAATTTATTCAGGAAGGCTCACTGCCATGTTTTGCCTCACACCCATAGCTTTCTACCCTTTTGGACTTACGATCAATAATTTTTTTTCCAATGGGAGTAGGGGCTAGATACCATGAATTTAAGGCTGATATATTGGCACAGATCCTCTACAAGTAGTTGTGGACCCTCAGGAGGTTGCAGACAACAGTTTGTGAAATCACCAGGTTGTCGGTTTCCAAAGATGCACTCTCCAGAGCCTTGACCACAGCTGAGGGCTTTAATAAGAGCTCCCACTAGGAAGACCAAGATTGGTTCTATGTCTGTGAGAGTTGTCATCATTATTAATTATGTGGGTAAAGGAGGCAAGCAGGAGGACTCAAAACTGCCCCTAAACCCTCCACACGCTCTATTTCATTTTTAAAGAGCAATATTCTAACCAATTCTCAAGATTTCACAGAATTTAACTCTTTATGATTTTTTTTGAGTAAGATCTCACTTGTGTGACATAGCAATTGTAGGGAGAACAACAGCTACACTTATTCTGGACTGACACTGGCCGTAGTGCAAGTGCATGGAAGAGGTCCTGGTGTGGTTCTCCATGGTTTTCTCACTGAGGGCTGTTCTCCTTGATCAGATATGCGTTTCTGCTTTCTTAATGATGCTCTAATAATACCTTAATCTTTTTTACCAGGCCCTTACGAGAAATAAAAACCACTAATAGATGGCTCTGTATTTGCCTTGGAGAGAGTGTTGTTCATGAGAGAGTGTACAGTACAAACAGTTCTTCTACAGGCAAACTGGAGACTCGCAACAGAGGATCGGATCTCCTCTGTGGGAAGTCCATGGAACACAAAAATGAGAAAAAAATCTTAGATACCTTTTTGGTAAACTTCATGGTTTATGTGAGTTATTTTCTGAAACAAAACAAAGCCCTGTTTGTAGCCCTACAGAGAGCCACAGAGATGCTAGGACAGCTTCCCAGCTCCTGTGTAGTAGTGTCCTCCTGCTTGTGACAGGCCTCTTCGAGACTTGATGGAAAATCTAAACCAACTTTAGATTGCATTATCTCTTCTTTTGGGCTGAATGAGATCTGGACAGAGGCCACGGCAATGATCCTTATGGGTTTTCTTTGGTCTCTTCCTGCCTGTGTGGTCCGAAGCATTTCCTTAAGGACTGCAGAGCAGCAGCCAGTACTGTGGAGGCAACTAAAACTCATTTTTGTGTTGCAGATGCTGCTAGGCTCCTTTCTTCATGTGCTTAAACAGGAAGGGGGGAAGATTAACCTCATTTTGCTGCCCATATATTACCTTGAACAGGATGGACCAAAATCAGTATAGTGTGCCTGGTTGAATTCTTGCTGGGTGATTTCTGTGTAGAGCCTGCATGCCTCATTTTAATTTTTCTTCATTTTTGATTTTTCTTTTCCCTTGATTCTTCCTATTTTCAGTCCCTTGAAATAGGGAATGTAGCTCAAAACTGGAAGCAAAAAATTTGCTTTGAGAGATCAAGAGCCTTTTAAGCAGCTTACTGGATCAGCAGTCGGAAAGTTATCATGAGGCCTAAACTCTTTCTATGGGTTTAATGGGAGCAGCACAGTGCTGGAGCAAACATCACAACTCTGTATCCTCAAGGGAAAACTTAGTGCTTTTCACATACAAGCAGAACTAAATACTGTACTTTGATGTACTCCAATTATTTTTTTTTATTACTTTCAACCTGTTGGAAGTAAGTTTTCTGCAATCCTGGTTATGATTTCCCTTGATGTTGTGTGGATCTCATGTACATTATAAAACTGGAATGAAGGACTTTTCCTGTAGCTGATAACCATCCTAATAGCTGTGAGCTATGCATCTGTGTCAGTGTGAGTTTTACACAGCTCCATGTGTAAAGCAGCTGCCTCGATGTGGCAAGGTTATTGCAACGTGTAATGTTTAATGTTTGCAGGGTACTCTTTGCCTTGTTTGCTGAACAGCGAATGGATGCCCAGTACTCTTTCAAAGGATGTGCGCTGGGCTGATACTTCATGTGACAGATGAGATACAATGGGTCTCTGCTCAGCTACAGTATCAGGACTCCAGTTTTCAGACTCTGTGTATGTGGTTTGTAGTTACTACAGCTCATTGTATAGGCTGCTGCTATTCTTTGTATTATCTGTGTGTAAATCTGTGTGTTGACAGGTGGGATACAGTGGGCTTCACTCCTGCGAAAGCTTATTTTTAAAGTTCAGGGTACTTGCATGAGTTATCTTGAATTAAGAGCACAGTGAAGACAAGGCACTTAAGCTTTACCAGAGGGTTGCCTATGCAAGGCCAGCAACGGCCAGGGGCTGACTCTGTCTAGTTTGCCATGTGTTAAAAATAAAAACCCTGTATTTTAATTAGGATATTTCATGTGCATTAGAAAAACTGAGACAAAAGGCTGGAAAGATACTCTGGGTCATCAAGGTTGTCCCCTACGGCTGCAGACAGTCATGCCACGTAAGCACATATTTAAAATGACGAAGATCCATTAATATAAATAAACATAAACAAATCTCCAGGATTTGTTTGTTTGTCAGAGTTCCTGTAGAAAGGATGTTGCATAGCCTACTTTGGGTAGGCATCTACTTCTAATTTCAGCCTAAATTACTTAGTTATTCTGAAATACAGAAATACACCTCTTTAGCAGCAAAAACAAAGTGTCAGAGTAGGGAAAATATGGCTGGTGCATGGAAGCATCAGGTTTCAATCACTGAAATGCCTTGGCACGACAGATCCAAATCCTGGCAGTGCCTGTGTTTGTCCTTCAAAGGTAGATAAATTAAGTACCATGGATGTCACTGTCTGGAGATCTGTCATGTGAGGGTAACATTTCCTTTTGTGCTGCTTCTTTAAGACCTCAGGATGTTCTCCTTATTAAATATGGCTTGTCCTGATGTCCCTGACTTAAATCTTTCTTTCCTGTTCTCCACTGTATAATGTACTAAACTGATTTCATCAACTCAGTTAAATGCTGTCTATCAGAGACACGCACGTCCTGGAATCTTTCCTGATATGATGCTGGTATGCTGTGGGAATTCAAATGCCAAATAATTAAAAAGCTGAAATGCATGTATGTTCACATAATGAAAAGGTATTTTGAAATTTTCCCAGGATTTATGTGGAAAGAAAAGATTTACAGTAAAAATCAGTAGGTATCACTTGTGAGTTGACTGCAGTATTGGTTCATATCCTGGAATAGATTTAAATAAAACTTCTACCAAAGCCACTGATCTTGTTTAAATAGTGGCAATAAAGATAGTGGGACAACATAGAGCTGATCTAGAATCCTTCTGAGAATTTTATTTCCAAGACAGAAGATTTGTGAAAATAGAAACATTGTGTGATAAAGCTTGATTTGTTTTTCTAATGCATGAAAATTGCCGGAACGTGTTTTTTTTTTACATTTCTGAAATGAACCTCTATTTCTCAGGCTGAAGCAACTTTTTGTTTAGGAATTTCATTTATAGCAAGTAAACAAGCAGAGGAGGTTGAAACTAAAACAAAACTGTTTAAAAGTGATCTAAAATAATTTTTGGGTGTTTTGATTGACCTAAGAATATTTTTTATATAAGTACATTATCATTTTTTTTAAACCTTCCTTACGTTATGTGAAATTTCTGAAGTTTTTGAAGATTATTTCTTATCCAGCACTCCCAGCCATTTTTGGCGGACGTTAATGTATGGAAGTCTGTCTTTAAAGTCTTCTTTTACCTTGCCTTGTATATAGAGCTATATGCTATGAACATTTCATAGTGTGTGGGGTTTTTTTGTTTTTTTTTTCCCAAAATAATTGGGACTGGCAATAATAGTACATCCATGTGCTTTGTAGGGAAATAATGCTCAGCTTCTACATGCGACACGAATGTTGCCTCAGATCTGAAGGTTCACGTGACATCTCTTCAAGGTTTCAGCTATACTTGGCTTTAAAAGATGTCTTAGCTAATTAGAGTATTAGAGCTCATGGGCCACGGCTTGTGAGTTCAGAGCTTCTGCTAATTAAGTTTTGAATGTAATTTTAGTTAAACTATTAAAGCTTTGTCCCAGGGCTGTTCTCATTAAACAGCACTCCAGCTCTCCTGGCTTTTCTTTGTTCAGAGCTCTCTTGCAAGTGCACGGCGGCACATCTGGTATTGGCTACGGCGTTCACATGGGTCTAAAACTGCTGCAAAAGAAACAATGCAGTGAAATCTATCTGGGAAAATAGTGAGCTCACGCCATAACGTTTCCCTTGAGAAAAGTGTGAACCTTTTTTACGAGCTGGCTTAGTACTTAGTGCGGTACTCTCAAGCATCAAACTTCAGGGCATATGAAATCCCCAAGGATGGAAATGGAGATAGAAATACTTTCTTGTTTAGTGAAAGGCTAGAGTACATCAAGAGAATGGTTTCATTTCCCACTCCAGGTGTCATTTGGGGGGCTGAGCCCCCACTGCGTGACGCGCACAGCAAGGATGCAGCGGGTGGTTACGGCAAGCAGGTAACGGGTCACATACTGTGAGCAACCTGTGACGTGGGTTACCTTGAAGCCTGGCACGTCGCTAGCTAACTCTTATATTTCTGGTGCCATACTGTCACTTTGTTTACCAGCTTTGGGTTTTTAATTAAATTTTACAGAATAGTTGCCTGTAATATGAATTAGGCCCTTTATGTTATTTAAGGAAAAAAAAATAATTATTATCAAATGTGAGGCTTCAAAATTGGCAGTTGCTCAAATTTAGTTTTTCTTAAGACTTAATAGGCATGTCCAGATGAACATGGCAATTTCTTTAGGCCAGAAATGAATGCGCTGTTTTGTTGTATCCGGGATCTGTGTAATAGCCTGTGACAGCTCCTGCTGTGCTACCAGGTGAAAGTGCCCTTTCGAAAGGGCCAAACCCCAAACATTCCCCTTGGCATCTACTGCGCTGTTTTGTGGCTGGCGGCGGCAGCCGGCTCCCGGGCGGGACTGTGCCTCGCGGGGCAGGCTGTAGGGACGGGCGGCCGTCCGGCGGGGAGGCACCGGCCGTGGCCCCGGGACTGCGGTGTCTCTTTGGAGGGCAGCAACCTCTGCCCCCAGAGGAGGCAAATCTCCCCTCAAGCTGTTCTAGACCTGCCTGTTGTTTTGGAGAAGGGCTTTCCTTGATACCTCCTCTGGCGTTTTTGTTTAATGTGACCCTTATTTTTTAAAGCAGTTAATTATGTATTTTGCTAGGTATTATGTATTCTGCGGGCTGTTTGTCATGTGCTGGTACAGAAACTGTTGGCCATCTTCTCTGCAGAGCAGTAGCTCACCTGAACTGGAGCACAACATATGCTTTATAGAAATTCAGAGGTTTAGAAAAAAAATCCCTTCTAAAATGGAGCAAACTGGTCTTCAATTTCCATTGCAATGAAATTCTCCACAAAAAAAGTCTCTTCTGAGCTAACACTGAATGTTTATGAAAAATCCTGTAGAATGTGAATAAATGAGAAAATGAAGAAACACCCTGGCCAGGGCAAAGCTTCTCTTGTAGACCTTTGGTCCCTCATAGATAGTTTTTTTTTTTTTTGTCGTCCTAAAGATTTGTCTCCTATGTAGGAAGTCCTTAGAGTTGAAAGTTGTTTGGATCTGTTGTACTCTATTTGGGCTGCTCTTTGTGCAGTAATTGCAGACATTGTGCAGTTAATATTTTGCTTGACATGGAAGGACTGTCCTAGTTTTTCATTTTTAAAGTTTTGTTGATTTGTCAGCTTTATTTTATTTCTCTTTTCAGGCTGCGTGCCAGTGTTGCCATCTTCTTATTGATCTTGGTGAATAAGGGCGTTGTATCTGTATGTACATAGGGACATCTAAAACCTATTTTGCCAGTGGTTTCTGTTTGTGGCCGTATTGTCCTGTAATAATTAGATGGGAACCGATTGTTTCATTTGAATTTAGTTTTATTTAGGAATAGGCAGACACTTTTTTAAAAGTCTCCAAACTCTTGAGGCAATTTCATGCCACTTCAGCCTGGAGAGTAGTCGAGGTTTTATTTAATGCATTGTAATGCATGTTTTGTTGCTGTTTGAGAAAGGTACACGGTGAAATCGGTTGCTTATGAGGACCTGTGAGCTGGAGCCGTTTAATGTATTTGAGGCACCAACCTGGGAAAGTGGTGAGACACAGCAGTAAGTCAAATTTTAAAAAGTCAAAGTGATGCTAGCGAGTATTTAGGGACCGCCTGGGCAGGGGCTCCTCATGTGGGCATTTGTCTGTTAATTTAGCTCAGTAGCAGTTGAGTTCATTAGCTGTTTCTAGTTTATAGCAAAGTAGCAGAAGGTTTATTTGCCTTCTGAGCTTTTGACGAAGTCTTACTCAAACAGTGAAGTTCAATCTAACCTCCAAGACATGTGATGTTACCATTTATCCTCATCTTCAGCTGTTCTGTGCTCTTTAACTCCTTCCCCCCACCTCAAACTGCTTGTTTTCTTTTGGCGTGGTTGCGTAGTACCTTCTCTATCTGCCTTTTCTCTGTTCCTGCCTTTCCCCAGACCTTTCTCTTCTTCTCTGCTTCTCTCTTCCCTTCTGTCGTTGTCTCTGGTTGCGGAGCGAGCAGCCGCGGGGGCGAGAGCAGCAGGTTGCCCCGCGGTGCCAGGACCGCAGTGGCCGGCGGCGGCAGCTCACCGCTCGCAGCGGCCGAGCGGGGAGGGGAGCCGAGGAGGAGGCGGTTCGGTTCGCCGCACGCGAGCACTTCGGAGCACGCAGTGCCCGACACCTCTGCGTGGGGATCCTGTCCCGGAGGGATGGTGACAGACCACCGCCCTTCCCGGGCAGAGCTCTACCAGGGCGTCGCGCCGCCTTTCTGGGCGTGCGCTGAACAGCGGTTTGCTTGTGCGATGAGTTTGGCTTGGGGTTCATGGACTGGGCCAGTCCGAAACCCCAAGTGAGCTTCGGGGGATGCTCCCTCAGCGAGCCCTAGCCACAGCCTTGGTTTATCTACACAGCGGGGTCTCCAAGTCCTCAACCCTTGCGCAGCCTTGCCGTCCTGTTTAAGGGCTGTGTTTGTAGCTGCTCTTGACGAGCGTGCCTGTCCTCTTAACGTTCCTCCATGTCAGTCACGGTCCTCCCGGCTCTCTCTGGAGTGAGGAGCCCGCCTGAACACCACCGTCGCCTCGGAGGCCAGCTCTTCCTTAATGCTGCTCCTCTGGCAGCAAGCGCTTGTCGAGGCTGTGGCTTGTTTTACTCAAATTCTGGTTTTCGTTTTACCAAGGAGAAACCACACCGTTCCCTCAGCTGGCTTGGCAGACTACCACCGGGGTTAGCGGGCCGAAGCTCTGCGAGGCTCCTGTTTCTGCTTCACGTTTTTAACTCTTCTGTGCTCCGTCAGGCTGGAGGCAGGATGCGTGCTGCTTCTGAGCCGCTCACAGCAGAGCTCAACCTGCATTTTTTTCGTGCCAGACTAGTGGGCTGGTTTTGCGTGCTAGTCATTTCCTTTAAATTGATGGTATTGAGAAACAATTTTGCAGGCAAGGTTTATCTGTTTCACCCTGTGTTAATCCTTCTTTTCAGATGCCCCAAGTAAAGCATCGAAAAGAGGATTGTGGGTTATTTTTCTTGTTTGTCTTGAAATATGTCTTCTCCTTACTTATGCCTTTGCTGTCAAATCAAGTCTTTGCTTCCTTTTTTGGGAAGTTTTAATAACCATCAAAACTTAATGAATAAGAAACCAAACAGCAGGACAATGTGGTCATGTCTGAAAGGAAAAACTAGGAGATCTTTACCTAATGGATTGATTAGTATTTGTTAGATATTGCCTTGGGATGAGACCATAGCGTTTGGAGGCAATAGCACGTCAGCCCTCATTTCCTGTCAAAGCCTTTAGCACCACGTGGCTGATGGAAGGTGGTGAATCCTTTGGCAGATCTATGTTTTATGTAAAATCTGGTTGTTGTGTTCTTCACAACACTAATCATTGTTGCGAAGGAGCGTGATGTCCATTTTGGAGCAGCAGCTTGCATTAATTTGTTGGCAAGATTACTACTAGTAATATTAACTGCACGTAAATAGTAGTTGGCATGATTGCCTGAAACGGCAAGGAGTGTACATAATTAGAAGGTGACTGCGCTTGGCAAAGAATATATTTTCTGAGTGGCTGTAACTGTGGTCAGAATGGGCCAACATATGCTCATATGCCATCCTGACATTTTTAAGGTAAGTCAACACTGTCCATGGGGAGAGGATGAAGGAGAACTGGGCCTGCTTACCTCGACTTTCCACTTCCTCTTCTCCCTCTCTCCCACCATAGTAAAACATTATACGTAGTAGTGTGGCAGCAGGCCTGTCTACCGGCTCAGCTACCAAGAGGCTGCGCATGGCTGAATATGCTCAGTGCAGAGCTATTTCTTACCACAACCTCAGGTTATCTCCATATCACTGCAAAATGAGCCATGGAAATGGAAACACCTTGCTGAAGCTGGCTTAAGAACCCAGTTTCAAAAAGAGAAGTTCCCCTAAAGCCATGGACTAATACGTCGTTTAGCCGGATTAGTCTTTGAACTGGTATTTCCCTTTATCTCCCCACTTCTTCTAATTCTTCCTTTTTCCAATTCAGCTTCTAACCTCAGCCTCTCTAGGAAATTCCTCTTTCACCTCCCCTTCCATGCCTGGTCTCTTTCCCTCCATGCTCATCTGTCCCCACATCTCTGCTCTCTGAAAAACAGCCGAGTTTCATCCGCTTTCAGAGTAATGCGTATACCAGGAGATTTCTCTGCTTTCTGCAGCAGCACAAAAGCTGGACCTGAGTCTGGCTTTTCTCCCTCCTGCTTGTAGATATGAAATATCCAGTCTAGAGATGTGGGAAAGAATGAAAGTTTAACTTTTCCTTGAATAACAGCTAAAACTGTCTGGCACTATGTGCATTCAAAATGAGTGACAGTGAATGTTATATGAAACATTTTACCATACTTCTGTAGTTGTGTACCACCTCGGGTCGCTGCCCAGAAGGTGGGATGGAGGGACTTCTGCACTATGTTGGGTCTTTGGTTGAACAACTAAGTGATGGTGAACAAGTAGTTTCACTTCTTTTGGATCTTTTTTTCCACTGCTGTTTACTTATGGCTCTTGTCTGTTAGACTTTGTAGGAGAGGATATATCTTCTACTTTATATTTAGACTCTGAATATTATTTAGGTTTTTGGGCACTTCCAAAATGCAAGAAATATTTTCAAAACTTGCTTAATTGTGTTATCAGCTGCATTTCTATGAGCATAGCTTTCGCTGTTGTCTTAGCCATAAAAGATACTTCCTGAATCTCTCACACATTCTGCTCGCTTTAGAATAAATAGATTCCTTTTTGTATGTATCAAACTTGTTTAATGGAATTAGCTGTCCTCCTTACCAGAATGATTTTATTTAATCCCTATGGAATTTGATAGGAAATGTAGTCTTGTTCTTGTATGTAGCACTTCAGTTATGACCTCCACAGCTGTGAACTGCGTTTCCCTTATGCCTGTCTTGCTTCCTCTGTCTCTGATACGAATTTGGCCAAGTGTGGTTTATAGTTAGATTTCACGCTCATTACAGTGTGACATGAGCTGGTGGCCTGCTGAAATGAGCATTCGGAGGCTTACGAGGAGGGAAGGCTCGCTGGTGTGTTTGAAAAATAAACACTGGGAGGAAGTTTCTTCATTAGGTGGAGCTGGGAATTGTAAACCCTGGGAATTTGAGAACTATCTATGTACATATCTGAGCACTTAGAGCACTGAGCGGTAAACCAGGGAAGGTGTGAGATTTCAGCTTTAAGTCATACCTGTCAAGGGTTAATGGGAGTTGAAGCAGGGCTGCTTCCTTTGCAGCAGTATCCCTTTACATACGTGCTTTTAGAAACCTGCTAACCAAATACAATCTGGCCCTTACTTAAAAACCTGTTCTCACTTTCCTAAGGTTTAACTAGGGCTGTCTGTCCAAATCTGCTTGCATACTGTTTGCTATCACATGGGAGAATCATAACAACCAGTGAAAAAGGCCAGAGATTTAAGGTAAGTGCAACGTCTACCAGGAATTCTCCATATCCTATGTGACACCCGAGCTGTGATGTCAGGATTACACCCGCTTGGAACAATTCCTTTGCAACTTTGGTTTGCCTTAAATTCAATAGTTGTCTTTGAATGTGCCTGATTTTATATAAATACGTTTTTAAAAAGATTTTTCCTGTGTATTTTCCAGAATTTGCCATTACCATATATGTTGCTCTGCTCACTAATTTTAATGTGGACATCTGATTGGTCACATGATTGATACAGTGCAAAGAAAACTCAAAGCGTAAAAGCACACAGGTTGATAAAGAAGTGGATTATAAAATAAACAGTTGCCTTTTTTTAATGTAATTTTTATTTGGGAAGACATGTCACTGAGTGGGGCATAGATATGTCTCTAGCAGCCTTTTGCTATGACTAATTTTACTAGAGGCAACTGTTCTCCTTTAAATCAGATCCATGAATGAAAATCATATTGTTGGCCAGGAAAAAATTGGGTTGTAAAACTAAGTCCTATGGGTTATCAGACATTTGTTGTGTTAAAGGTTCTAGGTCTGATAACACGTTCTCCATGACTGGTACAAAGGAGTGGCCAAAGCAGTTTGAGGGATGTGAGGGTTTGGGGTTGTGAGGTTTCTTGGTGGTGGTGGGGAATGCGAGGGTTTTTTGTTTTGTTTGTGAATTTATACAGTGTGGTAGGAAGTGGACTGGGTTCTGGACCCTGTTATCTTAAGGCAAGTCCAGGGTGGGCAAGATAAGGCAGTGCCTTAGCATGCATCTAACCAGATAGGGGTGAGAGCTGTTTTCCTGTTTGTTTGTTTTAATTAGAAAGATTTTTTCTTCCTAAATTGTGTAACAATTTTCCAGGCATCTTGTTAGTTCTAAAAAACTGTTCAATGTTTGTAAAGCAGCAAGAGAGAATTTGACTCCTGCCTTTAATTGAATCACAGCAGATGCTGCTATCTGTACTCTGCCTCCCAATGAAGTACTTTACCTTGAAGATGAGGAGTAGCAAGTTAAAGTGAAAGCATATTGTTGAAACAGCTGACTTAATTGCTCAGAAATGAGACTGACAGAAATTAGTTGTTGACTTTAACCAGGTTGTACCTTTTGACTAGGTTATTAACCAAAGCTAAGCATACAATAGTATCAATAAAAGCTGTCTGGGAGAATCATACTTCAGTGAAAAGTCTTCCTGGGGATGGTGTGAGTGTTTTTTTTGCCTTGACACAGCATGCCTACATGTTCAATAGTGAAAATAATGATGTGATTGGTAAGCCTGCAAAATTACCGTTGGAGGTCAGAAATGAAAGTAAGTGGGAAAAACAGCAGAGGGCCAAAAAAGAGGGTACTGCAGGCAAGAATGTTGACTATAACAAAAAATAATAAAGATGAATGTGCTGCATATGATATGTTACAGAAAATGATTCTAAAATGATTAGTAACTTAAACTATCAAGAATTTTGTAGTTTGTAACTGAGCTGGAAAAGTTTCCAGTGCTCTACTTGCAACTCAGTAACATTGTGGTCAAAACCTACAGTGCCTGCTCAGATAAATTACCATAGGCATCTTTCCTAAGGCTTCCAGCTTCTACAAATAGGAAGTCATTACTAATTTACTAATAGCTTTTTGTCATCTTCCTTAGATAAAATGGGCATAGGAAAGCTTCCAGATTTTATGCTCTATATGCTCACGTATAGAATCTGCATTTAGTTTATGGTTGTCCTTTGTCTCCCTAGTGCCCCGCACAGTGTGCGGGTAGTCTGTACCACTTGGGACATCTTGAGCTCGGTTCGTCTCAGCTGACTTTAAATGTCTGCAAAGTAGATGCTGACATCTGAGCTAGTCATCTAGTCTCCCTTTGTCAGTGGAAAGAAACAGAAACTTAAGTGAGATCAGTTTTAAGACTTGTGACTGTTGCTGGTTCGCCACGTGAGCAGGAGCGTCCGTCTCGCCGTTTGTGTTGCCCAAAGTGGAACGACACCTCACCTCTGCCTGGCTCCGCTGGCTGGGATGGCTATGTAGAGACCATGAGTGAGAATTTCCTTACAACATTGGGAATGTTACTGTTTTTGAATATATAGCAGGAGGTAAGTAAGGTAGGATTAGCTGTTCAGTTTCTAGCTGCTTTGAAATTTTACAGTTAGTTGTGCTATTTTAACCAGAGGAGAAATATCAAGTTTCCATGGAGAGACTCTTGTCCATTGTATGTGCTGTGTCCAGAACTGTCACCCTCTCTCCGGGAGAACGAAAGGCATGGTCAGTGGCTGAGAAAGAAGAAACTTATTAAAAGAAATACTGCAGTAAAAGTGTAGATGACAAAAAATGGAGAAAGCAAAACTGCCCACTGTTCTTTGTTTGCTGCTGCTTTAAGGGAGGCTGTTAAGTTAATGGGAATGTCAGAAAGGACACGCCAGCGCTAATCAGGTAACCAAAAAGGGGCGGATTTAGGAACCTTTGACTGCAAAGCTTGGCCTCCGTTGCGCTTTGAGTGTGTGTTTAAGGGGCAGTCTGTTTGTGCGTACGTGTGTCGGCGAGAGAAAACAGAGGCCCAAGGACTTATCTTTGCAGAACCAGGACATGACATCCACCATCAACAGTGGGTCCGTCCTCACTGTAGGTAGAGGATTTCTGTCCATTGATCATCTTGTTCTGTATGTCTTCAGCGTTTGCCGATGTGTCAGCGACGTGGAGAAGCCGTCGTAGTACTTCTCAGCTTGTGCTAAGACTATGACTTAACCATGTCTATCAGTATCTGCTTTTTACATTGAGCAGACTGAGAAGATCCTTGCTTTCTCCTCTGTGGTGTAGGTCAAAGTAACAGCCCCGTTATGCTAGAGGTGAGGTGTGTGCCAGTATGAAGAAGTGCGCGCACAGAAGCAGGAATAACTTGAACCACTTTAAACTGCACATTTTTTTTCAGTGGTTCAAAATAATGACCTGCCACCACTGCCCACTATCACAGCTACTTGTCCTGCTTGTTTTACAAGGTTCTGTTAAGGTCTGTAAGGCAGTTTGTACTTATTTTCAATCATGGATCTCAGTATATTTTTAATATTCTTTCAGTGGCATGAAATTAAGGGCAAGATTTTGTACGCTGAGTGACCTTTCCCTTGAGAGTTAGTCACACCAGCACATGAGACTTTCTTGAACAAAAGATGATGTCAGCCTGTTGCAGGAAGGAAGACGATGTGTCTGCGTGTTAGTGGCATAGATAAGGGAAAAAATCCCTCCCTGAAAATTTGTGTTTGAAGTAGGAGGAGCTCCTATCACTCAGATCTTCGTCTGCCTTTTTGTAGCCTGGTCTTCCTCTTTGATGCTTTTTTCCCCTTTAGGGACCTGTAGTTAATTAACTCAGTTGATTAAAAGCAGAATGTCCAAACTCACGGGTCACCACACTCGGGAAGCTCAGACCTCCACTTTAAAAATAGGCCTGAGCACCTGATATGCCTTTTGAAGACAGCGGGAGCCAGTCCTGCAGGAGCTGGCTATATATAGCTGCAGCCCCACCATTTGCTGGAGAGATTCATAAAGGGAAGAGATGCCATTTGGGCAGGTACAGAGCAGTGGAGCCAGAAGATGTCCCAACTGTACTGGCTGGTGGCATGGGCTCTTAATAAGAGGAAAATTGCTTTGATTTTTATTTTTTAACACAGTGGTATAGAGAAACTTGCTCTGTCAGATGCTGTCAAGTTGTGAAAGCAAAGAAGGATTTTAAATGCCTTTTATTCAGTTGTTACTTGGACAGAGCAGAAATACTTGAAATTGCTTTTTACTTTGCAGTCACTTGCAGAGATCAGCCCTGCATGCAACCTTCACTTACTGCAATAATAAGAAACTGGAGTGATCCTAATTGCACAGTGCACCTTGATGCCGTGTTTCAGCTGTCCTTCACTTTATTTTTATGTTGACTTCCATCCCACGCAGACCTGTTGTTTGTCTCGCACATGTTGTTCTAAATTATGAGAATCAGCTAAAGGGGACCGTGAAGTTGAAGTTAAAGGAGCTGGACTGGTGTGTTAAGTTTCAATCCACAGGCACATTTCTTGTCTTCCTCAGTTTAGGTACATGTCTTAGGTCTATGACATTTGGCAGATTGGAAGGTTTTGATATATGTTGACTTGTTGTATATAAACATAAGCCACCAACCATACAAAAAGAAGAGATGCTAATCCAGTAAAGAGGCTAAAATCTGAAATGAGAAGTGGAAACACAGGATAAGAGGGGGAAGGGGAGAGTCTAGCAAAAATTAAAGATACAGGAACAAATCATGAAGGCTGCCAGCTCGCCTTTGGAGTGCTTTCATATGCTTGCTATGTAATCCATCTCCCAAAATAATGCCTGGAAAATTTCCCTTGCATCAGCCAAGAGAAAAAGCTTTAACTGAAGGGGGGAGAAAAAAAAAGCATTGTGGAATTTTTGATCCATTTGATCAATATGAACTTCCTTTGCCTGACTGCAAAGTTAATCTAACCTTCCAGATTTGAACAGAGTACAACTGAGCATAATGTTTTAATATTTGCCTCAGTCTGCAGGCAGCCTCAGAGCCTCTGCTGCTGCCCCAGTGCTTTTATATTTTGGCAGTGAGAACAGTAAGTGTCCGGTACAGTCTGGAACAGCATCAAACAATCCTCTGCTGCTTAAGAGGAATTTAGAAATCCTTCATATGTCACTGAAGGTGTGGAGTGAATGTAGCGTAGGCCAGCTTTTGACACACAATGTGGTACAATAGTCCACTGTCATGCTTCAAATTTGTCCAAAATCTGTCAAACGCCATAAATAAGAGACAGGGCGCCTTGAATAAAGGGCCGGAGAGGGCGCAGCTCTGGGAATGCGGCACCTCCCGCAACCGAAAAAGAGGACTGGTTATTTGCCATCACGTTATCTCTGTACAATGGCGTTTTCTGTGTCTAAAATTTAATCTGTAGTCCACGCCATTTCCAAAGATGACATGTGGGAAACTGTTTGGAGTAAAAGGAGGGAGTAAGAGATGAATGGCTGGAAAAGATTATTGAAAGAGAAGAATAGTATGAGAGGAGGGAAGCACCGGGGCTCGGAGGCTGAAGATGATTCAGACGAAGGTGCATCATGACCTGTAACGGCAGCACGAAGTCAGGCACAGAGAGGCATACAAAGCAAGAGGGTTTGGGAAATAGGGCTGTTTGGATAGTTTCTAGCTGACACTACCAACAAATTGCTGTTTCTTTAGTCAGTCATCTGAAAATACTTTTATGTGGTTTTGGACCGGCTCTGTAGCAGGTATTAGTTTACTTTGCCTGATATACTATTCAACAAATACCAGTGGATTTGTGAATAATAGGATTGCGATTTTTCTTCCTGTTAATCTTAGTGAAAAGAAGCAATACGTTGATGCAGTGTCATTTGGCAATACTGTATGATTACAGGCAGTGTACAGTGAGCAGCATACAGGTGCTGTGCATGCCTTTAAATTAGAAAGCAAATGCCTTGAGAAAGAGTTGCATCTGAAAAGGAATCGTTTTACCTTGATTGGTAGACTGAGCACTTGGGGTACATGGTATGGATAAATCTCTCAGCTTTGTATGTGTAGATTATTTCTTCTTTCCTGCAAAAATCTGGTCTCTAGAAACACGCCTACTTAATGCCTGCAGCAGTTGCAATCTGGGGACCCTCTTCAGGCAGTAATCTGGCCTCTCTGAACAGAAGAGCCTTTTTTTCCCGCCCGCAGAGCAGTGGAAGCCGCTGCCTGAGCGGGGGCACGCGGGGGAGCCCCGGGCTGGGCGAGCGCGGCGGCCCGAAAGGCCGGGGGGAGCACGCTCTGGGAAGCGCTCTCCGGCCTCCCTGTACGTGCTGGAAACACGCCGCGGGCACGGGCAGTATGTGTGCGACGCCGGCGGGCGCATCCCGCGCTTCAGGTGCGGGCGCTCACCAGCGTTTCCCTGCTTTAATTCCCGAGCTCAGGTTAATAAGCCTCGGGAGCGCGCGGAGGCCGTGCCCCTCGGCGCCCGCCTTGCAGCGCGGCGCGGTACCAGTGGAAGCCGGGACTGCCCCCGTGAAAGTCAGCTGGGCGCTGAAGTGCCTGGGCCCCTCCGCTGAGGTGGTGCTGCGGGAAACTCGGGGGCAGAAATGCCCTGTCTCGTCGGCGCGTACGCCGGCAGCAGCCTGTGGTACTCGCTCCCCTCGCCTTGCCTGTGCACGGCCATCCCTTCCCTGCGTGGAAGAAGGTTAAATATGGTGTGTGCGTGGTATGTATTTGTTTGTTTTTTAAGAAAAGAAAGAACATATGGTTGGAAGTAATGAGTGTACGCATTTTTCAGCGGGCCTGGGTAGTCATTGCTGTTGTCCCAAAACATTGGTAGCATTGCTAGTAATGGCTCCATTTTTACGTGTATTATTAAGAAAAGAACAACAAAAGAACCCATGAGCTCCTTCAAAACCGCGCTGTCCTCTGCCTGTACTTTTCTTAAAAGTAGTCACCCAGCTCTGAAGCCTCATGAAATAGCAGATAAGCCATTATTCAAATGGCATCTAGTCTTGAGGAGATCTTTTCTATTGCCTGAGCTCTTAAAAACAGTGTTTCCCTTTTTGAACTCTTGAGATGCTTTGTTTCTGCTGAAAAACTTAGCCAAATGAGTTTTTAGGGAAGGATTAACAAAATAAAGGGATCGGAGGTGAAAGAGAGAAGTAAAGTATTTGACTGTGTCAATAGTTTTAAGAGCGCTGTACCAAGATCATGCTGCATCGGTCTTCCTGTAGGCTGTGGTCCTGTGTAATTTCTAAATATATATCCTTCCTGAGCGTACAGTCAGGAATCTATTAATTACTTTGTGTAACAGGAATCGTTTATTTCCTGGGGTCTTTTCCCAACATTTTCTTAGGTCTCAAAGATGGTTGACAGAAGCCTTTAGAAATCCTCAGCATTCCCCTGTGCTGACTGTGGTACAGATAGGTAAATCCTGATAGACCAAGACAAATTACATGCACTTGCCTGTCTGCAAGAGACAGTAATAAACTGGAAAAAAGAGTTCTTTGCCAGCACCTTTCCCACATTGATTCATCTCGTTCCAGCAGCTTAATCATGGCCATTTGAATGTGCCATTGCAGATAGTAATTCAGTTTGACACATCCATTTTCCATACGCTTGGGAAAGGAATCTCTTTCTACTGGTTCCCTACATTAAAATACAAAGCAACAGAAAAAACAAAGGAACGTTATGTGATTGGTACCAGTACCAGTTGCTCTGTTTATTTGTAAGTTCTTGTTCTTTTTGAAATAAGCTTCAATGGCAAGAGAGACCTTCATGCAGACAATCTGGAGGGGATATAAAGACTGTGCTTTGTTTATACCGAGCAAAAATAATTGGGCTTTGCTGTTGCCGCCTGAAAGCCACGTCTCCCGTTTCTGGGCCTGGCTCCCGCGCGCTGTACGGAGCCCGCAGCCGTCGTGCAGCCGGCCGGGACTCCCCGAGCCGGTCGGCGCTCTCCTTTTTTCTGTTTGGGCTTTTGAGCAGTGCTGGTATGCCCCAAACACCTGCCAGATTTGCATATCATTCCTGCTTGGCTGGAGCATCCACTGCAGAGCTGGCACATGAACTGTGGAGAAGCAGGGCTAGTGTTTTGATTGCGCGCCAGAGCCTGATACTGAAATAGGCAGTGGGATGCGATCCAGTAATTGTTGGCCTCTGATCAATGAAAACTGTCGTTAGGCCAGTAAATCGTCGGTATGTGGGCTTAGTTCTATATATCATCTTTGGGCTGGTGTCACCCTGACTCCAGGACGAGAACATTATCAACATGTCATCAAGTCTGCCGGGAGCTTTTTATTACTTTTTCTCCCTTTGATTTATATCCGTTCTCAGATTTCACACAGGTCACTTTGGACGAGGCACTGGAGGGACGGCGAGGGGGTGCCGCTTTGGTGCAGGAATAGACGCGGCAGCCCTGCCTCGCGGGGAGCCCGCGCCCCTCGTCCACACACACACCTGGCACAAAGTTGGTCTACATAAACCCCTAGTTTAAATTGAATTGAACGGTGAGGACTCCATTGCAGGCATGAAGGATCCTGGCTGTCTTCTCTCCTTGGCTTAAAATGATTCTGAATTGATTAAGCTAAGTTATAATAAACCACACGAGATAAATGTCCACACAGCGTTTTGCACTGTATCTCAGTTTGAAGCCCCAGTTTCAGTGCAGCACGGCTTTCCTTTGCAGGCGAGCCTGGGCCGGGCGGCTGCTCCACGGCCCCGGCGCCCCTACCAGCTCGGGAGGAACTCCCTCGCTCTTGGGAAGTTTGGATCCGTACTTACCGCACAAGCTGCGGCTTTTGTGGCTTTCCTCACATGTCTCTCAACAGTTAAATGATTGGGCATTACTATGGGCAGATGTGGGATAAAATAAGTTCTTCTGAGTTATTTGTTGTGAAATCAAGACTTTTTTTTTCCCTGCAATAGCATCTGCACAAGGGAAGAGAGAGTGTTATAGTGCTAGCAGAATAATCATAATTGTGACAAAGACCTAAGCCTGCTTTAAAGCAAACCATCGATATTTTTATAGTGTAAAATACTGGCATTCTCTGTGAGCTGGAAACGGGAAACTTTGTGGCGTTTCTTCAGTAGCTTTTTCCTTTATTCCATAATGTATCATGTATTTTGAAAGCAAAATGAAGTTATTTCTCAGTTACTGCTCCTGAGAATGATTAGGGTTTAAAAGTATATGGTGCATGCAGTTAAAGCCTATTGTAGCATGCAGGTTCAAATCTGACTCCTTTTGCACTATGTGCACTTTGGGTAACATTATTTAAATCTGGAAGTGGTCACAGCCGAGAAGAATTTGGCAGAAAATAGTGATATTGCCGGTTTGATTTCAAAAGCGAGACAGCACATTCAGGGTTGAGGCTGAACGCACAAGTGGCCGTGGCATACCCAGGGAGTGTGCGCTGCTGCCTTCTACATGTACGCACGGTGAGCTGGGATACGGTTGAGAGTCCAGGCCCTGATTTTTTCCCACATTTAGCTAAACTCAAAATGTTCTGTTTAAAATAACTCTTTGAATTCCTTCCTTGTATGTAGGATAGGTTTATTTAAAGGCTAAGTTAAATAAGAAGTTGCTGGTTAAGGTGAATGGCTAGCTTTCTACAGGCTGAGTGGCTTTTTTGGAGGCCTTTTATGCTAATGTGTAAATCCTTGTTAAGGGACACTGTTTAAATCTGATCATGGCCCCATTTCAACAAAGCACTTAGCATGTGTCGAAGCATGCGGGAAGTCAGTGAGATTACTTGGATGCTTAAAGTTAAGCAAGTGCAGTACCGAATTGAGATGTGCATGAGCACCAGATTAGTTGCTACACAAGTACAGAACTTATTACTCATAAATATTTTGAATTCTTTTTTAATCTTCTTAATGGTAAAGTGAGTAGGCTGCCTTGAAACTTGCCAAATTCCATTTCTTAAATCAAAGCTCAGATTTGAGTTACATGACCACAAAAAGCATTTTAAAGCAATAAACCTCCGAATTTGTTTACAGTTGTATAAATTCAAAAACAGACAGACCAGCTTAAGATGTCTTTGTTCCGATTCTCCCTTTTCCTCTTAGAATTGGCTCTGGGGCTCGGGCTTTGGACTGGGATCTCTCCCTGGCTGCGTCACGCTCCTGCTGGCTTGGGCAGGCGAGAGGGCTTGTCACAGCTCCCTCTTCCTCGCTATGCAGCCCGCCCCGCTACGTCTGCGTGCAGACCCCCTTCAAAGGAGCCACTGTTTTCTGTCGGTATAGTTTAACGCGTCCAGGGTGACGTACCCGACCCGCTCTGTGATCGGAAGGCTGACCGTGGAGGGCTGCGCGACCGCTTCCAGCCATTGCGGCGGGATGCCGGGCTCCGCGTGCGAGGAGGGGGCTGGTTTTCTCCCCGATGCCCTTCGGTTGCTGGGAGAGGAGCAAAACGCACATTGCTACGTGCAGAGCTCAGGCTGTGCGTGCAGGAGCATAACAAAAATAAATGCAATGATAATACATCGGGGGGGGGGGGGGAAAGCAGAGTTCTCTAAACAAGCTTTTGCATGTTATCTCCAGCAAACTCGTAAGAGATTTCACAGCATGAATTTGTGTATGTGTGTGATCGTTGGCTTGAGCAAGTCGGCTTTAAAGTCTGGTACAAATTGTATTTGTTAGTATTGCCTCTTGTCCTAAATTCTATTCAGCAAGTGAGATCTTGAAGCTATGATAGTTTTCTGTTCCATTTATTTATTTATTTTGAAGTCTTTTAAGTTTGTTACTCTTAAATGGAAAAGACACCAAAGCAGAGGAGAAGGAACTCTGCCCATCAAAACAGGCCTCTGAAAAGATCCCCAGCTAAAATAAACAGAGCTTTCTTGGGCACATTTAGGATTCAGTCAGGATGCAAAGTAGTACCCAACCCAGAACAAGCGCAGTAGCCGCAGAGTTTGCTTTGTGGCCATTGTGCAAGAGACTCACAAAATTAAGCTGTTAACAGGGATTCCACTACCATGTTACAACTGGCAAATATTGGGTATACATAGTTGTTTATTTGCTGTAAAAGCTGGGGAACTCAAAATAAAATGGCTGAAAATAGCTCAGTGCACATAAATGGAGATGCCTTATACTCCCGTGCAAAATCGATACGCTGCAGGTGATATGCTGCAGGCCTACGGGAAACCCCTCGGTCCATCCCGCGGCAGCGACTGCCCGTGCTGCAACTTGTGTGCTGAACCTATCGCGGCTGCTGCATTTTATAGCCTCAGCCATGTAGTGTCCCTGTTTCCTGAAGTCCAAGGCTTGTCCCGTGCTAACAGGCACTCTCCTAGACTTGCTTCCAATGTTTACAAGTCTGCAACATGCATCAGTTCAAATGGACGGGAAAGCTGTGTGAAGTTGTCCCCGCGTGTTGCGGACTCCTCCATGTCTCGTAGCCCGCGAAGGGCGGCTCCGCAGCACCTAGTCCTCTGCCTCAGACTGTCGGGATTTCTGTTTTGGCTCTTGAGACCCTGAAAAATTGTACAAATGAGGTTTACAATGAACTCTTGAGCATTTACATTTTCCATAAACTTGGTGTAACTATCAGGGCCTTTATTTCCATCATTATATGTTTTCCTAGCCTGCCTCTATGTTCTTTTCCCAGTACTCAGATTTTTTTTTTTTTTAACCTCCCTGTGTGGATTCTTGCCTTGAGCAATGCCCTTAGAGGCAGTTACTCCCTTCTGCCTCCCGTGACACCTCTGGATGGGATGTCTATGCTATAAACGCCCAACTGAGAGCAGCTCGTACAGATGCTTGGAGGATTACTTTAGAGGGGCTGCTCAGACAGTGCCCGCAGTGCGGCTGCAGCCCCGGGAGGTTCGGCGGTCGGTAAAGGCTCCGCTGCTGTCGGCGGTCGGTAAAGGCTCCGCTGCTGTCGGCGGTGGTCGGTAAAGGCTCCGCTGCTGTCAGTTAGTCCCAGCGCTTTAGCAGGTTGGGTGTTTGCAGAAATCTGCTAACGTGGACAGGGAATTAATCTGTCTTTTCAAAAGCATAACATTGTAGAAGAGCTTCATTGAAAGACACCAGCCACAGAATTATGTTCTTCATACAGAGTTTTCTTTTGAATTCTCAAGTTTTTCAAAGCAGCTCTGTGTGTATGTTAGGTGCTGATACCCAACTTTACCTTCATATATGGAGGATCTGAGGGAATTTCGTTTACATGTTAAAGAAAGTTTCCTCACTGGAGTT
The DNA here is from genome assembly GCF_036370855.1 of Dromaius novaehollandiae. NCBI lineage: Eukaryota > Metazoa > Chordata > Aves > Casuariiformes > Dromaiidae > Dromaius > Dromaius novaehollandiae. Next base: position 8,541,476 of record NC_088110.1, on the reverse strand, counting down.
AGTGTTCTTAGTATTTTCTGAAGTGTCCGCCAGCAGCCCAGCTCGTTTCTGTCAGGTAAGCAGTAGAATTTGTCCATAATTTCTCTTTAACCCCAGTCTACATTGGATATCAGTGTCTCTGTTCCACCTTGTGCCATCACACTCCCAGCAATTCAGTCTTGCTTGAATAGGGCTCTGGATATTGGAGCCACAGCATAAGGCAAATGCAACCCTAATAGGGCTGTGAGCTGATGACCAAATCCCGCAGAAGCGTGTGTGTATACGATTTGCAAATGTTTGTTCAGGGGAATATTCCCTGGAACTCCAAAGCTATGAACGTCTTTAAAAGTTGGACTAAGTCACTGAAGTTCATGGCAATGGGCATGATATTAGTCTTTTGATTGGGCCTTAAATGTTTGCAGTATGTGGCACTAAATAGTTAAGGGACAGAGACGTGGGCATGTTCTTTATCTACACCTGTCCCTTCCTCTTTTTTTCATGCTGTAGTTATTGCTGCTTTGCCTTGTTTTTGCTTCAGCCTTTCTGATTGCTCCCTTTTCACCGCATATATTAATATATACATTAGCTTATTTCCCTCCTTTACTTTTAAATCCTGCCTATTTTCACATTCAGTTTTTTTGTCCCACTATGAAGTTTTTAATGAGGGATAGTTAGCATTAGTGTGTAATACCATATTCCATGTGCCGTTATTCAGTTACAGTTACCATGTATCTTTTTTCATTGTTTCTAAGCATTCATTTTAGTGGTTGATCCTGCAAACTATAAAAATTTTTCATTCAAGGAGTCGCATCGATTTCAAAAGAACTGTTCATTTGAGTAAGCTTTAGTGTTCGTGCAAGGGTTGTCATGACTGAATGCTTTTCACTTCCTCTGTGCATTTGTTTTCCAGTCTTCTTGTGCAATTAAGCCTTGTCTCTAATGTCTCCTAACCTCAAAGTCTTTTTGTAAAAAGATATGTGACTTTCCTGAGATTTCTTACGCCTCCTGTTGTTGTCACCATCCTGGTTCTGTGTGAAACCACTTTGCTCCTTCAAAAGAAGACAGTTGGTAATTTCCAGTAATAACTGTAAGGTAACTGTTAAAATAAATAAAGGCAGATTTACAGCAATTTGTTTGGGATGAAAGATAATTGTAGTCTAAAGTGAGAGCTGCAAGGCATGACATATGGCCTAGGATGTGCATCTGCCAATGGCCCTATGCTGTGCAGTGCAAATGAGGACTTCTTCCATTAAAATTAATTGCAAAACTTTCATTTACTTAAATGGGAGAAGTGGAAAACCCTCAATGTTTATTTTGTATAATTACATGTCAGAGTAGAGTGACTCAGACATTCAAACTTCTATTTTAACTTCTTGCAGGAGGTATTTATTTTCCAGCGCAATGCATAGGTGAGTTAATAATGGCAAGAAGGTTGGAAGGGAAGAGCCTGGATACACTCGGTGAGCTTCCAAACAGTGTCCTCCTTTCCCAAAGCACCCAAGTGTCATCTTGCTCCACTCAGACATTGCTCTTTCTCCCTCTCATAACTTTCTCCTTATAAAAGAGGACGATGAAAGCAGGCATTTATCCAAAGAAGGCAAATAGAGCAAAGTCTGCAATACTCTAAGGCTGGTCGTGACAAAGAACAGTACCCCCGCAACACCCTTTGACAGACAGTTGTCTCCAGGGTGTTGTCTTGAGGTTGCTGTCTTCTGGTTTTCTAGGACCTAAAAGTGGATTATATCTAAGAAAGGGAGCAATTCGTTAGGTATAAGCATTAGTGTCAAGCCATGATAGAGCCAGGCCTAATTTGCTTCGCTTACACCTTAAACCCCCTGAATAATTCTTTGCACTTAATATAACTGTGTGCCCACAAGTTGAATTGCACAGTCAAATCCTTGGTTAAAATAGATAATGAGACAAGAAGTGTTTCAGGCGGTCTAAGCTGCTTCAGTCTGTGTGGGGAAAAAAGGGCCAGTCTTTGTTCTGCTTTTCCATATAAAACACTGGAGGTTAGGCATTTGAAATATTTTATCTTCTATTCTGTGTGTCTCTCTCTAAATCAAATCTGCATTTAATTGAAAATGCAGTGTATCTTTAATTGGAGAGCAATAACCTTCCATTGTTGGGAACTGTGAATGAATTTCTATCTTAAGAGAATATTTTATTTAGCTATTGTATTACTGTAGGGCTACAGCCCTAGGGTCAGGTTGGTGGGCCAGGGCACTGCTGCTGCTGCTGATGGCTGGGACAGCTGGAGAAAATCTGAATAGGTCAGGAGTAAAAGTGCATCAAAGCTTCAGGTCACTTGCAGCCTTGTGCTTCTTGTTTGTCGAGGATAACTCACTATCTGCTTGCTTTCTTTTTTCATTTTCATTTTTTTTATGGCCAAGGAGGAACTATAGCCTTCTAAAAGGTAAAGAACAAATGAGGAAACTCTACTGGTCTCTGTGCCTAGCATGAGCAGATGACTGTTTAGCTGACGACGTTCATTAGATATGGTACAAACAGTGGGGCCTAATGCCTTCATCAGTCAAGTGGCCCTTTCAGAAGGCTGTGGAGCCGGGATGTATCCTTCATCGCCCAGGCTGTGGTGAGGTGCGCTGTTGATGAGGACGGCGAGTGTCAGGCTGTCAGTGCGCTGAGCCGGGAGCGCGTGTCTGAGCAGAGGCCCAGCAGGAACATCACCGAGCTGTGCTTAATGGGTGAAACAGAGCGGGGACTGGGGAGAAAACCCCTGGGAATAGAAGGCAGTTGACTGGGGAAGAATAGTGGCAAAAATCCTCATTATTGTTATTTATTTCATGATAGATGTCACCTTTGTCACTGCATAGTAAGTGTCTTCTGAGGAAGAACAGTATGCAGGAAACCAAAAGTTCCCTTTACAGCTTCGCTGTGACACTGCCCTGATCACTGTTGTGGATGTTTGTGGGGGTGCACTAAGGAGGCTTTTTTGCAAGGTGTTTTTCTCCATTGCACATTTAGCAGGGAGAATGACTGTCCTTACAGAGATTAATGAGAGCAGTGGGGATGCTGCAGCTCTAGCTGACTACTCACTGAACTTGCCTGTGAGGATGAGTCCTGACTAATGGGAGGTAGTAGGATGTAAGAGTCTTTTAAAACCAGGTTGAGTAACTAGAAACAAAAGCCCTGTTGTATGGCATCTGCGGTTTTTATTGTGAGTTGAAAAAAGAGTGACCCGCAAGCTGTAATTATTTCTTAAAAGAAAAACCAGGTGGCTCAAGTTTTCTGACATAGGGTCATCCAGGCAGCCCAAGCGTTCCTGATCGAGGCGGTAAGGCAGAGCCTCCCGATCTGATACTCATCTGTGCTGTCCCACTCAGGGCTTACAGTGCCATGGGGAGGTGTTCGCTTATTCCCAGAAGCATTTCTGTCCCACGTAATGCAGTCAGAACCAAAACTTGGCCTTGCAGTTTGGTTAGAAATATGAGCTATTCCAGACCAGGCGATGGTCAAGTGTTGCATATACGAAAGTCCTTTCATGGAGTCTCTAATACAGATGTCTTAATCTCGGCTGCCTTTCTTTGGATTTGTTTGTGTTGGCCCCTTTGTGCAGTTCTGGCCTTAGCATTTATTACATTACTGCATAGAAAAACCTTGAAGTATGAACAGGAGCTTGAACCATCAAGTCATGGATGCGGTGGATAATGGCTGTGGCGCACGTAGGAAGTGGAGGTGATTACAGGACGTCAGTAAGAAATACCAAGAGCACCATGGCTGAAAAATCCATCGTTTTAAGTCTCCCTCAGCCAGCCGTGACGAGCATGGCAGCCGTGACGCTTCGGGAACACTTCCCGCGTCTTCCCAGCACGTTGCCCGGTGTGGGTAGCGTAGGGAGGCAGCGTGAGAGGCCGGGGTGCCGCAGCGCTCGCTGTGCCGGGCTGGCTGCGCGGGCCTGACGTAGCGGTCTGGCCGTGGCACCGGCGGTACAGCCGTAGCAGTCGGGCAGGCTGCTCCGATGGATGAGGGTTTGCGCGCCGGGTGGTTTGGTGCACATAACGGTGCTGGCTTTGTGCGTGTTTAGATGGAATAGCTTCCTCAAATGGTTCTTCCACCCTTATTTTAGTCATTTTAAATAAGAGTTTTCCTGTCTGTTGGATATTATTGGTTCCTTTGAGTGCACCTATTTCCAGAAATGGTTTCATTCTCATCTCTTCCCCCGGCCCATTTTTTTTTGTTGGTTTTTGTTTCGTTTGTGACTGAGACCTTTTTTTCTTAGCAATTTGATTGATCCTCCTTTTTTCAATCCCACATTGGCTGGCTGCATATGGAACCCCGCTTGGCTTTAGCTGAGACAAAATCGACTGCACACAATTTCCCTCTGACAGCTTGTACAAGAGCAAACATTTCCGAAGAGCTGAAAGTCTAGAAATTCAATCAGCGGAAAACCTACTGTGTGGAACAGCTTTGCTAGTGCTACAGCTCCCTGCTGGGTAGAAAAGCAATCCAGTTACAATAAATCCTTAAGAGTGGAGTCATTTGGGTAAAAGGAAAAACAAAAGCTGGTTTATACAAACTGATTGAAGTCAGACGTTTTGACTTCCCATTGAAAAGGGAGTCAAGGCCCAGCCTTGCTTGCTAATTTAAAGGGGAGATTGGCTCCTTTCATCTTTCTCTAGGGCAGGGTTCCTAATATTTTGCTTGTGGAGAAATGTAAAGAGTTTTCAACTTAAGTTAAAATAGCTACTTTGATATGAAAAGTATTGGTGCTATAGCTAACTATAAACTGAGCTGCTCCCCAATGCTCCAGCAAAAAGCAAAGGCACAATTCTGCCTTCAGCCACTCCAACGTTGCTCCGCTGCGGTGGCAGAAAGGCGAAGCCTGGGTACAAGTGGGATCAGTTGAGGCTTGCGTGTCCTGCCAGGCCAGCTTGGGCAATAGTGGTTGTGCTTCGGCGCTGGTGTGTTGTGAGCTTGTGAACTCATGGACGTGATCTGGGCTGCCCCGTTTGCCTGAATTCTTTCATTTTTTGAGTGTAAGCAATTGAAAATTAGCGGTATTAAAAACCATTTAACATTAAAATAGCTATGTAAACTGAGATGCCAGTAATGACTGCGAGGAAGGTTTATATTTAAAAATGGGTACCTTGGGGCAATAAAGCCTCTTTGTCATTTTCCTTTATTTTAATACTTTCTTTGCACCACTTCTCTTTGTGCACCTTCCATACTGCAGCGTATTAAACGAACCAACAGGCTTGAAAGAGAAAAGGAAGGCAACACTCTTCTGTAAAGGCCAGGGAGCAAAGTAAACTGACTGGAAATGCTGAGGTTTCCTTTATTCTTTAATGCCTTTCAGGTGCTCATGTAAGAGTAGGTAAAACTTTTCCAGGCGAATGTGAGTTTAAAGATGTTGCTGCCCCTTTATTGGCTGCATGGGGCTCGGTCAGGAGCGCTGCTCTGCATGCAATCTGCATTCGGCTCTCATCCCTCCCTCCATCCCTCCCACGTGTCTCATCCTCATGGAAAATATTAAAGATTGTATAAACATCGTAAAGGATTTCAACTGGCCTTTCTGTTTAAATAAGATGTTATAAACCATAGCGAATGAGTATAAACCCTTGCCACAAAGATGGAGTGGCAAAAAAAACAACAAAAAAGAACAGGATGGTAACCTGATAAGAGTCCTAAAACTCCCATTTGTGTCACCTGCTAGTCGCTACCCAATTATTAGGATTTCACGGTCCTGTGATGAATTTGAACTACTCCAACCCTTTTCCTTCCATTTTTTCCCCCACTCCTTATGGAAGGAGAAAGTAGCTGTTGAGCCCCAGTGGTGCCACTTTTGTCCAACCATTTTGTGCTGGGCCTGGAGCACGTGGTGGCCTCCGAGACTGCTGGGGCTGCAAACTTGGCAGAGATGGTTGAGGAGATCAGGCCCCTGTTGGTTGCAGCGTTGTGGTTGTAACTGCAGGACGCTAACTTAGGATCCCTGCTGCCCATGGCATGATGGCCTTGTGCTGTATTTTGTTCTTGGTGAAGGTGCTGCATGTCTTTGTTTTCAGTGCCATCAGCTTAGAGGGGAGATATGTCCTTCCAAGCGGGGCACACCAAGGACTTACTGACCCTACTGATGTGCTCGCTGCACAGAAATGACGCTCTTACAGCTTTTGACAACATTGAATATCCTGGGTTTGACTGGCCTCTCCCTGTGTTGGTTTCAGCCTCTTCCATCGTGTTGTGTGAAGCCCGCCGCTGAGGCCAGCGTTTGCAGGATTTGTGCACTGTGTCTGAAATCCTGCAGAATATCTTGCCTGTAGCTGGATCGCTGGCAGCTGGGGTTGACCCTGTGATCTTGGGGGACCTAAGCACTTGTGAGACCTGGGATAAAAGATCTGGTGGTTGCCCAAGGCCTGTGGACCCGTCCTTCCCTGTGGCTCGGTCACCGCTAGAGGGGAACAGAGAGCTGCCATGGATAGCAGTGCTTGGGGGGTCCCATCCACTGCAAGGAGCAGCAGGTGGCAAATGTGGCACCCGGCTGCCCGTGGAGCTGGACCCCAGGGCCATGGGAGGGCTCGCGGGCTCCGCAGCGCTGGGAGGAACAGTCGGTGGTGTCTGCCGGGGCGCGCTGCGGGTAAGGATCTGATTGCAGTGATATTGGTTAGTGGAAATAGCGAAACAAGTAGTTAAAGAGAGATACAAGTAGAAGAGAGATACGCCCCTACAAATATTAGCTCCCATAGTGCTTTGGAAACCCAGGGTTGGCTTTGTTTCTGTAAGATAAATTGTTTTGTTTCAGGCTAACTATGGAGCTGCATATATGTTTTGTGAGATTGGATTAAATTTTTCCATTCATCTTTCTTGACAGGAAACTTGGGTTTTGGCAGAAACAACTTTCTTTTCTTAAAAAGTTTGTTTTTACTTGCAATGTAAGAAAACAAACAACTACTCCAAAAACAAAACAAGAAAGCAAACATTTTCTCTGAATCATTCCTTCAAGCTCACACTGCAGAGAAAACTGGACCCAAAAGCCCTTCCAAGGGCTTTGGATTGCCGTCATCGTTCTGTCCAACTCAGGAGACGACCATACCGCCGGCCTTATGCCTAGAGTTTGCCATGCCTCGAATGTCAGAGTTGCATCAAAATGAGGATCTCCACCACCACAGGGGACTGAAGTTGTTTTTTTTTCCTCCCGTCTGTAGCCTCGTTCCTGTGTGTATCAGTAGGAGTCCTGTCGAAGGGAGACAGGCACATCTGGAAGATTTCTGTCTAGACCTCCAGTGTGCAGGGGGGCACTCAGCATGCTGCTGAGGAATATGTGGGCATTGCTGTAGTGCTGGTTCATGGCAGATCATGAATCTAGCCTCATAGGCTTTTAAGACTAATATATATGTTTTTTAGTTGCACTGATGGTCGTATTTAGAAGCTTTTGTTTGCTGCTACAACTGTTCCAAATATCACAGGATTCCAGGAGGTGGCTCCTTCAAAAACCCAGATACTCTTATTTAAATTCTAAGTCTGCGCTACTGACACACGTATCAGCGCTATCTATAAATTGTGGCCCGAAGATTTATGGTTGAAAATACATTGATGGTATCTTTGACAGTTAAAAGAAGTGCTGGGGAAAAATCTGAAGAATTTGAATTGCTTTTAAATTGTCTGCTTAGGATTGGAAAGGAATTACAAGTTGCAGAGAGCAGTCAATACCACTGGACTCTGAGTGTTGAGACATACAAAGGAGATGCACATGAAAGCTCTTATGCTCTGGCTTGTCTGTAGGTTTTTTCTCTGACAAACTCCAGCAGAAGTAACTTGACCTATTGAGTGTAAATTGTAAATGTATAGGAACAGCTAAGAGAGCCCAGCAAGGTTACTAGAGAGCTGGATGTATCATTTCCTTTTTAGTTAATGTTTGAACATACAAAATACCATGGTTTGGCTTTCTAAGTCAAGGGTATTGGTATGGGTGCAGATTAACAAGTCTTTATTCAAGCAAAGCATCCATCAGCCTTTCTACAAAGTACTAGTACTTTCTACTGGAAAGTAGAAAGATTGTAACCCTATTCTTTTTGAATGTAAATCTTCAGTTGTAGTGCTTCTGCTGTTGTTGTGTATATAGTCTTATACTGGGGAAATTTTAGCCCTTGCTGTCAGTAGCTACTGTAAATAATAGTAATTAAGTTTTTGTTGTTTTTAATGCCATTGCTCGATTTTCATCCAAAAGGACAGCTGATTTTGTTGTGACAACACAGTCATAATAGGGCCCAACCAAAGTTAAGACCAGGCCATATGGATTATTTCATATGTTGCCTTTTGGAATTCTTATCTCTCTCTCTCTCTCTGTTTTGTTGTATGTGAGAGGGAAGGAGAATGTGCTGGCGAAAGTTGTAATAAAAAAAAAAAAAAAAAAAGTGAGCAACACGTGCAATGTTCTCTGAAGGCAGTGGCCGCTCTCATGGCTTTGGTCTGGCCCTAGCGATGCATTGCGGTAGCTAAGCATCTCCAGTTTGGTGGATACTGGAGGGCTCTCGCAGTGCGGCCACCAGCGACTCACAGTGGACCAGGGTCTTGTGTGCGAAAGACTTGGTGCCCTGGATAGCCCTCTGAGTCGAGGTGTTGAGACGTTTTGAGTAAGCTTAGCTCCCAGCTCTTACAAGTACACTGCTTGGAGAGTTTAGGGAAATTGTGAATTTATGCAATCAAATCTCTGAATCTTCTGACTCCATTCATCTAGCAGTAAGGATTTAGATAATGGTTTCTACTCCTGTATTGTCCCCTGTCTTTTCTCCTGACTTTTTCCACCTGGCCCCGTCTGCTCCTGGAGAAGTCTCCAAGCCTGCAGACCGGCTGCGGGTTACCTGAGCAGCTCTGCTCTCTGCTCCCCTGCTGAAGCTTCCTGCCACCCTGAAACGTGGTGGATGATCTCAGTAATATGGCATTTTACTTGCAAAGCCACAAGGCTTGAGGACGCCTTCCTTGTTATTCCCTAGAGGAAATGAGCAATCCCTGAACAGTGAAGTAGGCAGGAGAGATAATAAAGAATCATTTTACCAAGAACCATGTTTTGTCCTGAACAAATCTGCTGTAACATTTTGCTTCTGGTTTCCTAAGCTATTTACCACTGTGTTTGGGGGGCAATACTCTGGAAAGGTGGTGTGCATAGGAATAGCTGCAACTGGAGTGGGGAAACTGGAGCTGCTACAAGGCACATTTTTCCACAGAGGAAAGTGTGTGCATAGCATGGTGCTTGGAAATAAGCAGCAGTGAAAAACCGATAATTCTGCATATTATGGTATGGTACCATGACTTCTATTTGAACCATTCTGAAAAAGAGAGCAGGCATGGTTGCCGCTGCAGAAGCAGGGCTGACTGACTGTGCTGTTCTCATGCACAGTTTTTCTCCTCCATTTAAATCTCTCAAACCCTTTCCATTTTAATTATTAGATATGAGATTCTTCTAGAATCGTCATTAGATGAGGACTTCTATAGGGGGATAGTTCCCTGCCATAAAAATCCTTTCTTGTTATGTTTTGTGCGCGATCTGCACTTCTCTGGTAGGAACTTTATATAGGCTTTGATACAAGAGATGCAGCGTTGGGTTTTGGGGAGTTTGTGTATGAAGGGGAGAAGGGATTGAATGTTATTACTATATTGGCCTTTGTTCTGATTTTGTATCCTTTATGTCTATATCCATATGCTCCCCCCGCGAGGCGCTCTCAGGCGCGGGTCCCTGCCGCTCTAGTTCCGCCATCGCAGAGCGCTTGGTTCGGCCGTCCTCGCGCGGACGAGTCTCCCGCTGGCTTTGGTGGGAAATCCGCCCGCCTCGGGAGCGGGAGAGCGGGCCTCAGGTTGTGTGCAGTGATGCAATCCGATCCTCCGGCGGTGGAGAGGGCTGCAACGGCCCCTCGCCCTCCCCCTCCGCTGCCCCGGCGGCTGCGGGGGCTCTGGCCGGGCGGGAGGGGACGCAGCCGCGTGCTGAAACCGCAGGCGCGGGGGGAGACCCGCTACGAGCGGTTGTGAAGGGTCAGATCCTAGATGCGACCCTACGAGATGGCTGAGAGCAGGGACCTGCCCGCGCTGGATCAGCCACAGCACCTGCCCTCGCCCCGGGAGCAAGGCTGGCTCGCCCGTCCGTCGTTGCAGCCTCGGTGGCCAGCGCTCCGTGCCCGGCACGGCTCGCCGCAGCCCCGGGGCGGGGGGGGTGGGCTGCGGGGGTGCCCCAGGGCGGGGGGGGTGGGCTGCCGGGGTGCCCCGGGGCGGGGGGGGTGGGCTGCCGGGGTGCCCCGGGGCGGGGGGGGTGGGCCGCGTGGTGCCCCGGGGCGGGGGGGGTGGGCCGCGTGGTGCCCCAGGGCGGGGGTGGGCCGCCGGGGAGCCCCCGGGACAGGCTGTCGGGGAGGCGCCACGCTGGGTGCGGGGCGAAGCAGGCGGCCCGCCGAGGCACCCCTCTGCTTCGCCGTCGACTCGGGGTTGGTTTTATTTTTTGTTTTTCCTTTGGGACTTCCAGGCTCCGCTGAATTTGTTCTGTGTTTTGCGGAAGAAAGAGCTTGTTAAAGAATTCTCTGATGACTCTGAAGTGAACTATTTATTTTCTCTCGAGGGTTATTCGGCGTAGCCGTTTGCCCCCTCTCCTCTGTTTTTTCACCCCGGTGTTTCCTGAGCTACAAGCATTCTTGGAATATATTAGTTGTAATGAGTTATGTGGGCATCAAAAGTTTTCTTTGAAACTATATGGCATCAACATCTGTTAGCTCTTAGAGAACAGAGACGCAGACAAAGGGGCCGAGGGGGGCAGGGAGGAGAAAGATATTAAATTCTGGAGTATGAAGTCTCAAAGACTCGGGGGGAGGGGAGGGGAAATCTGCTCAGCCCGGCGGCTTTGATGTGGCGCTGGGGCCCGTGGTCCTCGCGAGGCGATGTGCGCGGCGGTCGGCCCCGGCGCTGCGTCCCGCCGCCTCCGCCACCCCCCGCGGCCCCCTCCGAGCCTCCGGCCCTGTTGCTGCAGTAACGATTCCGAGGAAAATGCACGGCTCCGCTTGCAGCTATTGAGGTGGGGGATTGAAATTCCTAATTTTAGAGGTAACTTTCAAGGGAAAAATGCTTAGAAGGGAACTATTTACTCGGTTCTAATCTTCCTGACCCTGTGGGTCAACGGGCAACTGTTCATCTAAATCAGGATTTTAAATGGTGTGTGTCTGTGGTTTTTTATTGCCTGTAATTAAAAAACATGTGTCTGTTTCTATGTACATAGCATCAGTCAGCGTTCAGGCACGATCGCTGGTGCTGTGCTGCTTACAGGAATGTGTGGGGACGGGGCTGCCGTGCCTTTATCTTCTCCTGCAGAGCCTCGCAGTGCCGGTCGTACGTGCCAGGGAGCGGAGGGACGGGCCGAAGGGACCCCTGCGTCTCCCTCTTGCTCCCGTGGGCCGGGTTGGTAGCCCTCGTCCTGGTGGCGTTGTTCTCGCTGTGACTTCCCGGCCCGGGAAGACCCGGAGCTGCTACGGAATGAGGAGTTGGCATACCTGGGCTTTTGGGACAAAGAGGTGGCTTGCAAAGGAATGTGAGCCATCTGTTTTGCCAGCACCTCCTGCTGACAGATTTATGGACCAACATTAGCATACGTGTCCAGGGTCACACACCTGTGCTTCCTAACAAGGTAATATTATTTAGCAGCGTATGTTTTCATCCCGAGGAGCCAGAGCTCTCTGCAAAGGTGGGCATCAAGAATTCCATTTTACACTTGAAAAATGAGGGCATGGAGAGATTTAAGTGACTTACCCTGCACCACACATTGAGTCTGTGGTGGAGCAGTTATTGAATCCAGGTTTCCTCCAGCTGCATAAATATACGTCATCCATTAGCAGGAAAAGACTTAGAGCCGTAAGCACAATAGAGGAGCATTGATTATCATTCTAGAGGAGCTGTAAACCCTTGTGCTGTATGAAAATCTGAGCCATATAGGAAGACACTGGGTATTATCACAAGATAAGTTCAAAATGCAGCACATTAAATCTGTAATGATCACTGAAGCCAATGGAAAGAGTACCACTGATTTCAGTGAACACATCTTAAATGAGCAAGTTATTTTGTAGTTAAGCTCTGTAGCCTTTTTTTTTTTTTTTTTTTTTTTTTTTTTTTTTTTGCATGCTTGGTTCTCAGCATATGTCTGGGTAAAATCACCTGATTGCACTTAAAAAGTCTGTTAAAGAGCTTCTTGGTAACCAGATCTATTGTGAAAGCAAACTGAACAGAAAATCAGATTTATTACATAGCTATAACCATCTGTCTACCATGGTGAAGAAGCCCAAAATAGGCAATTTGGACAAGTTATTGCGCTTCTCCAGGCTGGAAGTTAGATGTCACTCATGTTTTTAAACTTGTTAACCAGTATAATCTATGTTAAAGAAAAGATGTTGGGGGACATGGGACACGTGATTTTGCAATCAGAGAAGAGGTTAGAGGATAGCTAGAAGAACAAAGGAAAGTAAATAGCTGAATCTATAAAGTGAATTCATTTACCTTCTGAAGTAGCTTCAAAGTGAATTTAAATATAGCAGAAAGAAGTCATTTCTTATTTCAGTCCCATTTCATTTCAAAGATGGTGATCTTTTCTAGCTGGAAATGCTTAGACCCTTCAGTTGGAAAGTAACTGTTGAATCCATAGGTCTATTCATACAGCTGCTTTCAATTACATTATCTCTTATTTGACAGAAGTCCTTGAAAAACTGTGTCTCAGCATATCACCTTGAAAAGTAGAAGCCACAATAGTTATAGAATTCCAATAATAGTATTAATGGAAGATGTCACTTTGGAGCACTTAGCAAGAGTTTCTAAAGATCCCTGAAATCCAGGGTCAAAACATCATAGAAACAGCAACATTCCACCTTGAAACAGGAATGATTTAAACCAAACTCTCTCTTAAATGGGTCCTTTGACTACCAGTTTTAATACATTTTGGATAATTTTAGCTGTTGGTACTTTTTTGCAAGTTACAAGTACAATTAAGTAGCTCCACATTACTTTAAGCTACTGATCTTTTTTTTTTCTACTATGTTTTTCCTTTTGCATCCTATATATTTACTCCATGCCATGGCACATAGGAATCTTATGTTTCAAGTTAAATGAGCAGGTTGGTAGCTTTTGTTGAATGCACATTGAAGTGACTTACCATTAAAAGGATGCTCATTTACCCACTGCAGCAGAAATGAAAAAGCTGCCTACAAAAAGCATGTTTCTTGCAACTACCTGCTTTTTTTCATAGGTTCGGAAACAAATACATCAAAAGAATAAGGAAAGTATGTGTTTTATCCTTTTGGAAAGCCTAGCCCAGGTGTTGGATTGGGGCAGAAGAGATTCAGCTGTGTTGCAAACCACCTGGAACAAAATGCACTGCATTTCCTTTCTTACTTACCCAGGAGACATGAAGGCTCTTGTGTAAGTGTCCTTCTGCTTTGCACTTCCTCATCAGCCTTGTTCTATGGATGGCGTATCTTTAAGAGCACATCATACGAGTGCTCCTTGTACCCATGTGAAGGTCTCTAACAGGGATATAAGGATATTAGGAATCTCTTTTTGCTTTGTAAGCCTCTAATAATCCACGATCCTTTGTGACTGGAGAAGTAGGTGATTTTTTTTGGTCATTCCCTCTTCATCTTCGCAGTATTTTGGCAGCGGCTGGAATTGCTGTGCAGTAATCTGCGAGATGAGACTGTAGGGGCTTGCAGCTCTGACATGTCAGTGGATTTAGATGCAGGGCTTTCAAACGCTGTTACCGTATTATTATCACGCTCCTTTGCTGCTCCTTTGCTAGAGCAGAGGCAGCAGAACTTAATGTATTTATTATTTATGTGTTTCACCACCATCTTATTCTGAGCTAGTATCTTAGTTCAAACTTTGTGCTAAGAGACCAAAGGGTGAATTTCAGTAGCTGTGGGCACCTGTTGTGTTCTGCCATCTCTGTTAGGAAGACGGAGGCCATCGTGACAGTAGAGGACAGTAACCTCTTAAACTACAGCAACTGAATCAGCCCAAGATCATCTGTCAGAGAGAAATTTCAGGAGAAATCTGTTTTCTTAATGACTTTACTGGCATGGTTATATTGAGAAAAAAAATTGTCTGAGAGAAGCCTCTGTGTTTGGTAGAGGAAGAATTAACCCAGCTGTAATGGATCGCAAAGCACCAGGTTCTTATTTCAGAGGGAGAAAACATTACAGACATTGAGCTTACTGCTTCTGCTTAAAAAAAAACACCCTGCATTATTACAGTTGCTATGTATATTTTAATGATGGTCTAGTTAAAGTCACCTTGACTTCTTTCCCAACTGTGAGCTGCTTTACATGTTCTTTATAGAAAGTTGAATCCCAGCGAAGTCTGTTTTTATTAAGTTATCTAGAATGGCGAACTTCCAAAAAAATTTTTTCTGGCAGAAAGTAAAATCTGCTTATACCAAGGCATGAATGTATTGCTATTCAGTTTTGTCTTCTCAACTGAGTATGGTATATACTTTAACTTTTCATTTTATTTGCCTTGTTTCAGTTTTTTTTTATAGTGAGGCTTGGAATATGCTGTATCTGTATAAAGCCATACATTACTTTATGAACGGAGAAGGAAAGAAAACTCTTGTCCTAAATAGCTTATAACTGTAATGCAGAAGCATATAGTGCATTTGAAAAGACTTTTATGAGGGGGATCTTCAAACATACTTGAAAGAAGATATTAATTCAATGGCTGCACTTCCAAATACAGAGATAGGCAAATGTATGCCTCCCAAAATGTTCTTGACTCTTGGATGTAGCTCCAGTGATTGCACAAAACTGTGTGCATGGTCTTCAATTTTTGTGTGTTTGACTGGATGGGTTTCCATGCATCAAGCTGCTAACCTAGCAAAAATGTCATCTCCAAGTACATTTGACTACAAGCAATATTTTGGGTTTGTCTCAGTTTTAAGCCTGACTATAAAGCTGTATTGGTAAGGAATGGTGATCACATACCTGAACATCTGTTTTTACCTTCGTTATCCCAAAACAAATGATACAGTTTTTGAGGTGTGTATGGGCTTTTTAGTAGTGAAGACTAGGCTTGAGTTGTCCATAGCTACACATGGTTATGTTTCTGATGCATGGGAAATTTCAAATACCCAAAGGAGAATGAGGCATTTCCCATGCATTGCTCTTCTAAAATGTCTTACACCTCTTTCTCTTCAAGCTTGGACAGAATTAAAAAGAGAAAAAAAAACAAAAATAAAAAAAGAAAAGGAAATGAGTGCTTCTGGGGCTTGGATGGATTTCCTGAAACATCTTCAGGAGACTTGGTTTTCAAAATAGGCTAAGGACTTGCTGTATGAAGATTGGACCTCTTCTGGAAACCCTGTTTCCCAGAAGTCAAAGTGAAACATTGACAGAGCCCTCAGTTGTTTGGATCCCAGAGCGAAGGGACCCAAATCTCTGTTTCTTGGGATCATGTTTTGTCTATGTCAAGAGTGGAAGGAAGTGTATAAGGGACATGGCGTTCTTGTTGGCAGCTACTTTAAAACCCCTATAAAATCTACTCCAGGAGGATGTTAGAGTTACTGCATATCATATCCCTTGCAGTCCTGTTGTGAAATATGTTTCTTCAACTTTGCTCTCTCAAAAAGTACTGGAACCTTAATTGCATCAATTTGAGAATAAGGAGAGAAAAAATATGTAACATGTTCCCTACAGAAGGGCAGAAATAGGGAGGAAAGCTTGCTTTGTTGACAATTTGTCACTTTACATGTGTTTTACCTGGGAAAGTGGTGGATATGATACTTTGAGGAGGACTTCACTAAAACAGAAAATGTGAGCTTATTTCATGCCAAAAACATGGAAAATTGAGTATCTCAAAGCTAAATCAAAGGATTTTAATGAGATGTTTGAAGGAGGAAAGGTAAAGTGACTTGTTTCTACTTGAAACAACACCTTTTGGAAAAATGTTAATTAACACAATATTGGTGTGATGTAATACTGGGAGTGGGTGGATCCAAACTTTGTTTTAACAATGTGCTTGTTAGCATGATAACCTACCTAGATCAAAGGTTATCCTTTGATACATATAATACATTTATGGACTATGTTTCTACTTCTACTAAAAGCAAAATTGTGTTTAACACCTTGTTCGTCCAAATGCATTTGCTAAAAATACATGCCGTATTTTTGCTAGGTAGCTTTGGCCATTACTTGCTGGGTGCTGGATATTGTCAGGAGCAACATGAAGAAGGGTCAGGGCCAGGGCTGGTAGCAAGTGGCCTCGTGGTGACAAAGATTAGAGGCATTGGTAGGGCACAGGAGACACGTCCTGCGGGGAGGTGAACGCGCGTACGGTTGGGCAGAGCCTGGCGGGTTACGAGGAGCTTCACCTCGGCGTGGAAACGGAAAGGGAGCCAGCGAAGGGCTCGAAGGCAGGTAGCGGTTTAGCAGAAGGAGGGGTGAGGGTTTGCACGGCAGCCTTTCTAGCTAGCTGGTGAAGAGGCAGCGGGGAGCCCCGGAGCGAGCGTCCAGCCAGGAGCCCTGGAGCGAGCATCTGGCCTTTAGCCTGCCGAGACTTGTAGCAGCAAGCAAACTGTGCAAGCAAACTGGTTGGGGTTGAAAAAATAAAACCGGCAGTGAGTTAGCGTTCGGCGGAGCCTGTTTGCGCTGTAAAGGTGGGGAGCGAGCGATGACTGCCTGCCTTGCAAGCAGCTGCAAAGAAGCCCTGGGGCGTGGGAGCTTTCCGAGGCTGTTCTTCCTCTGCGTGTACGTATGTGCTCGGCAGCAGTTCGGAGGGAGTTGGGCTAATTACCTCTGCCCTCCGCCCCCACCCGCTTCGATCTGCGTCGCGCACAGTGGCACCTATCAGCGCAGGATATATGGGACGCGAGGTCCTTTCCTGCTGCGGCCAGGCAGCCAGCTGTTCACCGTTCTGCAGCAGATGTCTGAACCTGAACTCTGCTCATTCTGTGTGATTTGTAGTTAACGGAGGCCGACTTATTTATCTGGGAAACTCCCGGTGAGGTACAGACGCTTACCGTCGCTGGCATCCTGTTTGGCAACCTATAGAAACGGCGTGCTGGAATAATCCTTCTACGTAAATGTTTCTTTTCTTTATTCTTTCAAGTGCTCGCTGACCTCACTTATATAGTATTTCACAGGGTACATCTGGTTTTGGTTGCTTTGTGACTCAGTGCTCCAGTTTGCAAAGGCAGGGCTGTGATTTAAAACATCGTGTCAGGACGGTGATATACAGCTCCCTTTGCTGCCGGGCCCAGCTCCCGCGGCGAGGGCCCCCGCGGCCGGCACCCGCCGCCGCCTCGCGTCCCCTCCAGCCCGCCTTTGCCCCGCGCTCGAAACGCGCCTCCCCGGGGGCAGAGGCTCCTACCTGCCCACGGCGTTGTCTCTTCTCCCAGCTTGCTTCCGCTGCAAGTTATTTTCTACACCTTCGGCCCTTTCGCTTGCTCCGTTGCATTGTCAGGGTCTGAACAGCTGGGTGGACGCACTGTTTTGCTCGCGGAAAGGCAGTTTTTACAGGTTACGCAGTACCAGCTGCAATCCGAATTGTTTCCCGGAGACTTGCCCGGTTTTCTGATTTCGTTGCTGAGCGTGAGTTTACGTCAGCTGTCCAAAATCCTTTTCTCAAGCCGGCTTATTTTGGTGTTCAGCCAGGTTGTGACATCTGTCTCTGCGGTGCTAAAAATACTCAGGTAACTTTCCTGCAGCTTTTTTGACAGATGCCTTAGCGATAGTAACATCAATGAGACGCTTTTGTTTTTTTCCATCTTTCCTGTAAAATTTTAGACTAACTCTTAGGCTGGTTGCCCACACCTTTCCCAAATACGCATCTGTCTATCAAAAAAAAATACATGTCATAATCTTCCTGACACAAAAGGACACATTTAAATAGAAGCTGATGAATTCTGACTGTCTGCATATGTCACCGAGATGTCCAAATGGCAAACTCACCCGTTTCTGGATGAATTGCCAATCCATGTGCTGTTTAGCAGTGGTATTACAGCTCAACATTATAAAAGCACTTTCTAGAACCTGGTAATTTATAATCATTTGGTTTAAGAGGGAAAATACTTATTGGAAATTTGTTTGTATTAAGTTAGTACTTTAGTTAGTTTTAAAGCATAACTGTGAGCTAGAGAACGACCGTAACTAGACTAGAATATAAAATATATTTACAGACCCATGTAATGATTAAAAATGAGAAAATAAGGGACCTGGCTTATAGAATATTAATGCCTGCTGGCTTATACTTTTCCTCCACTCCTTTCCACTGAGTTATTTGATGGTGTATTTTACATTTACAAATGTATTCTCATTTTTAAGTGACATTTTCAAAAATCATAAAAATTAATGACTTGTGGATTTCACGGAGGATGAGATTAATAGCAACATTTTAATGGGCAAAATTTGATACGCCGATGCACTGCTTGTCTTGCTAAAGTTTCAAGAGATGAAGGCTACCAACTAGATAGTATCCTCCTCAGAGGAACGGCACAAGTAAAATCATACTTACTCATCGTGTGGTTGCTGATCAGGTTAACAGTAAATATTTATGGCCTTTTTCTGAAAGAGCAGGAAGGAGCAGGCGTATCAAGCTTAGTAAAAAGCAGTTGTCTGGTACCCAGCATCGTGGTGGAGAGCAGAGGTGCCATGTATGCCTGTACAGTCACTTCCAGCATCTCCTTGTCTTTGGAGAGCAGTCGGGGGTATTTTCTCAGAGCTTCATACAAAATGATGACATGGGGGAATTTGATGAAACAAAAATATACTAAACTTTACAAGCCCCTGGAAAAACACCGTCATCTTGTAGAAATGTGGTAACTTAGGCCAGCGTGTAATAGCTTCTTTTCTTTTATTATGTCCCTTTCTTCCATAATTTTTGAGATAATGATTGATATTAATCAGCACTTGTTCAAAAAAGGGACCTTTTCTGCTAAAACAAAAACTCAAGGGGGAAAAAAAAAGTTTTTGTGATTTGCTCCTTGAAAAGCTAAATCCAGACTGACAGCCCTTACAGCAATATTGTCTTACGTAAAATCATAGCTCTCTGGACCAGGGTGACAGCGTTTCTCAGTGACAGATGGCCCATGAGTTAAAACTTTATTTCAGTGTATCTGCTAATGAAAAGAATGGTATTTTCAGGGTCTTTGGGATAGGTAACCAACAGAGTTTGTGGAATCTAATTTTGAAAAGGCCATTGCTGAAGCTGATGCCGAAGAATTCCTCAGACTTGCTTTTGTGGTTTAGTTGCTTTCTGCTAACTAATCTCAAAGAATAACATGTAGGGACATGGAAATTAGAAAAGAACCCCTGTCAGCTTCTCCAAGAAAAAGAGGAAATGCATTTATCATGATTAAATTGCTTAAAAGTAAAGCTAATGAATACAACCACACATTCTTTTTCACAGGCTAGTCTTTTATTTTTACTTCATGCCAAAAGCTCCCTACTGTCTACTTCCCGTTCACAGGTTAATGCTGCGAATACTGGTTCTGTGTTCGTACTGTGTTTTTGCAGGGAAGCTGAAACGGCCATGAGCGTAGCATTTGAGCTGTTCAGGACCCCATCCTCCTTTATCACCACCGTAAATAGTTATCAGAGGCAGAGAGTGTCGGTGGGGGCTCTGGGGCGAGCGGCTGTCACGTCAGAGCGGTGGCCCTGCAGCAGTGCCAGGGCACTTGGGCTGGGCGGGAGGAGGGGGAGCACAGGAGAGGTGTGGCTGCGTCTTGCTTGGCGGGGGGCAGCTGGAAGGACCTGCTAATAAGAGTGAGAATGCTCTTCAGGCTCTTCATAAGTAGGATTAGCTCCAAATCCCCCTGATGCCCTTTATTACTACTTCAGCACCATTAGAGAAATGTTTCTTGGGTCCGAGATAAGATCATCTGCGTATGTATGGCCTCTGCTCCTGTATTGCTCTAGACGTACTGGGGCTGACAAAATTTCATTAATTTCAGGACTGAAGGATCAGGCAGCTCTTCAGAGTCTGGTATCTGATTTTCTTGGGTGACCTCTGGCATATGAAAGTTTTCTGTTTGTTGGTGGAACCAAGTGATAACATTCCTCTGTGGGTAGGAAGGGCTTATTTCTCCTTTATCATTTCCATTTGGAGTTTTTATCTTGCTTGATTGACAGAACATTGAAATGCTAAATATTAATCTACCTTGAAAAAGGATTTGAATATCACCACTTTTTTTTCTTTCTCCCAGTGCAATCTACTAATCTCCATTAAATTTTGTCCTAATGTATGTCCAACGCATTCTGAAATAGCAGCAAATCCATTGACTGCCTGTAATAAAGTGATTGACTTCTTTCCTGGAAAAAAAAAAATAATGTTTACAATTAATTCTGGTGATATTATATGTGTCTTCTTAATGTCTCAACACTTTGTATATAGTAAATTTGCATCCATTTTTCTTTCTTCCTTTAAAATTTTATTTTCTTATTCTTTTACTTTTACAGGATCTGTCTGGGGAAGGCTACCGAGACACAATTGGTGATGAACACTTTCATCTAGAAGGTATTTAAAGAACAAAACTTCTTGGTTAATATTAAGGGATGTTGGAACAAGTCAGCAAAAAGTCAGCCCGAGCAGGCGCCCTGGGCAGCGTGATTCTTGTCTGCTGCTTTTGTCTGCTGAACAGGCAGGAGTAGGATATTTCTGCATCTCTCACCACCGTCCTCTGAGTATTGAAAAAAAGTTGCCCGGTTGTATCATAGAGATCAAGTGTATTAATTCAGGGACTTACAATTTTTTTCCCCAGATACTTCCATCGGCAATGGTAGCAGTGGTGACTCTCACTGTCACCAACAGCAGTGGTCACTGGAGATGGTAGCACCGGATTTCGTGGTAGGCCCTTCTGAGGCACACGTACCAGGCTTAAACTCCTGCATTCATTTCTAATACAGATCAGAGAATGTTACTCAGTTCATTTCTGGTGAAAATGACAGGAATCCTTATTGCCTCAGATAATTTCTTCCGGAGGCTAAGCTCATCTCTTCCTCTGTGGTCAGGACTCTCGTTGCAATGGAAAGGGAATCACTGTTGAGGTGGGAACAAGATTTTGGGACCTCGAGCATGGATGCTGCCTGAGGCACGTTGAACTTGAGTGGGGCACCTGGGGGTTGATGAACAGAGGACATCGAATTGAGGATGTTGTCCACCATTCTTGTGAACAAGCAAAGAAATGAGGCTTCAGAAAGTCTTTGGGAGTTTCTCTGGCTGACCAAGTGGTTGTGTGGACTGTGCTAGATCTATATTAGAGGGGAATGGAAGCAATTTGCCTAGTTTATTTAGAGCAAAGAATCATGTCAAGTTTTACTTGGGAAGTTCTGCCCTTTTATATTCCAGTTCTTTGTTTCTGGGGGTAGACACTGCTGTCTAGAAGATGACCAGGATTCTAGCAGACTTCAAACCAATTTTTTTCTGGTTTTCAATTTAAATAATTTTGCCTAGAAAAAAAAGCCTCTTGCCCTGCAAAAAGAGGGACAGAGGTGGTGCTTACAGAGGTCATGAAGACTTAATGTGGAATTACTAGCTGCATATCCTTTAGCAGCAGCTTAGGCTATTGTTCAGTGCCTACTTGCTGTAACAGTTTGTTGTACTGAATATATTTAGAGAGTATAAATATTATAATAATATTATAATATAAAAATTATTATCCCTTTTGTATATTGGCAAAATCCAATTGCCAGAATTGAATTGTGAATTTAGGCTCAAGGTATAGGCAAGGATGTAACTTTTTGCATCAATAACTTTCCACTCACTATCTGCTTGTATGTTAAGGGAATTTTGTATGTTAGTGAACTGTGGATACCAAAAATACTTTTCTCATGCCTATAATATGGTATTCTGACCTTATTTTTATTACTGTTACTACTTTTTTTATTTAATGTACTGACTAAACATCTAATATCTCCCTTTTCTTTTTTCTGAGTGGTCAGTCTGTGTGTTTGGCTGCTGCTTGCTCTCTTCTAGAAGCTGAAAATGCACTTTTCTTGGCACCTCTTTACCCGTATTGGAATGAATGCTGCTATCAAATTCTGCTCAGGGACTACTCATTGATTTGTAGCACAGGAGTCTTAAGCAATTTCTCTCCATTTGTGGATCTGTTATCCGGACTTTAAAAAGGCTGCAAAATTGCACCACTGCTGAATCAAAATTGCTGCTGTCTTGTTCTCTGGGAGTTGCTGAGACTGAGCTAAGCAAGCCTAAAGAACTACTGGAAAGAAACTTGATTTTAAGCATCAGCCACTGTAAAAGTAACTTTTCATTTTGAACTGAAAAATGTTTCAATGAATTGTGGCTGCATCAACAACGTTGTTGCTACAGCACTTAGCATTGCTTAGTGCTTGTATGTATTTATAGTATATTGCTCATGCCAGATGAAACGTGTATTTATAATATGTTGCTCATGCCAGATGAAACACGTATGTGAGCTTAGAGTGTGGGGAAATAAGAAAACTAGAGGTTTTTGTAGTCAGGATGCTGGAATAGATCCTGAAATATTCTCCATGGCTGCATTCCAACTCCTCACCTGTGACGTGCGTTAATATACTGTATTTCTTGGACCTCGTGTTTTGGTGATGTCTTTAGTTTCCAAAGAATACGCGCTAGTGTGTGTGTGTGTGTGTGTGTGTGCAGGAGCTCCGTTTCACCTGGTGCCTGTAGGCTCCTGTTAATACAAAAGCAAGAAGTACTTGTATGATGGGGTCAGTGTTTGTTAACAGTGACCAACGTGTTTCAGTATTTAACTTTGCCACAGGTTTCCTTTCAGCTCGTAATGGGACAGACCTGTAATAGTGGGTAGCTTTTTTTAATTGTCAGAATTATAGTAGAAACTACTTAACAGAGGAAGGAAATTACATGCTAGTGAGGTGAATAATTTTGTTTCTCCATGTCTCATTCTACCTTTTACTTGTCTCTACTTTTTTGCTTTATTGCGTAGCGTTGTCTTGCACAGCAAACGGTACAATACATGATGTTTTCAGGCTAGTCAGCAGCAGGATTGTTAACACTGAGGTGTAAAACCTTTTAGGCTACTGTAATTTCAGTCTTTCAGTGCCAGTAAGAGCAGTTTCACGTTATTACTTCTGATGTGCCTCACTTTTTCTGAAGAAGCCGAGTAGCAAACCCAAGATGCAGATAGCAGCGGGTGGCCCCTGCCTTGTGTGCTGCTGGCAGGGGAGAGCTGTGCCGGGGCGTCCTTCCCGTTGGGAGCCCGGAGACCGCCGCCAGCGGGGCCTGGGCGCGGGAGAGCAGCCCTTCCCTCCTCGCTCCGCTCTCCCCGCTGGGGCGGCCTCCGCTGCTTTCCAGAACCACCTCTCGAATGGGGTGATGAGAATCAGCTTATAATTAACACAGGGTACCAGAAGCATTGTGCTAGAGCAGGATGCCTTCACTTTTCTTGTATAACTTTCTCCTCCTTGTTGGCATATTATTGTTAGGTGATTGTGGTAATACTTGCAGGAGTATTAGCATAAAAGGTACGTCCTAGTCAAGCTGAAACATGACTGGAGACCCTTGTTGAGGCACAGCTTGAATTGTGGGTAGCTTAGGTCTATGATGACCATGTCATGGCTCTTTTCTGTATCTCTCTCTTTCCATATGTACATGTGTAACATATATGTTCAAAGTGTCTACATTCGTATGTCATCCAGAAGATGTGATAAATTGAGTTTACAAATAGAGAGTAGTGACACACCGAAACATGGTTGATTGGACTAAGACCATAAAGGACATTGGGGGCAAAACAAAGACCCAGAACTACCAAGCACCAGGCAACCATCTAATCATTGGACTGTTTTCTCTCTTTATAAATACAAAGTAAGGATGGGAAAAATGAGCCTAAAAAAGGAGAGGGGGGCAGGAAAGTTCTTGATTTAAGTGTCATACAGTATTAATTATTTGAAGTTGTTTTTCACTTACCTTTCCTCTGAACTGCCCATCTGTTTCCAAAGTACATGCTTGTTCTCCTCTCCCCTCATGTTCCTTTGACCTACAATGCTTAGTTTAGTTCAGGCTTTTGGGGGTTTTGTTGTTGGGTTTTTCCTTTTTTTAATCGGGAAAATGCCTGATGAAAAAGAAACATTTCTCAGATTTGCAGAAAAGCACAGCAGGTGCCACAGTTCTTCTGGGTTAGGGGAGAATTATGGCATTCACACTCAGAGACTTGATTGGAGAATAAATCTGAGTTCTTTAGAAGACTCTCCCTGAAAAGACAAAGTGGCAATAAGAGAAATAATTGAATTCCTTATTTTGTTTTACATAGCCAAGTTCATTACCTTCTTTTTTTCTCTTCCCCCCCCCCCCCCAAGCTGTCTGAGCAGTACAGATAAAAAGAACTCTCTTTGCTGGATTTAACTTCTGTGTTGTTATGTAAAGCTTGATCAAATCCTTTCGTCTTAACAGACTTAACTGGCCAACAGCAAAAGGCTCGGGATTCTGGGATTAAGATTGTATTTGGTAAGAGGACTGGTGCATTAGTGCTTTCTTTTGAACTATAGAAAGAACAAAGTAAACATCAAAAGCATTAAGCCATGAGAGCGGATTGTTGACTCAATGTTGCTGCATGACAAGAGGTTAGGACTCAATAGTGGCTACTCTGTTTACCGAGTGCTGTGCAGAAAGAAACAGTTTGACCAGCATTGTCTATTATATCCAGCACCTGCCTTTGATTTCCCTGCTGGATGAGTCACTGTAAATTGAAATTTTGAGATTTTCTCTTATATGGTCACTGACCTCCTTAGATAAAAGAGAGACCAATGGAAACCTCGCTCTGTTATTATACTACCCACTCTTATTCTATTTACCTTCTTCTTTCACTAATAATTCAAAAATTGGATATACTGAGTAGAATTTCTACAGTGGATTCTTTTGCAAGTTTTCCTCCAAGTTTGGCAGTGCTTTCCTTGTTCGTTTCAGAGACTTCCACTGGCCTACTGTGTAGCACTTGTGCCACGCACCGGCAGTCCCCCGTGGCTGTGTACACTCTTTTTGTGCTTGAACGCAGAAACTTTCTGGTCCAGCAGTACCTGCACATGTGATGAGGCGTGTGCCTCATCACTCCTCACGCCTAGAATGAACGAGCTTGAATTTCCTCTTCCTTGTCCCTGGATGGAAGAGTAGCTCACCAGAACTGAATGACTAGAGGCAGTCCTGGAATACGCCTGAAACAGCACAGACATTGGAAGATATTTTTCGTTTTGTCTCAGCGAGGAAGCCAGAATGGCAGGCAGAAAGTGTTTGTGGTATCAAATTAGTGTGTTCAGTACTGACATCCATGTTATCCCTCTGCTCTTCAAGGCATAAGCAAGCTTTCTAAGGAATCATTCAAGAGACCTGCTCTTGTTTTTGTAGAACTTTTTTCACCTTTCCCCTGAGTTTACTTTTGGGAGCTTCCCATGGGTAAAACCTGCAAGCCAGGAGGGCTTTCTTAGCTGACCACTCCAAGTCTGTGGGCTGAAGTGACCTGGGGATCTCCCTCTTATTGCTTGCATATATAGAAGATCCATTCAGTGCAGCCTGTTTTCTCTCCACTTGTGACATCCAAACCAGTGGCAGGAAAGTCTCCCACTGACACAGACTGGCCCAAGGAAAGGGAGGCGATTCCTGACGTGCTGCATTACCCCCTCTCTGGAGCCCCGGGTGACCGAGCTGTCCGCTTGCCTCAGCCACTGTTTGGAATTGAAGGTGAAGTCCTTAAGCTCAGGAGACACTTAGTTCACTCCCCAGTTGGTACCTGTGATAATGTGATATCTCATGTCACTGTTCTTCTGAAAATTTGACTTAAGTGTTTCTGCTAACGAGGAATCTTACACCTCAAAGTGAGATCAGTCTAGTGCTGTACCTGCCGGAGCTGCCTCTTGTGCTGGTAACAATCTGTTCCCTGTTTCACTTGTCAGCTGAGGGCAATGTCTTGGTTATTATTCTCTCAGCAGAGGACTGGAGAAGATCCAAGTCTTCCTGGTGCCTTATCTAAACAAGATATCCAGAGGTCTTGCCAAAGGTGGTTGACACAGCTTCACCTGACTCAACAAACCCATTTTCTGATATTCTTCCCAGACCACATGCGTTCAGATTACTGTCGGCCTTCCACGCCCTGGATATAAGACATTCCTTAGTCTGGTATCAGAAAGGACAAAATTATTCAGGTCATCTCTTTGCCCGTAAATATTAGAGAGCCCTCCAACAGAGCTCAAAGCACATATTGCTGCTGAAAAGAATCTATCTCGGATCTCTGTAAAAGTGCTACTCAAAGCTCTTTTTGTACATTTACAAGACATTGTGGAATTTCTAAACCTTCAAGTAAGGCATGTTGTATTCAACAAAGCAGAATTTCACTCACTGATACACCAGGGTTTTGGTCAACTTTCAAATGGACTGTTCTGTGCTTTGGAGTCACTTTTGACAGCATGTGCGCAATCATAGAAACAGGATTAATTTACTCGTAATTCATTATATTCTTTGTTATTATTTGTTTTTCAAGGTTTTACCAGTATGTCCAGTTGGTCCTTCATCTCTTCTTTCTTAGAGTCCAGCATCCAGGGACTCTGTGGTCAGGTGGGGATAGAGGCATGGTTAACGGAGTTTCACTGTCAAGAGCAGCGTAGATATTTTTGGCTTTTAATAAGCAAGCAAATAGGAAACCGATAGTATAGAATGCACTAGTGGTTTACGGCTGCTGAAATTATGCCCAGTGCTGCCACCTTCCCAGACGTGCACACAGCAGCACGTGCTTCCCCTGCCATCCCTGTCCCAGACGAGCCGGGGCACAACGCACTGCAGTGAGTGCTCTCTTGTATTGCGAGATAATTTCCTCTCCCCTTTTTGTCAGGTAAAAACTCAGTAAAGACTTTGGTTCATGGTAAAACAGTTGTTTACAAGGTTGGTAATTGGAAGATTATCTGTTGGGTTATCGACTTGGAGAAAGGATGGCAAGGTATGGTCCTTGGGCCCAAATAGATTGTAAGTTTGTCAGCACAGGAAAACTTGAGCAGATATTTTAACAAACTTTAGCTGACTTTCTGAAGTATGTGTCATGGAAATACTACATGCCTGTGAGACATTTTCTACCATACTTTGGTATATTCATCTCTTGGCGATAATACTTCAAGTACTGTACTAGGCTGAATTACGAATGTGTTACCAAAGGCAATTACTTCAAACTACCTGCACCTTTCTAGTTAATGCCTTCAGTTGTGATGGTTGTTATTGCTTTTATGTTCTAAAGCTTAAGTAATTTTCTAAGTATTATTTACATGAAACTTCAGTGTACTTACAGAAAATACAGAGATTGTGTCTTGAAAACAAGTTGTTTTGTCTCACCGCTGTTACAGTTATTATGGACGTGGTAGGCATGGTGCCTAGCAGAACTTGAAGGTTCCTTCTCTGTGCTCTTAAACCAAATACCTGTTCATCACCGATACTGCAAAGGCAGAGCTAATAATTCTGCCTTAAAAGTGCTCTTGTGGTTGGTCTTCTGGGATATCGTGTGGGAACTCTGCGTTTTAAGGAGTTGTTGATAATCCTATACACTTAGCATATACTCATCTAAAGCAAATTTCTGGTATGTGGTCACCTCTAACTGGTGATCATTTGCTGCATTTTTTTGGCTGTCAAGAGGTTTCTGATCTTCCCTTTCCTACTACTCGCAATGAAATGGAGCCAACTCTGAGACATACGTTCAGCTTCAGGCCTGACCCACCGCCAGCAGCCCCCGTTATCTGGCCAGCAGCTGGCCCCTACCTGCACGGGGAGCCGATCGCTGGTTCCCGCGAACTGCAAGGGGGACCAGAGAACATGGGGGGGGAAAAGGAGCAGTGGAAAGTGCCAAGAGAAAACTGCTTAGTTTGGCAGTTAGAATAAAAGTCGCCAAAGAACATGAGACTGGTAGGATTAGCAGAAGTTTTCCTGTGGTCATACACAGATCCAGGAAATTATAATAAGCAGGTAGGCTGTGTGCCATGAGTGGGAGGAAAATCTTATAGCATAAGGCACTTTTTTTTTTTTTTTAAAGAGAGAGAGAGAAAAAAGTACAAGTGTTTCTTAACATTAGCTGTTCCAGTTGAGGGGGGTTGGTATTTGGATCAGAAGCTTTTGCTTGCAGAGCTGCCGTTTCAAGTCCGGCCAGCTTCGTAGTGATGAAAGGCCGTTGCCATCCCATGGCTGTCCATAGCCCGTGTGGAAGGAGTTAGTGGTCTCCAGGTGTTTCCAAATGGACCTTTCTGGTGCCTAACAGCTCCCACCCATGCTGGCAAGCAGCGCACAGGGCACCATGGTGGAGCGGAGGTGAAAAGCGAGCTCTCTGGTTGCCGCGGAGGGTGAGCTCTCCCTGTCCGTGCTGACCGCTGCTGCGCATGGGGTGTGCAGTTCACTGCTTGTGCCGTGCCTGTTCTCTGCACGTAGGATATCACCCTCTCTAGCTGACAACTCACCATCTCCTACATGTGCTGAATGATAATTTTTGATAAATGGTGTATTTTGTCTATGGTTGGAGAGTTTTGTTCTGCGTTATTTATCCTCTGCATTAGGCTGGGAAGATCCTAACTGCTTTAAGTAACAATTTCATGTTAATCTCCATATTCAGCTCATTCTACAGTGCTGGAAAGATGTTATGAACACACACAAGGAAGCTGAATGTTTGGTTCAAGGACAGAACAGCAGAGTTGAGAACGCAGCCTGGAGTCTCCTGAATCTGGGTCTGTTCTGTCTCTTGCACTGTGATGAGCAGAGGGTTTGAAGGTATAGCACACAACTAGCCTTTCCAATCCTAAAAGCCCATCTATTCCTTATGGTGGCTGAAGAATGCCAGATAATAATATTAAAAATACTAGTTTTGTGTAATGTATACAATAAGATTTCAATAGAAAACTGAAAAGGGACGTGAACAAGCACTTCAGAAAGCAAAGAGTAGATCCTTAGTGAACACTTCAAAACATGTAAAGCTTTTAAAATAATATTATAAGCATGTTCAGGTATTTATAACAACTTGTTTTTCCATACTGTTTACTTCTACCCAAGACTGGCAACTTTTCCTGCTTTCACAGAGAAACTAAGGGTCTGAGTTGCCTTTAAAAAAGGATCCATTGATACTAAGAATATTCATTTACCCTCAGCCAGGTGTGAGCCACTTTGCTGGAGGGCAAAAAGGCTCTGGTGGATATCGGTTGAAAACCAAGGTCTCGCAATCTCTCTGGTTGCTCCCTTCTCCCCACGGGAGACCCAGACCATTCAGGCACCTGTGGGGAGCAGGAGAAACGAAGGGCAGAAGGAAGCAGCATAGGGAGATCTCATCCGTTTGCCTTGCTCACCCCAGAGGTACCACGGGTCTCCCTGGTGTCGCCGGGTGCCTCCGCGCTTGCTCAGCAGCTCACGGGCCCGGCTGGCTGTGCACACCCGCGAGTGGAGCCGGCGGGAAGCAGCGGGGCTGAGCCAGGGCCTGGGCTGGAGTGGAGAGAAATGGGAGCCAGTGACATGAGTCTTGTGCCTAATTTGGCACTGAGTAATCAGGACTCGCTGTATCAGTCTGGGCTGCTGACATTTCTCTTGGGCTGTCAACATCAGAGGAGGATCTGTAGCAAGTGGGGATGTATCCAAGCAAGAGGTTCATCTAGTCTAGCTTGGGTAGCAATCGCAATACCTAACTGGTTGCTCACTGTGGATAGACTTGCTGTCAAACCTGTATCATCATCCAGGCTGGCTGGATGTGACCAGCCGTGTTTGCCTCCGTGTCCTGCTCTCCTGCCTCTGCAGCGGCAACGAAGTTTGAAGGCAGGATCTACCACTGGTTACGCCTTGGCATACTGAGGGGCTCAGGAGCATCTGGGAGAGACCACTGATATAATGTGTAAGGTATAGAGATAAAGATACATCACTATACATGTGCAGCAGTATAAAAAAGTACTTGAGCTTTGCCCCAAGACATCCATCACCAAGAACAAAGACTGAAATATGGGAACAAGTCAGTCAGGAGTTTGAAAACAATCTCTCTGGAAGCATGATGAATACCAGTGGTTTCATTTATTCTACTTGAAGAACAAAGGTCCTTTTCTACTTTTAATTTCCCAGCAACGATTATTACCAGTTATTTTTCCTGTAGCTTTGACCACAGTTCGTGGAGGTTTTATTAAACATGTTTTTGAAAAGTGAGTCAAAATGCCATTCTTCTCTGACTCTCTTGTGACTCTCTCTTTTTTTTACCCATGTGAAACTAGAGCATATTTCCAGGCAAAGATTTGGGGCCAGATAATACTCTCATGCTGGTGTTCATGGAATCATTCCAGTTTTATGCTCTTGTAATTGAAAGAAGTTTTGGCCCTTGCTATTTCAGAGGACAATATATTTGTTTCAGATTCATTGCCTTTACATGAAACATTAAATTCATTTTAGGAACCTTGAATAGTGGCTGCAATTAATAGACAATATGTCCTGCTGTGACTTCCACATATTCCTAAAGTTCCCAGTTCTCCTGTGTTTGACTTGATCTTGACACAGCCAGGCAACCAAGTTTTTGGAGTGCCCATATTGTTGGGTTTGTGACAACTTTCTGCAGTGGCCTTTTATTTAGATCCCCCGTGCATGCTCCTGTAAGTCCTTTCTCTCCTACCTGTAGAAGTTTCACCTCTCTGAGTATCTCATGTGATGATACAGTTTATGGCAAGATTAAGTATTTCTTGCTTTTCTACCATGCATTCAGAAGCAGAAACCATCTAGCCAGGCTTGAATTCAGGAGCCATCGTTTTATGCAGTTTGTAAAGCTAGAGCGATGGATGCCTGAACCTTGGGGCTGCATATTCTAGACGCAACAACCTGTCATCTTGCCGAACCCAACAAATGCACAAGCATGTACATCCAGACACACAGAGGCAATTGCAGTGAAAAGCAGATTGCTTTTGCCAGTTGCAATTGCAAATTCAAAGTGTGTATCAGTCAGGGTGCTTTTGTGTGCTTCGACTCCACTTCTGCTGCAGTAGCTACAGAAACCCAAAGTTTTACCTCACCAGGCAGAACAAGTGCCCTTTGTTACCTAGACAGATTACAGCTTTCTCTAAAGTCTGCTCTTCATAAAAGCCCAGCTTGAACAGTGGAAATTCTGACTTGCCTCAGATACTGAGGAGACTTTTATAGTTTCAAGTAGCTCCAGGGTTATATTTTAAAAGTTGAATTTCATCACATGTTTCAAGTTTGGTGGAAAAAAAAAAAAGACATGATATTTTTAGCAGAAAAAAGTCCCCCCTACACCTTTTTTCTTAACAGATGTTTCATCTCAATCATATCCAAACCTCAAAGCACAAGTAGCAGTCAACCTTATTCTCCTGTGGAGAAAAAGATAAAATGTCATTTGTTTGGAAGAGGGTTTTTTTGTAACCACAACTAGTTTGTGAGTAAAAGCAAATAATAAATGCAGCACTATGGGGTTGTGGAAATGAACCTGAAGCAACATTTCTGCTCTTGAAAGAGCTTGGAGTCCAGCTGTTCTTATTAGATGGAAAGTCCCAACCCCCAGCCTACCAAAAAGAAAAAACAAAAAAAACCCAGTAATCAGATTTTTCTTGCTTTATAAATCTGATCCAGCAATCCAGGTCCTTTTACCAATGCAAGACGTCATATGAAGTGCCCAACTTTGTACTGAAAATGACTGAAAGCCCCGAAGGTAACAAAAAGAGAGAGAAGGAATAGTGGTTGTAAAACAAAGTACCCAGAGGCAGAAGAGCTGCTGCCCGAGGAATTTTTGCGGGGCGGCGGAGGAGCCGGGGAGCGTGGCCATGCGGTGCTGGCGGGACACTGGCGAGGCCAGTCCGGGCAGCCTGGACTGTGCATGCAGAAGATTGGTTTAGGGGCAAGTTATATTCCCTCTTAAG
The DNA here is from genome assembly GCF_036370855.1 of Dromaius novaehollandiae. NCBI lineage: Eukaryota > Metazoa > Chordata > Aves > Casuariiformes > Dromaiidae > Dromaius > Dromaius novaehollandiae. The sequence continues at coordinate 8,509,683 of NC_088110.1, read as the reverse complement.
GAGTTGTAGGCAGGAAGCTAAACTCTGGTATTGCAGACCCTTTCTGGTTGCTGGTGTTTTAATGAGCCTTTTTGGAGGGTGGAGTCATCCAGGTGGGGAAGGATGTCCTCAGCAAAGCTGAGTTTGAAGGTCGCTGCTGTCAGCGCCCTTGTGGGACCCGAGAGCCCCGTGGAGCCCCTGAGTTGACCAGAGTTGTCAGATGTGCAACTGAGTCGTAACACTTAAAATAATGTTACAATATAGGTCCACAACACTGCTTTCTGTATTGGGCCAGCTTTGTGAGGGTCACAGGGACATTCTTTCTCACGGAAAGCAATTTTGATGAAATGAATCTTTTACAGTTCAGATATCTTCAGAGGCCCCATTATCATAGCAAAGGTGGTGGAAACACGATTTTCCCATTGAATATCTAAGTCAGATAGGAGCGAGTTTGATATCAAAGTCTACATTATTAATAACATTACCTACTCCATCTTCATTTAAATAAAGGATTATGTAGCCTCTGTTCCCCACACCCCCTTCCCTTGTGAATCTCAGGAGAAAAAAATCCAAAGAGACAAGGAAAATTAAAGACAAAAAATTCTATATGAATGCGCATATCTGCAATTTATACTGAGAAGGGATTTTAAACAACAGAGTTGTTACCTGTTACTAACCAAAATCAGTGTATGGCCATCTTTAGAGAAGAAAGGTCTTTCTTCTTTTCCTTTAAGTTATAAATTATCACTTGGTGTCTCCATCTGTTACTTTGCAGTGAAAGAATTAAGCACTTTGCAGTCCCATTTAGAGCCCCAGGGACACATAATGCTATTAGAAAGTGGTAAGTGGTCCATATGAAAGTGACAGTTTTGACTTAAGAAGCATTTTCCTGTATTAAATGATATAGATTGTTACAGCAGATTGCATTCTGATAATGTAGCTTTTGATATGCCCACTGATCAAACACAAACCTTGCTACTACAGGTATCATCCTGAACTATTCTGACCAAAACTTATGGAGATTCCCCCCTCCCCTTTCAGATAGGGGAGGGGAGGGAGAAATGATTTCCTTTGATCTCTGATGAGAAAGGGAAAAAAAAGGCTGTTCTGTTCAGGCTTTTGGCTAACACAACAAACAGTGTTTAAAATTTAACTTTGCTTAATTAATTAGTAATTCTGTTTAGTGCTGTCTGATCTTCATCCAAAAGGTATTTTGAAGCTTGAGAACTGAACATCAAAGTGTATTGGGTGAAGATGGTCAAGTAAGGCACTTAATCTGGCAGTTGCTGTTGATGAAATACAGCCAGTTGGGGAACTAATTGGGAAAGAGAATTGTAATCTGGCAAAATTCAGCAACTCCCTTGTTAAAAGGAGTGTGTGGGAAGTCCAGGTTTAGTGTTTAAATGCGTATGAGATATCAGCTAGCTAGCCAAGGCAGACTGTATGGTCCTTTGTATGCGCACCCTTACTACAGTCCTTTTTTCGGTAGAGAGATATTAGAAATATTTCCTTGGAAAACAAAAACCAAAAAACCCACCACTACCCCAAAGCAATGACCAAAACAAGAAACCAAGCCTAAGCAGAAATTTGCTGTGCTTCTGTATCAAAGTTGGGAAATACTTCTGTTTGTATGTGTCAAATTATTGGGGCTGGCAATAGGAATCGAAGCTTGAGGGTGGTTTTGCTGCACAGACCTGTGAGTCTGAGTATTATTTATTCAGAGGAGAATTTGTTGTCTGATTGCATTTGAGTGAACTTCAATTTAGCAATTCCCAAATGTCCTAGTGATGACTAGTCTGTCAGAATCATTATCTGATGCCTGAATGATTCAAACATATTTTGGTTGTCTATTTTTATTTGCTGTGAGCCGTCACACGGCCTGAGTCACAGCCCTGCCGCGTGGTGCTCTGTGCTTAACCAGCTCCCCTTGGTAGGGAGCTGGCAATAGGTCTTGTGACACCATGAATCCTTTTTTTCCTTCCATTCTGTGGTCTATAATTGAACCTTTAATTTGTGTTATCACCATCAGGAAGCAGTGAAATAGAACAAGATGAATTGTCTCCATGTTTTCAGGTTGAAACATCTAACCCAGGCTAGTGTGAAGCACCACTGGTACAGCTCTCGCTAAATGGGTTTTGCCTTCTCCCACTGCACTTAAAAAGAACAATTAATTTCCCCGCAGTAAGTTTCAGAGAAGGCAGCTTGAGCCTTGTCCTTCTGAAGGGTGTGTCTAATCCATCAGCTTCAGCTTTCAGCCAGAGAAAGCTGAATACATGCTTTTGGCACGGACCCAGGATGAGCCTGGTTTTCTATGTGCTTCCTCTTGTGGCTGCGGAGCGGGAGCGTAACTTGCCTGTTGGTCCTGCTCTGCATGTGTTTAGTTGGCGCTGGAGAACAGGACCTTCACAGAAGCAAAGCTGTGTCCCTCAGAGATGTATTTCATTCAACCCTGAAATAAAGATGAAATGTGTGCCTAATGGGGGTGATGTTTCTGTATTCATGGCCTCCAGGAGAACTTGAAAGTGAAATCTGAATGTGAATGCAATTGTTTGATTAAAGGACTTCTTCTCAATTTGGACTTTCAAGCATAGTTATTATTGCTCTGTTTGTCATTGTGCAGTCAGCAAAGAATGTCAGTCATGTTTGTCAAACCTGATTTGCAATGAAAAAATGTTGACAGAACCAGATAATTTAGACATCAGACTTCAGGAAAAGAAGCAGAGTTCTTTTTCTATCCCTTCTGTCATCATAGTCTCTGACTTTACATTCTGCTGTGTCTGCTAGGTCTGTAAATTTGAAGTGAAACCATTACCCTGTTGACATCAATAGGAATTTTACTACTGAGCTCGGCTGGACCAGCTCTTCGATGCTCAATTCCGCCGGCTGAATGTTGCTACTGAAGTTCAGTTTGAGCTTTTACAGAAGTGCTCATGTCTTCATCTCTCTGTCTTGTTATTTCTATTCAATTTTTACTTTTCCTTTTATCCTACTCCCCCACGAGTCCCAGATTCTAATGTGTGGTTTGTTGCTTTTGCCCACATAGATGTAATTCAGTTGTCCCGTTGCTTCTGCTAGTGCTTTTAAAGCATTGCTATGGAATCCAGTCTATCCAATTTTAGGGGAAAACTAATAATATTCCACTTCAAAGGATTTTGTTTCATGTATGCCAGATGCTGAATTTCATAGATGACATTTTTGTCAGTTCTCCAATTTTACCTTTATTCTTCTTTCTCTCAAAAATTACATAGTAATGACCCTGACATTAATTTCATAGCCTCTCCCGTAGTTCTGCTTTCTGAGCTAGGGCACTGTGATCCATCTGATACCTTTCTAAATGGCTGCCATACCAAGCAGGATCTGAAGTAGTTCATCTTTAGCCTGAATTCTCATAACTACAGTGCAAATTTTGACTAGGTCGCTGTAACTTAGACCTGAGCATCCATTAGAATTGCATCCTTTTTTGTTTTCTGGCTACGAGATCCTCTTAATCCCGCCAACTAAAATGTTCGGTGCTGCTGAAGTGAAAAAAGGTGAAACTGTGTCCGTATTTTGAGAAGGAAGATCATTTGCTCTAAAGTATAGTGCTTTGCTTGAATGGGCTTTAAGAAACCTGAAATGACAAGGCACCAGAATGACAGTGAAAATGAAACACTCACTTTTCATCTTGACTGCAGCTCTATTTTGGCTTTTTGATTTTTTCCCCTTATTCCAAGACGTAAGACAGAGGTGAGTGAAGAATGCTCTGGCTGTCTGAAGCGTAATATTCTATACTGACTCAGTACGCTCAGCACAGCAATCAATTTTACCTCCTTTCCGTGATTTTTTGGTTATTCCTAAGGAGCAGTTAGAATTATTACCCACTCCTTTTCTTAAGGATGAATAAACCTTTGAAAAAAGACCTAATTCTTCAGGGATGAGTCTTAATACCTTTAAAATGGTGTCCATTCTCTCCTTCTCTTCCTCCCCCACCTCAATTATGAGCAATTGGGTGGTAGTAATTAACAATCTTTAGAGAGAAACATCTGCTAGTACACTTAAGCCAGTCAGTTTGTTTTTCATGAAAGAATGGTATTTCACAATTTTTCCAAGTTAATATTTTTCCTTTATTGTCTTTCCAATTTCAAATATTGTCCAGACGCATTTTTATAGTGTCTTAAGGTTATAGAAGTGAATACAAGACCATTAATAATGAACAAGAAAAGAGAACATCATAAAGAAAACATATGCAGTATTTCAATTCATGAAACATTTTGCTATGGAACATTGTTTTTGAGAGCATATGGTTATTCCCATGAGAAGTAATAAATATACATTTTTTTCCAGTTGTGGATTCCCACAACAACAAGGGTAGCTTTCTCTGTGTATTTGTCTATATAGTACATTCTCTTTGTCAGGACTTGTTATCTGAGTGGGGAGGTAACTAAGTATTTTTGTACAGATGATATATTGTACACGGACCTATTTCTGATGGCCTAGACTTTGGAAACACAAGTCTATTAATTCTCCAACAGTCCTTTGAGATAGCAATCTTGTCTGGTCTAGTTTAATGTCATTGGCAGAGCTGAAAGGAAGTTCACATTGTGAATATATCTGAACCTTGGCATGCAACTCGCTCGTGGATCTCTGTTTACAGGCTGCCAGTTCTAACCGTCCCAAGCAGACATTCTCATTTTATTTATAAGTAGCTTCAGCATGTGTTTGTAGCCTTCATGAAGTTGAGCAGTGTGTCAATAGTCAAAACTAAGTATAGAAACAAGATACCAAACATATTTACTTCTCTATTCAGACAAAAACAGTCGTATTCCAGTATGTATTTTTTAATGTTCATTGAGTTTGTATAAGGCACACAAGGATATATGCGCAGGCACATTTTTTGATCACCCATATCACCCATAAGTATTATTTTAATATATCCATATTCCTGTTTAAAGTTACTTCATTTAGACTTCTTTTTTTTTTTTTTTTTTTTTTTTTGCTGAATGAAACCTGACATCAAGATGAGATCACCATATTTCCCCATTTCATCTGAGCTCAGAAATGAGTAACTGATTTCAAAGGATAATTCCCTGGAGCAGCAAGGCCAGTGAGTTCTTCAGATCAAAGGTCAGCGAAGCTCAAAGAGGATAATTTCTGGCATACAGTATTTAAACTCTCTGAAGGAGTGTACTGCAAGATGTATCCCCTCCTTCCCCAATAGTTGAACTCTTGTTTTTTGAGAAGGCTAATTTGTCAGAGCACGTTTTTTCCTCTGTTACATAAATAATACATTAAAGTGAAAGCTTCCTATCTGAACACGCGTACTCTCCGCCCGGAAAGGTTATTGAACGTGCCAGTGGAAGTGCAGTTCTTGAAGCCCAAAGGTGACTTGGTGCTGGTGGCTCTGTTCTCGCTGAACCACCCAGCTAAGGGTGCTCTTTGCACAAGCAAGTAATTTACAGCGGAAAAGCACAGAAGTGAAATTCAGAGAACACTTGATAAGACCCTTGGACAGAAAAACCCAGCAAAGAGCATTGGGGCAGGGAATATTTGCCTTTTACGGGATCTGCTCCTCAATTCTCTCAGCCTAATGTTGTCTGGGATGCTGAGCTACAGCCTTAATGGACAAAAGAACAGCGTAGAAGTCTTTTGGCCATTATGTACCTTTATATGTTGAAAAGTATGTGTGATAATAGATGTAGAAGTTGTTTTCAGTTGGTCATCCATTATTCCAAAGAGCTAAGGGTAATGCTAGCCTAGCTTTCACCAGTCACAGAGCTCACAGTCCCTAGAGATTGATTGTGAAGCTGCAAAAGGCCCTCACAAGAAGTATTTCTATTAGCTTGGTCAGATCCATTCCTGTGAGAAACTGCTCACTGATACAAATGAGCCACTCAAAATCTAGGGACGTATTTAATAGCTGCAAAGAACCTCTGACAATCCAACTGTCCTTCTTATGAAGGCCCTTGTTACCTTTTCATTTCTAGTTGCTTTTAGAATGAAGTTGCAAGGCTGGATAAAGGTAGATCAACTGTTTCCAGATGTGGTCTTTTTTGTTTGTTTTATGGGGGTCTTTTTTTGGTCTTAGCTTTGAATTTCCAAGAACATGGGACTGTATTTATGGACAAAGGGAGTATAAGGTATATGGCTGTTCTTCAGATATACTTCGAAATTCTGTATCATAAGTAGTATGTGTTATGTGTATTCATTACGGTGAGCACTGTACAAAAACCTCCTAATAAACAGTCCCTGCTTGTCCAATAACACCCAGTTAGATGGACAAGAAAAGGCACTGTCATGAGGTGAACTGTCTCTTGCTTGAGCTGACCTTCCTCCTTAGCTTGTGTGTGGTGTAGGGAATCCAAGCAGGGCTCGTAGTAGAAATCAAAGTGTATCAGTGTGTGAGTACGTATATCTTAACCTGCATGATTATTTGCATTTGTACAGTACATTGTGCGTCTGTCTGTTGCAGCTGGCATTGGTATAACTTCAAAACTGCCCATGAGTATCAAAGTCAGGAAATTCCCGAGGTTAAGGCTTCTACCTCATTGCTCCCTTGCCTTTACTGCATATCCGGGGTCTTTGCAGTATACCACAGATTAAAAAAAATAATAATAATACAATAGCGTTAAATTTAAACAAAGAAGTAAGACTAGAAAATGTGATACATTGCAATGTGGCAGCCTGAGTGTTATGGCAGAAACCTTAGCTTTTGGAATTTCTGAGAGTATAAAGCTATGGTAAGGGGAGATTTTTTAAACTGCTTTTTCCAATTTCTGCAAGAAAATGTTGAAAAATGGGAAATACAACTGCCTTGTCTGGTGTGGTAGTGCCTTACTTTCCTGTCAGAGTGCTTGGGAGGCACCTCAGCAGTGCTGAGCACCAGCAGAGCCAGAGAGTAAACCCTGTTTGAAATGACTTATTCTGGAGTGAAAGGGAGCATGTTTCCCTTTCTGTAAGGAGTCTGACTTTACTGAATTGGCACTTATGGGAGATCTTACTTACAAAGGCATCCCCAAGAAATAGTTCCTACATAGCATTAGGATAAATATATTGGGTAAATGCAAATGCCACATTGCAAGAGAAGAATGCAGACTTTCAGGCCTACATTCTTGTAATCTATCTTCTATTTTATGGAGGCAGGCAGGATTACTGATATGCCTAGTGGAATATGGGCATAACGTTATTGGCAGAAGCACTTGGACATGAAAAATACATATCTAAAAAAATTGAGAGCAGGGTTGAAAATCTCTGTGTATTTTCATAGGTCTAATGAATATAGAATATAGAATTCCTTTTCCTCAGCTATTGTGCTTCATTACCTGCAGGGCTGAGCGCCTCTTTATGAGCCAAAGGCATAGGTATATGGCTGAGTTATTAAGTTCCTCAACAAGAGCTGGATATATGTTAGTGTTGATACTGTTTCTGAGTGCTATTGAATTATGTAAGTGCATAGGTGAAATGTATATTTTCAGGTGTATTTGAAAAAAAACTTCTTAACCTTTTAGTGAATGCAGTGTGTTTTTGCAGTATGTCAAAAACTTTCAGTGTTTTGCAGAATTGTTCAACTTATTTACAGTAATAGTTCTGCTAATTTATATTCTCATAATACTGTCTTTGAACCTCCTCTTACTCTTCCGAGGTTAGTAGGAGAGGCTGGATACCAAAAGCTCGTGGTAGATTTTCTGCTGAAATAATCCCAGATGTGCAGTGCACACAAAGGCAAACCAAGTTTAATGACCCTCTCATACAAGTTTGTTGAAATCACTTTCGCACTAAATAGGAAGACAGATTTGCAAATAGAAGACTATTTTGACATTCCCTTATAAGTGTTTTTTTCTTAAATATATTTTTTGCAGTGGCTTTGCCTCCAGAGAAGACAGATGGAGTTTGCAGTGGAGATGAAAAGAAAGTGGAAAAAGAAAGTGACACACGCACAGGTTCCAAGAAGCAACTAAAATTTGAAGTAAGTCCTCTGTATTTTCAAGTTTCACTGTACTGACATAATTAAGGTAGAAAAATAACCTGTGGCCCCGATAGTGCCCTCTGATGCATGTGTGTAGCTCCTGTTGATTGTAACGGGTACCTGAGGGAGTGGAACTGGCACAAGCCTGTGACCTACTGTCAGTGGAATCGTTCCTCATGGGGTGATTACTGAGTTTTATTTCCAAGTTCAGATAGGATCAAATGATGATGATCCCTCAGCAGGTTCTGAAATGTGGAGTAAGGAAAGGTGTTTGTGTTCATCCTCTACCTGTGATCCTTTCAGAAGTAATTTATTATGCCACCCACAGAGTTATCAAATCCTTAGATTGGCTTTCATGGACGATTGCACTTGATTAATTCTTCCTCGTGTAAAAGATGTTAGTGAGAGCTTACTTAAGCACCAGTCTTCTGTGCCTGGGTCTCCAAAGTGAAATAACCTTGGTCTACCATGCCGGAAATGCCTCTGATCAGATGGGGGGGAGGAAAAGATCCGGGGGGTAATGAGTCGGATGGTCTATTTCCTTGTAGACTTACAAACATCATAAAATTGCCAGACATTGTGCATAGTTGGCAGGTTTTGTTTATATAGGGAGCGATTTAATAAATACGAGTATTGAGACATGCTGTCATCCAGCTAGAGGGTTGTCTCTCTTGGTGAACAGAAGGATACTCTGGTACTAGCAAGCAACAGCAAGAATTTCATCTCGCTGCACTCGCAGACATGGCAAACTTCTACCTTTCAGGGCTGTCAGCCTGTCACATTAACGAGCTTTGCGTTCCTCCAGTGCTGCTTAAAAGACCATCCAGCCACCTTGCAGCGTGGCTGCAGTCTTCATTTCCTTCTCTCGAGAAGGTTTAGTGATCTGGTACAATTTACTCCTTACTGTTTTAAGGCTGATGAAGAGGCTGTAGCTCTCCCATATGCAGTTCAGGTGTTGCTACGTGCTTTTGTGCCTTAGGTGGGAGGTGACTTGTTCCTGCCTTTTTTGCACAGGGGTATCTCTTTTTCTAGGCACGTTTTATATTCTGCCTTGAGGAGCAGACATTTGCACACAGGAAAGGCATGATAAATTGCAATTAGAAGTGCCCTGATATTTGACTGTTGAAGGGCACCTGTCCACACAGTCGGTGCCAGCGGAGCTGGAGCTGCACCGTCCCAGCAAAGCCCGCGTTTGTTCCCGAGTAGTCCTTGGCATGCCATAAAGGTTAGCGCTTGGTACCAGGCTCCATGACTAATGCGGGGAAGATTGCCGTGGCTCTTAACGAAGCAAAGCACATCCTCACGTAAAGATGTTATCTTAGGCAGCGTGGGACAGGGAGCTATTAATAAATGGCAAGAAACCAAGTATTGATATTTTTTCTTTGTTCTACAAATCAAAGTTTTCCAACTGTGTCAGCTAGGGGCTGAGAGAATGGTAAACATTTTCATTTTATGGCCAAGTATAAAAGAATCAGAAATGCAAATGTTGAGACCAGAGGTCTAAATCTGAGGTGGATGTGATTTGGCTCTTAAAGGTGCTGGGAATGTTTGTGTAATACGAGACTGTGTTTCCACAGCGGAGTGCGGGGCACTTGGCAGCTTTCAGGCGGGCTTGTTACGGCGGCGAAGCCTGCCTTTGAACTCGGCAGGGGACGGGGGGTGCCCGCGACTGCTGTAGGGAATTAGTTTCAAGTCAGAAGATCAACCAGGTATTTTGAGCTCTATCATGCTGAAGCTATTTGGAGCTGTTTATTTTACTTGCATACAGTGGCTTTCATTTTAATTGCACTGTAACTTCTCTGTGTTGCCTTGTTGTGGCTCTGGGTGAGTCTGATTGCACCGTCTTGAGCGAAAGCAAACAATTTGCACCCAGGTGACTGGAGTCAGGCAAAGTGCATCCTTTGTTCTTGGCTGAAGTTTTGGGTTTGGTTTTTGGAATTTTTTTTCCTTTAACAAATTGATTCTTCCAGGCTTTCCCCAGATCACACTCTCCCTAGCAGAAGCCCGGCTAAAATAGGAGTCGGGCACCACGCCCAGGTCATTCTTACCTGCCAGTTCCCGGCCAGGCTCCGTTTCGGGAACCGCAGCGGCACGGTGCCGGACCCTGTGAGCTCTGCCAACCCCTGCGTGTCGAATATCTGTGTCAAGGACAGGGCTCGCTGGTGGGGCTTGTGCCACATGTCCACTTTGAGCTAATGACTGCTCCTGGCTCTGTGCTATGCTGCCTCATATCGTGAGTCTCTTTCTGTTATCTTGCTCCTCCTGAGTTAAGCGGAATTTTTTTCTCACTTTTTAGTGGTAAATCTTCTTATATTCCAACAGCTTCAGGGAGTAGTTTTCTTGTCTCTTTTTGTGTTTCCTACAATGAAGTAGAAAGCATCTTGCAGCTTGCCGGGAGTCTAGCCCGGGGGCATTAGGGCTGTCACGTGCTTGCAGCGAGGCTCCTTCAGCGTGGTGGACCGAGGCCTCCCGGGACGTATCCTGAGGCTTCCTCCCGCGAGGGAGCGAGGAAGGAAGCTGCCTCCCTCTACAGCGTCTCCTCTGCAAACAGGCCTTTTGCTTTAGGTAATCAGCTGCTCTTTGCATGTTTCTTAGGAATTGCAATGTGATGTGTCTGTAGAGGAAGATAACAGGCAAGAGTGGACCTTCACACTGTATGACTTTGATAACAACGGAAGAGTCACCCGCGAGGTAAGCAAAGTACAGCTGCCCCTTTGTGTGCAGCGTTGCTAACACGAGAAGCATTTTATAACAGGAACATTTTTTCTTCTATGAAATAAAGGTATCCTGCCAACTCAAACAGCAGTTTCCATGGACCCTTCCCTCCTAGAAACAATCCCACCAGTAGTTTACTCTTTTCAGACGTACTGTACCACTTTTTAAGCCTGTTGCTGTTTAATATCTGGGATTAGCCTTTAAAAAATAGTACTGGCATTCGAGGGGGAAAAATATCTGAAACAACTGAACCACTAAACACATTGTCAAAATAAACCCCTGCAAATGTATATTGTTCTGGCTCCTGTCCTGCTTTTCAGAGAGAAGCTAACCAAATAGCAAGTTTGCTTTCTGAAATTCTTTCCAGTAGTACTAACTATACTATCCTGTTGTTTTCATGGATATTAGGCCATGATCTCTGCCTTCTCTCTCCAAGTATAAATAACATTATGGATGCTTACTGGAGGACCACAGTGAATGGCTGTCAAAAGAATACATGTGTCTATCTTGTATTGTTGGGCTGTCTTCAACTTATATTTCCTGTGTAGATAAGAAGCCCATATCAGTATAGATATATAGATTAGAATAGAGTCCGTTTTCAGAACTATTTCTATCAAGATTGAATGGTATTTCTAGAAGAGTCTTTTACTGAGATTTACTGCACTGTACTGTCATTGATTTTTTGAGAAGCATATTTACTGGCTCCCATGCCTTCAGATAATCAGCTGAAAATTGACAGTTTCTGTCTCTGGCTCTTATGATCTATGCAAATTAGACAGCAGGGTTTTTGTTTTTTTTTTCCTAGAAGACTGAAGCAAGTCTCTCTTGGCATTTATGAATAAAATGACAAATGTGATGGTTGTTCAGGATTTTTGACATGTATATTGTGAACATCATTGAGAAATATAGAGAGAGCTCAGGAAGGAGGAAAAAAAAATATTGTCTTTGTTAATGTATGGGGAACTGAGCCCAGAAAAATTAAGTAACTTGCCTAAAGTCACACAAGAACCTTGTGGCAGATCGAACTCCCATCTTTTGAGACCCAAGGCTAAGCCTTACTTAGAAGATTATCTTGACTCTCAAGAATAGGAAAAAAACCAAAAAACCCCAAACCCACACACATGGGTGTCCTTTACATTCAGGCATGGAATTCCTATTAATGTCAGTGGGAGTTCCATGTGCTGAACATAACAAGAATATGCTTTTAAGTATGTATACAATAATTATTTGTGATTATGTGGTACACCAAAGAGTTTAATTTGACTGTACTTAGAAAATATATTACAGCCAAATTCTACCTCTCCCTGCTAGAAGAGCAGACTGCAGCTTAAGTGAAACCAAATCTGTGCAGGGATTGAAAATTATACTGCTCTGAGGTCTGGAGCTTGCTATATTCAGGCTTGAACCCATGCCAAAAAAAATTCTTTTAACCAAGGGACCAAATAGGTTGATAATTTTCAGCTCTTTACGTGTGACCAAAGATAGAAACAAATAGTATGCACCATTGCAGAGTTTTCCAGTTATGTTACACACTTCTTTTGCGAGCTGTTCCAGTGCCATTTGCCTAACCCATCTCGCTGGTTGTCCTTGGTTGAATCCAGATGCAATTTAAGAGTTGTTTGTGCGAGGATGACTAATGATAGCAGCTCATAGATAACTGGCCACAAAAAAGAGCCTCAGTCTCATCATATGATGTAGAATTTCTCATTTTGTCAGCCCCCAAGAGGTGACTGTCAAAATAGTGGGCTTGATCCTGCAGTCTGTTAAGCGGTGCTGCTTCTGATCCAGCAAAGGACACAGCAATGGGAAATGTTAAACACATGAGCAGTTTCAATTAAAATGAACGGGACACGTGCTTTGAGTTAAAAGTATGTGAGGCACATTGCGGGATAGGGGCGGAAGGGACAGCTCGTTTGTGGAGCCCACTCCGAGGAGCCGGGCTGATTTGTAAGCAGTAGTGGGCTGGTGAAAATGCACTCAGAACCAGCCAGCTGGTCTGAGCAAAGGTCCAGCAGTCTGGTGAGAAAAGCTTAGAGTGAAACTTTACCCCTTCTTTGAAAGTTTTACTGGACTGTCTCCTGGATTTGTAGTTGGATTAACTACAGTTATCTCCAACTGTAGTTGGAGATAAAATTGGATGTCACGCTCTTAAACCAGTTTTCTCTCTGTAGATCTTGAAGTGCTTTACAAGGGGAAGTCAGCATTACCGTCCTTGTTTGTGCTGGAAAAGTGAGACGCTGAAAAAGGAAAGGACTTGCCCCCATCCATTTCATTTGGTTCAGAGTCACTGTGTGTTTAAAACCTTGGGCTTTATGTCCAGAGAGTTTCTAAAGGAATACACAGCGTTAAATTAACTTTATAAAAGACATGTAGGTGGGGCGAATTTTTGCAAATGCACTAAATGCTTTTTTCATTAAAATGTTTGAAAATCGTAAATGAGATGTGGATTTAGTTACTGGACAAAATTTCTCTTGGGTTTTACATAATGACAGATCACCGCAAGAACATTCAAATTCCATCTTAGTGAAATTTCTTCTGGATCTTAACAACATCTTCAGAACTTAATACTGCTTTGATTTCCTCCTAGAGTCTGTATGACTTACTCCCTAGTGCTTATAATTAGAAATTCAGATCTAGTCATGCTTCTTGAAGGGATACACCCGTTATGAAAGCATAATTATTGGGATGGCAAATTATAAAATTAGCATTTAGCATCTGTTTTTAAAATACTCTTTTCACTGTCATGTAAGAAGACCATTTTATTGTCCTTTTGGTGTAGCAGGAGATAACTTTCCTGCTCTAATATATGTATTGCAAAAGTTGGCTAACAATGTTTCCCTTCATTCCATAGCCCGTTAAGAGTACAATTCATTATGTACTGTAAGGCCTTTTTAGAACTGACAGCTGCACTGTAATTATCTTCACACAGATATTTGTAATCGGACTTGAAACTTGGATAATTGAGCTAATGTGTTTTCATCCATGAGGTTTTATGTTGAGCTCTCTGAATGTAATTATGCTTTAGAAACACCAGCCATTTTTTGGCAATCAGTTCTTTCTTGATAAATTTAGCTTCTTTGGTGAGTGGCTGTGCAGGAATAGACACACCAGAAAGTTGTTTGTCAGGAGTAAAAAGAAAGGGGATTTCTTCTGGACTAGTTGTTGAGTAGTTAGCAAGTGATGGTGCTTTCAGATTCCAAAGAAGAATGATTCAAAAATGGAAGTGATCAAACCAAGCTGATGGTTCAATAAAAGCATTCTGCTGTATGTAAAAATGAGACTGCAAACAAACTTCTAAATGAGGCATTTGTACTTTTCTTTTTCTGAGAGAAAGATAATGAACCCATATTGATGTTTCTCTTCATCTATTTTTAACGCTAAAGATGTTCCTTGTATCTTTAAATATCCAATTTCTCTCCTACGTTTCCTCTTTCTTTTTATTTTTGATTGTTTTTGCTCATGTCCTTTCATGACCAAGAAGGTTTGAGGTTATTTCTGCATTCAAAACTCAGCACCAAGTCTTTGACTTGGGGAAGCGCACTGGCTTTTCTGGGGCTATACTTTATCAACCTGGCCCTTCTCTCGAAACTTGTTTTTTTGCTGTGTTAGTGTTGAATTAACACTATTGTGTTAATTCAAGATCAGCAACAGAACCGACAGATAGAGGAGTGGCGCCTGTCCGTATCAGAGGGCCCATCATTGGAAGCCATTAGATCTGGTGAATTTACACCAGAGAGAAATATTAAGAAAAAATCCTACTAACTTTTTTGTTACAAAAAAACAAATTGAATGTTTCTTCTCAGTGTTAAACTCATTGATTATCTATCTCTGTGCGAATGTCCTGTTCTGTTAAATTAATTCAGCTGGAAAAGCCTCTTAGTTTCCTCGGGAGAATCCCTGGTTTGCTAACAGCTAGTCCTCTGCTGAGAAGCCGTGCTCAGGCTGGAAAAAAGGGGTGTTCCTCTACCATTAATATTTCTTAGAAGCAAAATATTAATACCTGGAATGAGGACTTTCTCAGTAACATGAGTTCTGTAAGGAGCGATGAATACTTAAATGTCACCTGTTCTTTCTCTTTTTTGTGGGCCCATTAGTGTCTCTGGATGTTCTGAATTCCCACCAGTCTCCCACTGGAGACCTGTAACGTGTTCTGGTGTGCACCATACATGTGTGGCCTTAACCACATGTTTCTGAGTATTTCTACTGCAAATATTTCTGGCAATCTGTTAAAGTTGCTCTTTTTAATATACTTTGTTGTATTAGCTCTTTGATAAAATAGGACGTGAAAAACATGAAGATTAACACTGTTAAATCCTTCAGCCCTAGAAAAAACAACTGTAGTCTTCGGGTAAGCAAGTCACAAACAAATCTTGGTATGGCATATGCTGGCTGCTTGGATGCTACCCAGAAAGCCTTTGTTTTTCTCTTTGAAGAAAAATATCACAGTTTCAGTTTTCTTACTGGATTAAAATAGCTATTCCAGTAGAAATTCTGCACACCAGAAGCCCTTCAGAAGTCATTTGGACTCACACAGGCTATTTCCCCACTAAATATAATTAATTTGCTATAAAGGAGAATATCTTTTGTATTATTATTTCTCTTCCCTCTTTAAAATACTTTCTTTAAAATTCACCATGATTTTTAACTGAAACTGATTTAAAATATTTCAGTAAAAAACTTTTTGGCAAAATGGGAAACTGAAAATTATGTTCTTGTTTATTTTTCATGAAAAAAGGGAGGAAGTTTGAGAAATGTGAGATGAAAGTTTTTGTGCAGAAACTGCTGAGCGGTCTTAGTTATGCAACATAGCTGCAGAATCATGCGACTAGTAAAACTGTAGTGCATCGTGCAGAAAAGATGATTTCCTTGGTAAAAAAGAGACATGCTGATTGGTGTACCAGGAGAGAGAAAAAGTTAAATAGTTTTTATTCTTGATTCTTGACACTGAATTTCTTGAGGGAGGTGAAACCACTAGTGTACAAGCTGTTGGGTGGAAAGCAAAGCTGTGTCAACAGTTGTAGGTAGTTCTTTAAGGAATTTAAATTCAGATAATGTTCAACGGACAGGTTTCAAGGGAAGCATAAATTGCCCCAATCTTGCGGCAGGCCTGCTGGAAGATGAAAATTCCTTTGGGGGTAATTAGAGGCACAGCTATAAAACACACATTTTGTAACATATACTGTAGTTGTCTAGTGCTACTAATTTGGCAAGAGGTTGATACCATATTAGCTGCCCAGAAAAGGGCTGTGAGAAGGCAGTTTCAATCACAGTTCAGAACTTGTTGAAGAATGTCTGTTTTGATTCCTACCAGATCAGTGCCTCAGGAATTTGGGTGTTATAACTGTGAAGAAATAACTAGAAAGCAGCAGGAGGTTCAAGCTGCCTAGTAGCTGGTAGCTCCTTGGCCGGAAGCGTGATAGATGGGCAAGTGGTGAGTGACCTGAGAAGACTTGTTTGACCAAATCAGGGCTGTCAGTTTGCTAGAACTTCCAGCCGCAGCGTAGGACCACAAGTAAATGAATCCTATAATAAAAATGTTGCTGTTGGTATTTAAAAGATCAGCATAAGCATTAAGTGGTTACTTATGTATCTTCCTGACCTCGATCTTGGTATATATCCAGTCTGACGACCACGTTCGTTCAGTTCCAAAACGCGCAGCAGAGCAGATTGTTGTGGAGGAAGCCGAGTATTAAAAACGTAACAAAATGCGAAAGCAGCAGAGTTATAAAACCATAAGATGTTCTGCACCCCTTGTGCAGTCTCCTAAGCTTCCTGGTGCCTGGACATTGATTTGCATTAATTCAGGCCTCTTTGGCTGCGAGATGTAAATCATCCTGATGTGATGGGTGTCCATACTTATTTTTGACTCGCAAAGTGTGTGTCACGCACGTGTTGCGTCTGGCCTTCCTTGGCAGCATTGGGGAGTACTTGTTAAACTGCCGAGACAAGTGGTTTGCTGAGAAAGACCCACACAGAACAAAAGGAAAATACAGGGAAAGACTGTAAAGTTAGCAAGTTAGACCTCACCACCAGAAACAAAATCATTTGAAAGGACAGTGGGAGTAAAGGCTTCTGCTCTTTGCCTGTTGAAGTAAAAAGAGAGTGGATGATCAGCTTGTATAAACATGAGGTGCAGCTGAAAGAAAGCGAGGAGGTTAGATTCTTGCCGAGGCAGGAGCTGCCAGTAGCCTCGTGCAGAAAGCTGCAGCGTTGGCCCAGCACAGCTTGGAGAGCAGGGCGCGAGGGGAGAGCGCTTGCTAAGGGCTGTCTGGGAAGCGCCTGTTCCGCAAAGTGCCGAGTGCCTGAGGTCCCGTTAAATATAATCATGGTGCGTAAGTATTCTGCTGAAAGGGAAGGTTTGGTTTATGAAGGTGTGGGATTATAGCACAAGGCTCCGAGAAGGTGTCATCAATGGATGTTTTGTTTGCTTGTCTTTTTATGCCCTTGTTTGGCTGAATTTCTTTTAGTTACAAAGAGAATCCTGCCTTTGAAGCTGGCTGACAGATAGTGCTGTGTCTATTTAGAGGTCTGGCTAGGTTTCAAATTAGGGTGGAAGCGTGAGAAGTGAGACGTGTTAAAGAGCTGTGAGGTGACCACCAGGTTGTCACTGAGCAGCCTCTCCTCATACAGGCTGTAGGCAGTAGTTCTTGTCAGGAGGATGGAAAGCAGCTACGGACATGGTAGTGACAGCCTACGTACAGAGACTCTTGCAGTCATGGTAGAAAAAATATTTCAGTAGGGAAAGAAAGGCGAGACTACAAATTGTTCTCTGTTTTATGAATATTTGATCTTGAATTCACAAATCTGAAGAAATTCCACTGAGTTTAGGAAAGTTACAGAGGGTATTATTAAGACAAAATCTGGGCTCTCTAGGATTTAGTCTTTCTGCCTTTTGAGCTGGAAAATCATCTACTATAAAATCGTTTGTGCTGACCATAAGGTCAGTATTTCTCTAAACGTCTATTAAGGACAAAATATTCTGTGTGAACAGAGATTAGTATTTCGGTGTCTCCTTTAAAGCTGGTTAGCTAATGAGGAGTGTATGGCTTATCGGCTGCCAGGGCTCTTTAGGGCCTGCTAAATTTTGAGGCTGGCATTGTTAAGAGCATGACCCCTGAGCAAAGGAAAATCCTAGAGTTTTTGAGTCTTTATTGAACTGACCTAATCTTCCTCAGAACCAGTTATATTTAACGAAGGATGATTTGGGTGTTTCCTTCGTGCTCGCAGGCATCTGGAAAGAACATAGGTCCTAGGACAGATCAAGGAACAGGAAGACCAGCATGGAGAACTTTTCAGTTATACATTGAATGGCATATTTATAGCCTGCAATGACCAGTATGCTTTGGCCCTAGGCTGGTTCCCGAGATAAATTTGGGTGAAATCCCTTTGGGGAGAAAGAATGAGCCAAGAGATTTCCTGTTCATCCTTGCTAAGGTAGTACGTTACTGAAACCTGGCTGGACTAGTTAAACCTGAGAGAACTTCCAGCATCTTCAGCTGCTAAGCCATGAGGAGTGTAGTATTCCTCCTACTGGCCAATGGAGACAACTGACTTTCAAAACTGGCTACGGTTCCTTCTGATATAGCTGAACACTTAAGCATTTGTTCATGTTCCATTGCCTTCAAGGAGGTGTACAAAGAATATTCTCTAATAGGCCAGAGTAGATAATCTCTGTTGTTCAAAATGTAGTTCAGAGCTGGTCTGAACTTTGCAAAGTAGGCTAGACCACAGTACGTGTGTGGTAGAGTGACATTCAGACCTAATCTAATTCCACACCTAATGTTTATGGTCCTGCCACATCTCTGAGTAGTTTTCCTCTATGCATATACCATTTAGCTATCCCAAGAAAATAAAAAGAAGTAGTAAGATTTCCTGAAGATGTCATGTTTCTTCAGTTGCTGTATTTGCCTTGGTCATATGAACTCAATTTTTAGTGCAGTATGAATAATTATTCCTCAGTTCTGTTGAAACCAAAGGAAGGAAATACAATTTGGCTAATTCACAGTGTATGTCTGGAGAGCAAGAATAAATTGTGCATTTGTTATTATTTTGATCTGGTTTGCCCCATGTCATAAATCTTACATCATCTGATGCTGTAGAATATGCATCTGCCTGAACCATTCCTTGTGACTATGTCGGCTAAATTACAGTCTAAACTGGGAAGAATGGGGGTTAACTGAAGAGAGAAACGGATTCTTTCATCTAAGGTTCTAGCAAGTTTTGCTCCTTTAAAATTCAATGAGTTTTGAGGATACTTCAGCATTTAATAGTCCCAGGCCCAAAATAGTTCTACATAGCAAAGCTGTAGGTTTCATACCGCTTTCACAATATTGTGTCTTTTTGTGTTTCAATCCACCTATAGGATATTACCAGCTTGCTTCATACCATCTATGAGGTAGTTGATGCATCAGTAAACCATTCTCCTAGTTCCAGCAAAACTCTGCGAGTGAAACTTACTGTGGCACCAGACAGCAGCCAGAAGAAAAAGAGTATCTTGTTAAATCATTCTGGTAAGCATGTGCAATCAGCTGTTCGAAAAAAGATTTTGAACATCTTTAAGGAGCCCTTAAAGATCCATCTCCTTATTTTGTCAATACAAATAAATACATATGTTAGTCAAGGCAGGTAATTCTGTGGGCTTTTTAGTCCCCATGAACCTATTTAAGATCTCAGGTGCAAAATTGCCTATCCTCCTTTCAGTGTCTCTTAAATGAATTAAGGTCCCCATCCTGACTGACTGTTTCTTCCTGGCAGCAGTGACACCCCATGTGTTGTGTGATTGCGTGTGCATGCTGCAAGGCAAATAAAGTTTTTTTCTATTTGTACTGCTTTAAGTCTACTGGTGTAGTTACAGCCTTCAGTTATAATTGCATAAAAATGCTTTATGCATGTGCATAGCTATCACTACTGCTGGCTAAGAGTAAATAGTTCAATGTAAATAACTGTTTATCACTGTAGCTGTTTCTAAGCTAGAACCTCAGTAAGGATAAAATACCATAAAATTTATACATCTGATTTAAATTCTTGCACTCTGCTAGAACTTTTAAGAAATCAAGTAGGAGAAGGAGAAAAATCATTTGCCCCTTCACTTCAAATTTTGCAATGTGTGGAATCTGGACAGGTCTTTCAGTTAGGTATCAAATACCTGGTAATGAAATGATCATGGCTAATGCATTCTGATCGATTTTAAGTAGAAATACTGGGCCGAGCACTGTTACCAGACACACACAGGAATTTGGATGGTGTCGTAGGCTGCAACTGTCTGTAATGTGATATGTTAGCAATGATGCATCTATTACCAAGGTTGGTCTATGCATAAAAATTGCACCAGTTTTTCAGTACTGCAGAGTCTGCCATATATACTGTTATAAAGTGGCTTATACTATGATGGCTTATTCACCTTGTGTTCACTCTAATAATAGTTGTATCAGCATGATCACTTCAGTAGATAAAGTAGTGCTAAATTAAAATAGTGAAAGTACCTAAAGTAATACTTTAGTAGAAAAAATGTGGGCACCTTATCCAAAAGGAGACCATCAGTATCCGAGTTTTAATATATGCATCCACTCAGTCCAGTGCAGCTACAAGCAAGTTTGCACTGTTGGGAAGCTGCATGATGCATTAGTACGGTATTGAGCTCCAAACTAACAAGCCCTCCCGAGGGCTCCCAAGTGTGAATGTGGCCCAGTCTAACCTACCACATGGCTTTCAGCCTAACCTTGACTCACATGCCACAGCCAAGGTTATGTCTGCATAAAATCTGTTCTGTGGACAAAAGCACTTTTGAGGAGGTTAAACTTAATAATGTATTACATCCTGACCTACAGACAAGAAAGGGTGTGTTTACAGTGTAGCATGTTAGTTAGACAGACTAACAACAACAGTCATGGGAGAATAACGTCGTTTTTCTTGGTGGCAGATTTGCAGAGTGCCAGGCACAGAGCTGAAAGCAAAGCCAATGAAGAAGTAAGAAGCTCTGAAAAGAAGCAGAGGGCTTCTGTCAGGTAAGAGCAGAGAACTCTGTCTCCTGAGAGACAGGGCTAGCTTTGATGAAACCTCACCTACTGAGTTTTTTCTTTACTTTCCTTTTTTTATTATTATGTTAGGACAGAGGAATTATATGATTTTTCACTGTGCAACAGGCAGCAGATTCCATGGGTGGATGCTCTGTACAAAAAAGGCAACAATAACATTTTAATTGCATTTAGGTTTTTGATTTAAAAAAATCTAATCTGTAGTTTCCACTATTCACAGTTTTTCTTCTTCTTTTGGCTCTTTGGGAGGACACGCACCATCCTTTTAGATGCCATCTGCAATACTGTACCTATTAACAGAGTTTAATGCAGGATGGTGTACCTTTCAGCTAGAAGTGTCCTAAAATCTTTTTATCTTCATAGAGACTGGTTCCTGCCCATCTCTGTGCTCCTCTCAGCCCATCATCTTCACTGATTAACTCAATTAGCTCCAAGCTTTATTAACCCTCTCCATCTTTTTTATTGAGTCCTAACCAGACCTGCCTCTTTTCTGCTGCCCTTCCTCCTAAAGGTGCTGGCTACAATATCTAGCAAAAGGAAGGAGGAAGGCAGCTCTTGGCAGAGCAGCAGGCAGAATCAGCATCTCAGCAAGTGCCCTGCGTAGGGTCCGTCCCGCAGAGCAGGCGAGGGCAGAGCTTCAGCACACCGCCTGCGCCGTGCTCGCCTCCCACCGAGGCGGCTGCGGTGCAGAGCAGCTGTAGGGGAGTTCACGTCCACTTTCAGAGTGTGCTCGTCTCCTTGGTATGAGAAGTAAACTCACCTCTTTCTTACTTCACAGTGACTTTGCAGAGCAGTTACCTCAGCTGACCCCCATCGCCAGAAAGCCCGCTTCCCCACTGTCTCAGCGTCTTTAGGACAACTTTACCCTTAGGGGATTAGTCATGAGGTAACACCCAGCTAGAAATTAGCTGCTTGTTTAGAACTTCTACCTTTATTGTAAACTTGAAGGAAAATTTGGATCATTCCTGGTTTTTGCTTTTTTTTTTTTTTTAAGTTTCCAAATATATTTCACCACTAGAAAAAAATACATCTGTTGTCTGTAATGGAATTCTGCCTGTATGACTCAGAACGCATCTATTTCCCATCAAGTACAAGCCCAGTACTTTTTTGCACAGATGCAGATACACTTGCAGCCATCTAGAGATTAGATTAAAAAAAAAAAGGAGTTCAGGTCTTCCCTAACAGAATGTCCAACATTATTTTGGATGCCAATCCAGAATAGGCCTTATTGCTCTGAAGTGTGTTATTGTGCCATTTGCAAGGTTAGCAAGAGCACATACCCTGAGAATACCCTATTATCATGAGTTCCATCTATATTTTAGATATTACCTCTGCTGAATATGTGGTAGTCATTTGCAATGTATCTTTCAAGTATTTTTTTATTTTTACAGCTAACAATAATGCTCCTCTCTCAGTTGAGTGTAGGTGTGCTATTCCTTTTTTGAATTTGTTGGTTTAATGGGTAGAAAAACAAAACAAAAGCTGGAAATTCTGTTACATTCCAATGTACATCAGTTGGTCTACACAGTTTATCTCTGTATGAGTATATAGGTTTGGTTTAGTCTAAGATTTCATGCTAAGGAAAAGGGAGATGTTTGCACAAATGACACAGTAATGGCATTGAATCATTAGTTGTATTTGTTTCTTCAGCTGCAAATTAAAAAAATCCAGTTTAGGCCTTCTGTGGATTTAGAAAAATTTGTCCAAACAAATGTATTTATTTTAGTAAATTTATCAGGAGGAGGAGCATTCAGTTTTATTAAAAATGACAACAAAAGCTATGCCTCCCTTTCCTGGACAGAGTAAAAATGCCAGTGAATTATCCTAGTGAGTGAATCCCAGTAAGATCAAATTTCAGATTATAAAATGCCTTCTAACCTTTTATTAACAACTCTTTGCAAAATGTTTTCCTACTTAAAGAATATTCTATGTTTCTCCTTGCTGGCCTGAATGTGGTGCTCAGATTTCCTGTGCCCATTAGCTAAGGTTTGCACTTTGTGAATTTAATGGACTGGGATTTTTTTGATAATTTATAGCAAAAATCCCCTTCCAGTTCAAAGTCCTTCCGCCATCCACCTTAAAACCATGTTTTTGTAAATCTGGTTGTTTTGTGAATGTTAGCCATTTCCACTTAAATTTGCAGCCATAGATGCATCAAACATTGAGGCAGAGTCTTGGCTCGGCCCCATTTGCCCTCTTTATCCCTTCCTAGGCTCATCCCTTCCTAGCCTTCCTAGGCTTCCTAGGCAGGACAAACCTGAATCTTGAGCTGGGCAGATCAATATCAGGCAACTGTCAGCATCTGACAGTTTTTGCTATATCTCATTAAATGTGGCCAGGACAAGGAACCGGGCCACTGCGCATGTGTCTGGATGTCTGTGCACTCTGGCCAAACCGCCAAGCCCCTTCAAGGCTCCCTATGGCTCAGCAGTAGCTCCAGGTGTTAATGCAGGGGCTTCCCCTTGAGAGCAGCCACGAAGACGTGTGTGAAGTGCACATGCTTTGCAAATTCAGTCACTTAGGAATTCTAGGCAAGATGTGATTAATATTCAAGATAAAATGGATAGAGATGGTTTTATCCCTAAGGTGGGAGATAGATGGTGGGTGGGATTTTTCATCCCCTGGAAGCTACAGGAAAGAGTTTTCATCCATAGGGCTAATACAAGTATCAAGATCAAGTAAGCAGATTTATAGCTGTCTTGCTCAGCATATGTATTATAAAATTGATGGTGGAAGAGCACTGGCAGGCAACTTTGTGGATGGTGTGGGAATTTTAGAAAGGGCTTTCATACACTTCACAAATACTTAAGCAGGTATCTTTTCTATTGGAAAAAAGACAAGAAAGAAACCAGCAAGCAACAATGTATATTCCCATGTATATGCAAGAAAAGCATTTGGGAGCTGGATGCTGGAAGCCTCATTTCTCAAAAGTACTTTAAGTTCTCTCTGACAGTAGAGCACATCTCTCATCAGTGTGTAATTGCTTCACGGTGTATATTTGCATTGTTGAACGTCATCTTGCGTGTAAGAAGGTTATTAGCACGCAGGGCTGTGGCAGTACTTGTGTAGTTTTTCTTCACTGTCTTGATGAGAGATGGAATTGATTACAATAACAAAGAAAAACGGGATCCCTCTTAACTCAGTTTTCGACAGATACTACTGTATACAGTGTTGCTTCATCGTGCTAGATCAAACCCAGTGATGCTTTTTCTGGGTTAGCTATGCATTGTCTTTAACAAGTGTGCAACTCCCGCTGGTTTCTGTAGGCAACTCAAGCATGGCAACCTTCAGTTAGTTAGGTTCCAGCCCTAAGATCTTTAAGTTGACTTGCTAAAGTGTACGATCCTATAAAGGTGTGTCTGAAGCAGGAAAGTACAAGAGTTGGCTATCTACTTAAAAATAAAAAATGTCTGGACAGTCCCTCTTTTTTGACAGTACCCCATGTCACTTCTGGTGTTCAAAGCTGACTGCAGAGTCTTTAAAGCTTCACTGCTTTCCAGACAGGCTCTCCTCCATTCAGGGAAATCTACCCATATCAAAGTGGAGCAAACATGATCTTCCATGTAGGTTAAGTCTTGTGACTTTTATCAAAGAAACTGTAGATCTATGGCTGACAGAGACACTAGGGACTCAGTTCTGTAATGTCCTAAACCCTCTGACCCTAGACCAGGAAAGCAGTCTGTGCCAAAACTCAGTGGGATTATCAGCCTCTGGAAATCTGCAAATGTGTTAATAGACTAAAAACAGTATATCTGGCATTTTATGGAATGGAACCTGTGTTTAGCAACTGGTGTAAAATGCAAGGCCAAATTCTGGTCTTTCAGTGCATTTGCATAGAGCGTATAAAAGCAAAGCCTTTCAAAAGTCTTTGTGGTCTTGAAGATTGAAGTATCTGAATGACAGGCAGTGATTTAATCAAGAGTTTTCTCCTTAGCCCTTTTGTTACATTGAAGACGCTAATATCTGCAGATATCCATTTAAATTGCTGAATTAAAATGTTCAGAATTATTGGCTACAATTTTGTAAACCTCTGGCTGATTTTTTTTCTGCCTCACAAATGAATGGTATTTCAGATATTCATTCTCAGGAAATAGTTCTGCTATAAATAAAATTGCAAAGCTGAGCAGGAAAAGGAGTCAAGTTGCTGAAGCCAGGGGCTGATCTGACCTTTTTAATTGTATTTTGGAAAGCAGCAGTTACCTCCAGCTATTCTACCGACACTTTTTCTCCTCAGGTTCTCTCTAGTTATACACCTGTACTGTTGCTTGTCCTTCTGAAGCAGATATATATGGATGTTATTCTGACATGAGCTTGCCCCAGTGCTTCCTGACAGCAGTGGGAGCAGTTGTATCAAACAGCAGGTTTTCTTTGGCATGTCTAGACTGAGAGCCAGCTGAATGGTTTGGCCCTAAGACAGAATGTAATAAACCCTTGGAGCATTTTCATTTGTTTTTGCATGATTGATGCAATTTGAAAGCATCCTTTGCTTTGCAATGTCGGGGTCAATTTATACGAGGGGAAAGAACAGTCAGTTCTGGCCTATCGACTTAGCAAATCCGGTCATCCAGAATTTCAAGTGCTTGTTGTTTCTTTGTGAGCAACTCCTGTCACTTCAAAGGGCACATTAGTTGTTGTTTTGCAGATGGTGATAACAATTTTAAAGAAGTTCTGCTGAATTGTAACTTTGCTTCCTTCTGACAGATATCACCAGAGTGAGAACAATGCAGAGCCAAGTGGGTGCTATCGTCACTGTGTTGATGAGAACATTGAAAGGAGAAACCACTATTTGGACCTTGCAGGAATAGAAAACTACACATCAAAGTTCGGGCCAGGTAATTTGGTAATTTATGGTTCAACCTTTTAGCCTTTTTTTTCTTCACTTGCATGTTCCAGATCAGGGGCAATGAATTTTGAATCTGTGTGACTTGTCTGTAGCAACTTACTGGAAGCAGTAGGACCAAATACTACAAGGTAATTACTGGTGAAGGTGGAATCACAATGGAGTGGTTAGTGTGCTTTGGAGTACTTGTTTGTGTAGCTAAACTTGGAGGTGAGCCTAGGAGACCAATCTTTACATCTAATCCATGAAGTTTAGCCTATTTGTAAAGCTAGGACTGATTTTTTGGATGGCAGGGGTCATTCCTGAGTTGAACCGGCCCATACTTTGGGTTTAGTAGCCACTGCTGACCCAGAAATCAGAGAATGTGGGTTTATACCTGGAAATTTAACATCTGTCCCAAAATTCAAGGGATCTGGATTTCCTTCCTTTCCCTGTCCTCTGCCAAGTTTTACTATTCCACTCAGTTATTTTGGTGAATTTCAGATAGATGATAACCAAGAAAAGATAATCTAAAGACTTATATATGTGTGTGTGTGTGTGTGTGTATGTTATTTACTAATCAGAATTATTAAATGTAATTAAACTAGACAGCTATAATTGCATTCACTTCCTTAGGAAAAATTCACTCTGCCAATGATGCTATCCCTGCCAACTGCATGCTGCTAATTAAAACTTTGAAATACTAGATGACTAAGTCAGCTTGTTATTTCCTAGGATCTCCTCCAGCAGCTCAGAAGCAAGATCCACCAAGCAGAGTTGTGAATCAGACTCGATCCCGTTCTCATGAACCTGAAACCTTCCATGCTCACCATAGGAAATCTCAAGTGGTGGATCCAAGCTACATCAATCTGGCTGAGAGTTCCTATGCCAAGATCGCAGAAATCCAACAGAGGCTCCGGAACCAGGACTCAAACAAGCACTTTGTGAGGTCTCCCAAGGCCCAGGGCAAAAATGTTGCTTCTGTGCATCCTGGAAGGGCAGTAAGAAATAAACCTTTTCAAGGGGCGCCCATGCCAGTGGCTTCCCCAAGTGCACGGGTGGGCCAGAATCTTCCTTACCTCCCCTTGCAGTCTCAACAGGTTCACAAGAAGCACAAGCAGAGGGCAAAAGAGAGTCACCAAATGTGCAAAACTTTCCAGTCTCCAGGGACAGTTGTGGAAAAGGAGCATGTGAGAGACCTGCCCACAGTCATTTTATATGAAGGCCAAGTTGGACAAATGATACAGAGACATGAACACCACCACCACCATGAGCACCACCACCACTACCATCACTTCTACCAGACATAAAACAGATCCCACCAACATCCTCCAGGAATCATCCCATATGAAGGAAACACTTTCTCGTGACACCAGAATTAAGGCATTACTATGATTAATATTATTGATACTCCATTAATATTCAGCTAGCATATATTTTAGAGGTTATACGGAACTCTTGATACTTACCCTATTTATATGTTGTGGAACTGCATAGCTTGCTTAAACAACTTGTGGATTGATTTTTTTTAAGTGGCTTGTAAAACAGCAAACAGCCATAGCTTTTTGAGCTGTGATTTAATGCAAGTCGTCAACACACTTCTTTACAAGTACTACTTCCATTGTAGTAGAAAAGATACTTCAAACACTATTGCAGACATCTAGCTTACCAGTCTGCTGTATGTCGGCTGATCGCACACAAGCCTTTTATCAGGGGAGCAATGTTCGAAGGTTTGGACTCCAGAGATACTCAGAATAACAGAAAAACAAACAGCTGCTACCTCTAGTATTATTCAGATTTTATTTTCTTTTTATTGATTGTAATGTGCTACAGGGGGATTTAATATACTGCATTCATGTAGCCTGTTTGTGTTCACATCCTTTCAAACTATCTTAATAATTACAAGGAAATATTAGCTATACTTGTCAACAGAGCTACATTTGTACAACTTAAACTTTATTTTCTTTGAGATTCTTTACTGACATAAGTACAGTCTGTTATATACTGGGTAATATTTAAATACACTTCTTTTACTTTTGTTTATTTTACTGCTTACTCTCCGTTCTGTTTTGGAAAACCATTTGAAAAGAGGAGGATGTGAAATGGGGTTTTCAGAACCATCATTAGAATTTAGTGCTTGGGCCATAAGTATAATTCATTGGGGGTGTTGGGAAGGAGAGGGCTTGTTTTGGGGTTTTGTTTTGTTTAAATCCACAGTTCTTTGTTTTGCGAAAGAATTGAGGAAAATATACTTTCTCACTTTAAATGTTGGCAAATATATATAAAAATATAAATATAAATATATATATATAAATATGCACACTCTCAGGTACATTTTGTTGTGTTTTAGAAATTTGTGGTTTGAATATTAACATTATAATTTTTTTCCACAACGGTGACTTTTTAAGTATGTTATGATAGGCATATGCCATGGCATTTTCTTTGGTGCCTCCAGTTTAAATTTCCCCAGTTCCTACAAATTTATGCTTTTCCCATTTTAGAGACAATTCAACATGTGAAAAATATCATTCACAGTCATTCTGGCCTTTTCTACTTTCTTCCTATTAAAGGGCTTCCATTCCATGAAGGAGAATGAGACCATACTTGCCAGCCCTTAGTGGCTGCTGAGAAATTTGAAGGAAACTGGAAAAGTGAAAAGGAAGGGTCAGTACATTCAAGTTTTACTTTTTGTGGGGCCCAGATTTATAATACATTCAGTTGGGTTTTGTACAGATCACCATTTTGCAGGTAGAAAGTAACTTAAAAACACTCATGTTGCTTTTGGAACTTTAAAGTAGAGAACTCCTCACATAAAAGCATAATTGTGCTATCAAACATATTTGCTTTTGGTTTCAATTTCTTTTAAATGTTGTGGTATTTTGTCTATAGTATATATTGTAAAATGTAACTATCCCACATTATTATAAGACATTTATGACTAGGGTTTTTTTCTGACTAGAGTTTTGATCAGTTTGAAATGGGATATTACCCTACTGCTGAACAGTTGAAACTTTTAGAAGGATGTTGTCCTTTCTAAGGACATGGAGACATCGACTTCTAAAGAAAATAAATTTGAAAGCCTTGCCTTCTTGTGGAATTGGAATAGAATCACTGCTTCTTGGTAATTAGGTCCATCTCTTGTCTCTCCAAATCAGCAGTTGTTTAGACTTATTGTCTTCTTTAAAAAATCTGGTTTATTTTATTTTTTTTTTTAGCTGTCAGCAGTGTGTTCTGTTAAATCTTACATAATGTTTTTAAAATGTGTTTGATCTGTGTGACAACTATACTGTTCTGTTTATTTTTTAAATTCCTAAAGTCCAAAAATATTTATATTCAGAATTTTCTGTATTGAAAATATGAAAAAGCCACAAATTTGGTTAGTTACCACTGAGTTGTTCTAGTCTAAGCCTTTTTTTGCTGCTTGTGTATCATTCTTTTCAATGTATATATAATTATGGACTGCAAAAAAAAAAAAAAAAGGCATTTATATGTCTGGTAGAAGGAATAAGCTTATTTATATTATAGTGTTAACAAAGTCTGATGTATTCAAGTGACTTACATTATACCGCATGCAAACACACGAGTGTACATTCCACCTGCGACGGGATGCCATGCTATTTGTTCTGAAGATGAAATTAAAGCTGTTCTCTTTTCAGTAGAGCATATGCCAGAAAGGCCGAGAGGTGGGGCTTCTTTCTTAGTCCATTTTTTAATGCAGATCATTGCTGAAAACTAGAAAACGTTCTGCAAAACTAGAATGCTTTCAATAGCGTGGACTTTTCTAAGAAAGGGCAGCAAAGGGGCATAGATCGTCTCTGACCCAAAGATATTTTGCTAGAAAAGATAACAGCACCAGTAACAACATCCCACCTGCCTGAGAAGTGTGCAGTACTAGCTGTGCAAGTGAGCTTTGAAATACAACGCAGCTGAGCGTTGGTTACAACTTTGCGTTGATTTGTTTTGTTTTATTGTATTTGGAGATTCAACAGACAAAGTCTACCTTGCTTAGATTCTGTGGAATGCAAATGAATTTTAATATCGTGGCATCCCCATACTAAAACTTTACACCAGCCATGTATGAACATACAGTATTTAAATACTGTGTTGCATTTGTGTTACGTGCATTTAGTGTGAATAACATGTAGCACAGTTTCTTTTCACAGAACCCTAAGTTTCTGTATCTTTTAAAAATGTTTGCTTTTCAGTATTTTGTATAGTAAATATAGATGGTTTTGACTAAATGCTCTATTTATTTAACAGCAAAAACTGTGCCAAGAGAACCCCCTGTTAATTAAAGTTTTACTAGTTCAGAAAGTATATTTCCTTCTCCTTGTTGTGGATATCAGGGGCATATTGCAATTGCTGTCAGTGCTTACAGATCCCACTGATGAAACAGCTTGCATTAATGTTTTGGGGAACAGGATCAGGCCATAAGGTATGGACTGGGTGTGCTTTGGTTGTATATTTAAACTGTCAAGTTTCTAAGTTATATTTCTTGTCCCCTATTCTTAGAGCCATGTTGAGTTACCAATTTTTCAGCTTGGTGCTAATTCTGAAAACCTAAAAAAAAATAAAATTTGTTTCAGGCTGTTCAAAAATGTAGCTGTATAAAATAGATTAGTTTCTGGTTAAACAAAACATTTCATTTCCCAGAAAAAAAATTTTTTTTTGGAGTTGAGCATATTATTACTATTTAAAAATAAAATGGAATGGCATGAAGTCATTTCAAATAAAAAACCCAGCCTTTTCACTTTTTTTTCCTGGCCTTGTACAAGCAATTCAGCAAAATTAAGTTGATCCCAAAACTTGCACTTTTTTCTGAAGAAAATTTCAGCTGAAAAATTTTGCTCAGCTCTACAGCTACAATATTTGGAAAGCCAGGGTCTTGAAAACAAGGACGTCTAAACTTTTCTCACAGCTTTTTGACCACCTAGCATGAAGTAAACAAAGCTAAGGATAGCAGAGTAAAATCTTTGTCCCAGTGAAATCTCTGGCAAGACTCCCAGACTCCCACTGGCTTCAGGGTGCCTATAATTTCATTCCAGGAGAGTGAGTTTGAAGTCTACATAATGTGCAGACAGCGATTTCAGTATTTATATTTCTGCCTCTTAATGTTGATGGTTTTGTAGTAGCTAAAATTACGTAGAAGTTTATAAGAGATCAAGCTGGTAAGTTAATTAAGATCAACAGCAATTACTGGGCTTTATACTTGCTTCATTTTGGAGGATTTCAAGGCACTTCCACGTCTTTGAAACGCCATATAGTCATTACTGAAAAGGAGGACCCAGTTCTGCCCTCGGATGCTGAAGCAGAGGTTCTCCTGGCATATTGGCAGGCCACCCTGTAGGGCAAAACCAAATTAAAAAGCCACTTTGACCTCTCTTGTTGCCTTCCTACTCTAGTCATCATGAGCAGAGAACAGCAGTGTTGTTGGAGAAGTACCCTGAAGGGAACATATGGTTGTACTAAAATGTGTCCTCTGCCAGAAGTTAAGTATCGAATGCCACAAGATGGATTCTGATGGAGGTGATCTTTTGTGAGGGATAACTGCTGTGTAAACTCAACAAGTTGCTGCATAAGTGTATAGATATGATGAATGCTTGCTGTTCTCCACATGACATTGTGTACCTCAATTACTGAATGACAGGTTTCATTTGTGTTCCAGTTAGCAGGAGAGTGACTCCCTCGGGGCCTAGATTGCACTTGAGAAAATTCATCAAGCTAGAAAACAACTTTGCCAAAACATTCAACATGATTTTTGCCTCAAGTGTAGACAAGAATGTTCGTGTTTGGAAGTGTGTCAGCTAGTCAAGTCTCACCTTTAATTACCT
This sequence comes from Dromaius novaehollandiae, assembly GCF_036370855.1. Taxonomy (NCBI): domain Eukaryota; kingdom Metazoa; phylum Chordata; class Aves; order Casuariiformes; family Dromaiidae; genus Dromaius; species Dromaius novaehollandiae. The sequence continues at coordinate 8,478,363 of NC_088110.1, read as the reverse complement.
TGATGTAATTCATCAAAAACTGAAAATATGTTTTCAAACATGACTTATCCACGGTTTCACTGGGAACGAAGTCATATTCCACATCATGATAGTTGTCAGACTTCTTCTTTTAAAACACACCCAAGAAGAAACATGTTTGAAAATCCATGAAATAAAAATTGAACTTAATATATTTTCTAAATAACTTCTGTGAGAAGATTTCTCTTCTTCTCTAATGCACCTAGCAGCAAAGCCAGCCTTGATTTAGCGCATAATGATTTATTTTCTCTGGATATTTGACAGCTGTTTGGTCGATTTGACTTGTGAAGGAATGTCTTTGAATTTTTTTGCCTTGTATACATTTAAAATGTGCTCAGAATGGGCTAAAAAGATAAGACTTAGAAAAGTAAATAACTTTATATAGAAATTATTCAGTAGACATTGAACTACCATCTCATTTGCAGTTTGGATCACAGTTATTAAATAATGAGGTTTCAATGACACTATAATTCACTTTTATATTTCTATATAATTCTAAACAATCCTACTGAGCTAAAATAATAGAAATTATATGATAAGGTCTTTTAATTTCTTTGCTTTAAAATAGCAGGAGTTGAGGACTACACAGATGGGTTATTGTGAGGGCTAGGGCTATGAACAAAGACTGGCAAGGGAGAGATAGAAAGATTTGAGAAGAGGAGGGGTAGCAAAGAACTGTTTACCTGAGGGGGGAAAAGACAGTCAGAAGACAAGAACATACTGTATGGAGAAGAAGCTGTATTCATAGTACTTTTTTGAATCTTTTATGGCACATTTATCACTCATAAAACTGTAACAATAGTTCATAAAATGTTTTTCTCTGGGAGAGCTTGAAAGACTTTCTAAAAGAGGTCAACACCTAGTGTGCAGCTGGAGAAGTGGAGGCACAAGGAAAGAAAGGTGCAGAAAATCACCAGTAGAGCTGTGGTGGAATGAAAAAGGATGCCTAGGTTTCCTGAGTCCAATCTCAGGGAATTTTTTTTCAGAAGCTGAGGTGTTTCTACAGATGTTTTTAATAGTCTGTAGAATATGCTTTGAAGGGTAGCGTGAGTTTCTCTTCTGTTTGATTACAAACACACATCAGTTGGCCAAGTGTTGCCCAAAGCTTAGATGTCTATTCTGATGTTTGAAAAGCTAAGCACTAACTATGCCTTGGAAATTTACTGACACTGAATATAACCTTGATATCACAAGAAATGTCAGACTGGACCGGATCGGTTGCCTAGTCAGTCTGGTATTCTGGGTCTGGGAGTAAGAAGTTCCAGAAGTTTTTAAGAATGTTGAAGACATAATGTTAAGGGACTTTGTAAATTTGGCAATGGGAGAACACTAATTTAACAGTACCAGGCATACTGATAATTATGTGCACTGTGCTCTCTGTTTTTTTACAACATGCTTATGAAGTAGGCTTCATGTCTTCCTTTGAGTGCCTAGTCCATATAGACAAAACAGCCTGTAATTACTACCAGCCGAGAGATGTACTGTTTTGGTGAGCCTGTACTTTGTGGATGAAGATACGGGGTTCAGATCCTTCTGGCGCTGAGTGCTTTACCTTGCACTTATCGTTCCCATTCTGTCCTGTTCATGAAGTATAGCACAGTGAGGCTTTGTGAATTTGCCAACGAAACACCTAACAAACTGGGCCAAATTTGTCTTCAGCTTCATAAGTGGAATTCTGTAGAGCCAGGAGAACCCCATGCATGTCTTTGAATTTGGGCCTTCAAATACGGTTTGCTATACAAGTTGTCGTTTTTTCTTGTACTAATTTCAGATATTTGATAAGCTCTTTTTATGGTTTACAAGTTTAAAAAGAAAAATAAAACTTTGTAGATTAAAACACTGTTTTGGAGCTTGTATCTTCTCTGTTCTCACTGGAGTTTTGTGAATCGCCTTTTTCCATGGGCTTTACCTTAAACCCTACAAAGTGACTTTGGAGTGGGTGTTTATAGTTCTTCACTTGCTTGTTCACAGGATAAGACTGTTGATAGACGAATAAAGTGCCACTTGAGGTTGTTAACAACCAGGACTGGTAATGCTAGTTCAACTAAGATAAACAGTGAAATGCCATGGCAATTAGCATTAGGGTCTCACTTGGCCAGTGCTGATTTTTAAAGTCGCAGATATAGTGCTTTATAGATACCCATGGCCATGGGATCTGGACCTATTTACTCCATCCTTGCTCTGAATGCTGTATGGACTCCTGTATGGTGCACACGCAGAGCATTCCTGCGCACTCGACATTTCGTTAGGAAGCAGGAGTATGAGAATTGTAATGTTTCAGTCTGAAGCAATTAACCCTCTCACCCTGCAAGGGGTGGAGGGGAGGAAAAGCTCAATTAGAGAGACTCGGAGTTTCCAGTAAGTGCAAAAGTATGAAGTGAAGGGAAAAGCAGCACTGTGGGCCTCACATTCCTCCTGTCTCTTTACAGCCTTCTCGGGGAATATTTTTTACTTTTGATGTCTTTAATCACAACTTTTTGCTGTTTGAGTATGCCATCTGTTAAGGCCATATCCTTCAATGGCTCTGCACATGTGACTTCCATGGGTTTCAATGGAAACTTTGTGCAGCTTAACTGGATCAACAGATGTAAACAGAGGTACTTCAATTTACACTAGCCTAGGATCAGAGCCCCGAGGCACTCATAGTTTGCACTGGGATGGGAGAGATTTTTCGAAGAATTTTCCTGGTCCAATAAATGGATGCTAAAATCAATTAATTTAAAGATTACAAACTTGACAGCTTATAAGTCTGAAATATGTAGTCATCTTAGTTAGTGATGATGAATTAAAGGGGTAAGTCATAGTGTTTCCAGGAGTGGGGCAAGACCTGCATTCCTTATTCTGCTAAAAGCATCATCACTGCGACCCCAGTTTCCTTATAACTGAATCATAAGTTAGGTAGGCAGTCTTCACCAGATACTATGTCTGTATCTGCTGATCTTTCTAGCAATAGCTAATAAACCTTATTTTACTTCTTAGTCTTTGTTCATATAGATACTGCTTTTAATGCCCTCCCCCAAAGACGACTCTGAACAGCTAAACTCACCATGAGCATCCTGCTTGTTCCTTTACTCACCTCCCTAGTGATATACAGGACAGTCTACAAAGAAATGGTCAGAAAATTCTGCTTCCAGGCACGCAAGAGACATATTCCCTCTATCTGTGACCCCAACAGAGAAAATTGAAGAGCCAGTGTGATTCTGAGGCAAGTAACCATTCCTTTTCCTCAAGAGAGGCAGCAACGTCTCGTTATTGTCTAACCACTTTTTTAAACGCTATTTCTCTGGGTTTCTGTGGATGCTTTGGAAATGGGAAAAAAGTGAATGTTCATATTCGGTAAGGCATCAGAGTCTGAAATGCTCTTCTGTCCCTTTAGTCAGTGATAGGAAACATTTGGAAAGATGTCACCGTGAAAAGAACTTGAACAAGACAATTTTTGCTATTGACTCTCTGGTGTGCCCTTTCATGGGTTTAAAATCCACTTATCTGAAAGTGTGCAGTTACATTTTGTCCTTTTTCATCATTTATATGCATCTTCTTGATCTGGAGAAATAAAAGCAATTTAAAAAATTAGAGATTTTGTTTTTATATGTGCTGCCAAGTCTGATACTGCAAAGTAACTGCTGAATTGGCACAAGCAGTTTGAGAGAGCCAGCAGATTTAGGAAGGGAGAAGATAAACCTTATTATGTTTCTTTGCCAAAGGAGAAAAGAAATGATATTGACTTAAATGTGGGAAATTTAAAAGGGGCCATATGTTCTCACTTTGTGCTTTGTTTCTAATAGATAGACAGAAATCTTTGAAGTGTGGATTGGCACAGTGGGGTGCATGCTTCTGTAGAGAAAAGATGCTAAATGGGGAGGATGTGAGGGGGCACATGAAACTCTATTAGCCATGCAACAGCAAAGAGAGAAAGGCAAATCCAATGATAATGTACATCTGTTTCAGGGAATTTATAAGCTTTGAACATTTTTTATGTGCAGATAAGTGGATCCTTTTCTTACCATAACTTAGAACTTCAAAGCAGATTGTGTGGATAATGCAAATTGCTGAAATACGAGATTTTCCTACAAAGAGGTTTCCAAAAAAGAAAAAAAAAAGAATTAAGGCTAATTGATGCCACAGTCTTTTATGTACAGTGTAAAAACTCTACAAAAATTGATTTTTATGAACTAAGAAATTGATGAAAAAAATATTGAAGTCTGCTGTTTGCATTCAGGGACTGTAGTTTGAAACTGAGGTTCTGTGAATTAAACATTTGTCTCCGATATCACTAGAGCAATATTGTAACATAAATTAAGATATGTAGCTGAACTGTAATTGTATCAAAGTCTGCTATGTCATAGGAATGTAAAAGTCATGAGTGTGGCATGATATGCAGCACCTGATGCTAACATTGCTGTCAAGGTAGTGAAGCAGGAATTTCTAGGATATGAGGAAAAAAGATGACTAGAGATGAAAACCAGAGCAGGGAGGCAGGGGTTGGAGGGTACTGATGTGGTAAACCTTGCGAGTGGATGAATGTGTAAGTTCTTAACTGCTCAGAAAAGTAGGTTTTCTCTGGAGTGTGGGGTGCATCCCCAATTCTGCTGGAAGTGAGGGTGCTGGCTGCTGTCCAGTTGGTCGTTACAGATGTGTCAGCTGAAAGTGCAAGTCTTAACTGCAAGTCTGTGCAAGAAATGACCTAAGCAAAGGGATTCTGGAGAATCTCCTTTATTGCAAAGAGGTGCATTTCCTTCCGCTGTTGTCAGTCTCAGAAAATCTTCATAGCTCTCTCTCAGCCGTAACCGCAGGAGATCTGGGTATGGGGCGCTAACGCTCATCTCGATGCTGAACACTTAGGCAACTAGACGTGGGAGCTCACGCCTCCTTGCCGAGTCTTTGCTCAAGCCTGGCCTCGGCTGGCAGCGTGGCATCTTCAACAGCGGGCTCTTTCCTCCGCTCCAGCCCAGAGCAACCACGGAGCCATCAGGACCTCAGTCCTGGTTTTTTTTCTCCCATCTTTGAAATATTTGCACAGTCTTCGTCACTGGCTTTCACAGACACTTAGTAACAAATCATGGCAGGGGATTTTCTGGGGAAAGTGCCATGCCTCGATACCCTGAAATAAGGCATAGCATTGCTCTGCCAGGTGAGCACCTTCTGGGGGAAACAGCTTAAAGTCAGGAGAACCTCAGCAACACAAAGATGGAGATTTAAGATGAACTGTTTGTTTGTTTTCCTTTCACACCCTCACAACGTGCTTCATGTCCAGGCCCATTCCCCCTTGTTTAGACGGCAGGGTATCAGGCGGGTATTTGCTGCTGCTGCGTGGTGCCCGTGCCTCGCCACGAAGCACACCGCATGGCCGCAGGAGTCCTCTGTGCGCGGCAGATGTTACAGCCGCCCACGAGGAGCGGAAATCCTCGGCAAACTGATAGCTCATGAGACTTTTCCGGGTTGTGACCGCGCTCTGGAGGCTTCGAGTGCCTTCCCAGGACGGAGCACGTGCCCGAGACACGGCCTCTTTGTGGCCTGCGCTGCAACAGCGCGTTTCCCGTTGGGAGAAACGACGGACGCTGGCAGCGGGCTGGGCATCCGGCTTTCGGCTGCTTGGCACCAGCTTGGTGCTGGAGGGGAGCATCAGCGACTGGGGTGGGGCAGGAATTACCTCCCACAAAAGCAGATCTGAGCCCTGGTGACCTGCCCCCCCCCCCCCCCACCTGCCTCATCAGCACCTCACCCCACCCTCACCTGCTGGCTGCCCGCTGCCGGGTTAAATGCTCAGCCCCAAACCACCATCAGGTGAGGTCCTGCTGTGGGGCCCTGCTTGTGCTAGTGCAGCTGCCACCACCACCACCACCACCACCACCACCACCACCACCACCACGACAGACGCTCCCGGAAGGGCGGCAGTGATGGGGCGATGCTTGGCCCTGTGGGCACCCCGGTGGCTGCCCTGCGGGAGCCCAGCCCGCTCTGCGGCATCGCCCCTGAGGAGGATGGTGCTGGTGCTAGGCCTGCCACATGGCTGAGGAGGAGCCCCGCGGCGCCTGCCCGTGCTGCTGCAGGTACACTGGCCATGCGCTCCTGGGCAGGGTGCTGGTGGGGAGGCGTTTTTTGGTGTTCCTGTGCTGTGGGGGGTTTTGCTCTGGGCAGCTCGGGCGGGGAAGGTGCTGGGGTGCTGTGGGGTTTTGCACCCACCTAACAGCGTTTCCTCCCCAGCGATGGGGATGCGTCAAGCCGCCATGGTGCTTACAGAGAAAAAAGACTCCTGTGCGGTGCTGGAGCAATTTGCCTGATCATCCCCTCAAAGCCGCAGGGGCTGAACCTCACTGTTTTGGGCAGTCTGTGGGGGCCCTGCCTTTAGACACCTCAGTCAGAGGCATGTTTAGATTAACCGGCTGGGTGAGAGGCTCGCCCCCAGCGCTGGTGCCTGGTGGAGGGTCGAACTCCAGGCGATGCAGCCTCACCGCTTACGGTGTGGGGAGGGCCCCGGCCGCGATGGCGGGCGGAGCCGCTGTGCGCCATCAGGCTAACGACGGAACATGGAGCCCGCGCTAACGACGCTCCTGAGAGGCAGCGCCCGTCGCGGTCTGCTCCCTCTCCGCCGCGTGGGCGCAAGCAACCAGCAGACGTGTCTCTGCCGGGAGCCCTCGTGTCCGGCCCGCTGCGCCTTCCCGCTCCCGTGTGTTGTTGTGTTTTGTTTTTTTTTTTTTAATAGCTAGCTGTAATATTAGATGCTTTAACTCAAATGGCATGCTCTGACCAGCCCAGCATGCCAGTACGGACCTTAGTTTTTACTTCCCTTCTTTGATGCCTTCCAATGATTTCTCTTTTCTTTTGGGGTCCCAGCCAACCTCTCCTGGGTCTGTCAGCTTGTTTCCTAACCAGTTTATAGCTCCGGTGGTGGCTGATACAGACCTTTCACTGCGTATGAACCAGGTCACCTTCCCCCCTTTTTTTCCCCAGAACTCTGAGACAACTGCCTCAAGGATGATAAACCAATTTAGTCTAAAAATAATCTTCAAGGTGGAAAATGAATTCGTGACGTTTCAAAGTTTCTCGCACTCCAGCAGGAGAGAGAAGGGGCCACTTGGGCAGTAAACCCATGACTTGCTCTAGTGTGTTCAAGAGAAAGGCTTGGCTCAACCTTAGCTCTGCAGCAGGTGATAAGCTGTGAAGCTGGAGGACTGTGACAGGTCTGAATTCCTCGCTTGTAAAGATACTTAGACAGAGATTGAAAGATGAAAATGCTCGGTGTGAAAAGATGCTCTTTCTTTCCTCTAATTGTAATAGTCAGCTCTAGGTTTGCATTGCTAAGCTGCTTCAATTAGGAGCATAGGGCTGGTTTCAAATTGCATAGCTGCCAGGGAACCCTGGAATTTGACTTTAACTCCATTTTAATTCAAGATTTAAGTCCTCAGATGAAACCTGGAGTTTTCAGGAAGTAGTATCATTGGTGGTGGCCTCGTTTGCACTCACTAGTGATTAAGCTGATGAAATTGAAACTTGAATGCACTTTTTTTATTGTGACCTTTTTCCTAAAGTGTTTCTGTTTTAATCTTTTAACAGCTGCATTTTTCATTTTATGGGACCTAAATGCTCAGTTTACACTAGTTCCAACACTGCAATCCACAACAACAGACTCCTTGAGGGAATTATGGATCAACAAAGCTGCATCTTCACATACAGGAGACTTGATGGCCTGTCTGCTGACAGGCCTCACTGTAACATACAGCGCACACAGTCAAGACTGCTACTGTGCTGTCAATAAATAAAGTGATACAGTTATTCTTTACTGTAAGAGCCTAAATTGCTCATGTATTTTATCATGATTGCCATGCGTTTCATATCTCTACTGATAGGTGGTTAGACCCAGCTAAGTCCTTAATCATTTTGTTTGATATAGTAGCACTTCAATTAGCAATAAGGCTGTCAGCTGTAATTTGCAGTATTGATTGCTTCCAGTAGATCTTTTTTTTCCTCTTTCTTTCTCTCTCTTTTGATTTATTACTGAAGGAATTTATACTTCTAGTTTCTACTTCTAAGATCCTCAGGTAAGGAGGCCTTTCTATAGAAGACATTTTTAGATTATAGTTTAGATATACTTTAGATAGTTCAAAGTGCAGTAGCACTTAAGTGTCTAAAGATACATGAACTGTTTTGCTTCCTTGACTGCAAAAATAAGTATAATTGGGGAAAGGTGAATTGGTGAGTTTGGCAGTACAGTGGTACTAGGTAAAGCTGTAGTGCCAAGCAAAAAAATAAGTCATTCTTATTTTCTGGGAAGTTCCAGAGAGGTTGGAAAGGTTTGACAGAAATGTTGCAGTCACTGCTGTGTACTGCTTGCTTCTGTCTCTGTGGAGGAAATGGACCTGTTTCCTTGACCAGGATTTCCAGCTTCATGAGAACAGCTAATTAGGCCAGTAATGAACTGCTTTATTTATGAAACTTCCAAAGATCATGATGCCTCACAAAGGTCCCAAATCTGCACTAAATAAAACCTAGCAAAGTAGGCAAGGCCAGCAGAAAATTCAGTGTACTGTTATGGTTTTGACAGCAGCTAATGCTGCATGTGTTTAAGGGATGGGGTTAAACCAACTACTGAGAAGCTACTTCCCAAGGCTGCCTAGCACAGTCGTGGCTTGCATGCCATAAAGGGTGATTCTGCCCTTTCCAGAGCTCCCAGCCCATCGTCCTGGGTGATGGTTAGCTGTTGTCTGATGATTCTTGCTGGTATAATTGTGATGGTTTTTTGCTCTTACTGGCTGTACCATGTTTAGTTTCCTACTTTTGTTGATAGTATTCTTGTTAAAAAGCCTGGGTAACGTAGGACTTCTAGGAGGCTGGGATTGCTCTGTTTGTTGGGGAGCCACTGAGTGTGCTCAAGCCAAGTGTTTGGGGGTGTTAGAGGGTGCAGCTGGCTAGCAGATGCCAGCAGGGTTGCAGGAGCCTGCAGGGAGTGTAGAGGTCTGCCTGGCCTACGTGCTTCAGCTTTTCATTATCTAAACAGTCCCTAGTACTTAATTCTAACAGAACAAGTCAATTTTGCAGATTAAAATCCTTCTGGTCTTCTCCAATGCACTTAACAAATACTACTGAAGGTTTTAGAAAAATTAAAAACTCAATGGAAATGTCACTTAACACAAAAAACCCACAGCTCTTTTTTTATTTTTTTCCTCCCCTTCCCTTCCCTGAGAGATAAATCAGCTGTAACAGACTTGAAGGCTGAGATTGTAAGGGGAACCTGCAGCAGCCCCATGCCTCCTTGGAGACAGAACATGCTGATGCCATCACTACACAGTATATGAGAGAGCAAGGAAATCTTTCTTTGGCTTTGTATATACACAGAAGCACATTCGGACTGGGGGAGTTCCCTAGTATGAATGTGTTGATACTGGTGCAGTAGTATACTGCTGGTGTTACAGACAAAGGAGTAGTTTATGTTGGGATACAGACATCTTAAACTGGTATAACTGCCGCTCAAGAACTTGATCTGGATTCTTTACACTTCCATCTCTCGCCTGCTGATATACAGCTTTCACAAAACTAAAAAGGGCTCCCTACAGTTGAACTGGTACTGACAATTCTCTGAAAAAAGGCTAACGCCTAATGGCAATACTTATGCTGATTTGTGAATTGACCAGGCCTTATTTTGGGTTCAAGGAAAAAAGAAGGATAAATATGGCTCCTAAATGGTGTTCTTTTCAGCCCACTAGTTTGGCCTGGGGACCAAAGGGAGCATGTAGGATTTCCCCTGGCTAATCCTTATGCCTCTGCACAGTTTGCTTCAGGCTGGCAGAGGTGCTGTGTTGTGATGCTTGGGCACTGGCAGCAAGGGGTGTGTGGAAAGGAAACCAATGTGGTGCTGCTAAACAACTCTCACCAGTGCAATGCAAAATTGCTTTGATATTTCCATTACTGCAGTATAAGTGATAGAAAAAAATGTTCACAATGTTATTTATATTAAACACTACTCTTGGCCAGCTAATAACAATAGTGAAACTAGAAAGATTCATATGTGTCTGAGAGATCAGCAGACAGTCCTCTAAGGTAGACTGAGTGCTTTGACAGGGAGGGAATCTTGCTGGAATAATGTTGAAAGCAGAGAGCAGAATAACAATGTGTCAGGAGCACTGAGCTACAGAGGAGTTGAATGCAGAGGGCAACAGAGAGAGAGATTGAACTCCAAAAGGCAGAAATAAAAAGGTTAAGTCACACACACAACTTCAGACAGTCAAAAGGTGCTGCAGAAATCTGTCAAACTGTCAACTCCTTCCTCCCCACCCTGCATACTAACAGTGGTATTTTTTTGGCAATATCATTCTCCTCTAAATCCACATTAATTCACTTATTTTTTTTTCCTTTTTTCTTCTCTCAATACTCAAAATATCTCCTGGAAAACCTCTTCCATTCTTTAGCGAATGCCTGCCAGCCAGGGGAGATGCTCAGAGGCTTCTATTTTCCAAACCTGGAGTATTTCAAGAGCCACCTCTGAGAACTTTAGTGCTCTTTGATCATAGATGTCCATGTTATTTTGTTGGCTCTACCAGCCCAGATAGCAGTCCAGACGTCCACATGGATATAAGTAGGAACCAAGCATTCAGTGCAAACATATTCAGCCTTGAGTTTTTCAGTGATTATGGAGCAGGGGGATGTGTATTATAAACCCACCAGTTATGAAGCTGATTTTGTAATAAAACTAATATTTAACTGCAAACAATATATGCTTGAAGCAGCATTATTTTCTAGACAAATGAGGTATACCTACTGTTCATAGGCCTCTCCTAATCAGGAAAACAGATTTTCCCTATCCCACTGTCATAAGGTCCAGGCTGCACTACAGAAAACAAGCATTTTTAAAAGCATTGTCTGTCTGTCTGTTTCTCTTTTTCTGTGTTTGTATAGGCAGGAAGAATGCAATGTAATCATGCACTGAACCATCTTTTAACCTTGGTACCTATAAACTTACTTGGTCTGTTGCTCAATAGTGGCAGCAAAGGTAGACTGCAGCACAAAATGGGCTCAGATGTTCTGTTTTGTTTTAAACACTTCAGAGATGTAAACTACCTTTCCAATTTCTCCAGTGTTATAAGGTCCAGTGATAGCCTACAGGTTTGAAGTTTTGCAGGAAACTGGAAGGGGTCATTTGAATTGACCTGACTGTTGTAATTTGCTCTTTCATCTTGGTCCATTTTTAGCATGGTTTCTGGGTGTCTCAAAGTAAGCCACAAACCATATCCATCAGTGGAGAAGAGCTTTCTTAAAAGCTAGGCTTAATGAAAGGTTTGCTTGGTGCAAGCTTAACCGGATAGTGGTTGTTTGCTGTTTAATGAAGGTAGGCCATCGAGGATTATCTCTTGTCTCCCTGCAAACTTTGGGCCAGGTGAAATGATACTGTTCTGAGCTAAGCTACTTTGGTTTCATAATCACATCTGTGTGTTTTTGCAGAGCCACCTTCAAAAACAGACTCCTTCACTTATTTCAGAGATAGACATCAACATGGTTTATGCCAAACTCAATTTTCCAGGCCAGTCTGAACTTCATGGGTTTGAATAAAAGAGAAGCAAGGTTTAGCTACTAGAACTCTCTGTATCAGTCACAAGTTGTCTAATAGAGTTGCAATGATCTGTGCTCCACTGAGTGGTAAGAACAGGCCAACGTTCATGCAGGGGTGCCGTTTGGGGAAAAGGTACACTGATAGGCCTCTATGGTGGTAGAGAGCGGTTATGGGATGGGATACACAAAAATACAGTCCAAACTCCTGGTGAAATCAAAGGGAATCTTTACTTTGACTTCTGTAGAAGCTGGATCAGGCCTTCCATGAGTTGTAAGGAATAGTTACATTAATCCATTGCTCTGTAGCTTTGAAAATCCTGCATCCCCTTCACTGGGATGATGATGCAAGGCTAAATCACCATGGATATTTGATCACATTCTGGCTCATGTAGCAGTAAGAGCATTACCAGGCAGCATTTTATCTAAGATGAGTGCTCTCTACAGTACTCACAACAAATCTCAACTTATTGGAACTCCAGTGATTAAATGTTTTACAGACCCCGCAACATCAGAAGGCTCTGTGAAATAGGCATGGCTGCTTTCAATATGATCTCATAGGGATCTGATTACCATTTTGGCTCTCTTCTGTCATTCAAATGGATCTTCAAGGAAGTGTAACCCTTTCACTTTCCGACTTTCTTGGTATGCAAAGCACTTGCTCAGGGATGAAGTACAAAACCTCCAATACTCGAGCCGAATAGTCAGACTGACCGTATCTGTGCTGTTCTTTAAGCAGAAAAATGAGGTAGACTAGCTATGCATCTTGGTTTGGAAAACTTCAAACCCTAAACTGAAAATAAGGGGTCTCTCTAGAGCGGAAAGTCTGGGCTAAACACATTCCTGCTGAATCAATTATGGCAAATGTTTGACATATGTTCGTATGTTGGCACCAATTATCGATAGAATTCTGCCTGAAAAGAGTGGCCGACACTACGGTATGTGCAGAGTCTACTCGCATTCGCTTGCTTAAAATGTAGTTCCTGTAGATTAACAGTGTGACCAAAGTTTTCGTTCCCCTTCTTTTGGAGCAGGAACGTTACAAATGCACATCAAAGAAAATGAGTTCTATTCTGACTTACAGTCTAGGCATGTTCCTGACAAACCACATCTGATGAAGAGTCTTAAAGAAATAGCACAAGCAACGCTGCCGGCAGCGAAACAACAAAAGGGCTGGCCCCTTCCACCAAGGAAGGGAGACTGGTTAATCAAAGGATTTGTACCAGGGAAAGGAACTGAGCACTTTACACTGAAGCAATGCAGTCGAATAATACATATGCAATGACCTAGCTAGACAGCATTCTAGCAAATCACATTTAATTACATATCTTATCCTCTCATGATATTCTTCTCAATTCCACTGCAGTCTGGGAAATCAATAACAAATGTTCATTTTGAATGTCTCTATCCTCTAGCCTTGGACTAATTATGCGCATTCCTATTGTCCTTATAAGGACAGTGCAGTTCTTTGCTTCAAACAAAATGAAATAAAACATGCAAAAAAAGCCCTCCCTTGATAGTATTCAAAACAATAGGAACATAAATTATGAACCAAATCAATTCTTCCCTTTGCGATGTGAAACCTCCTCTAATGAGGTAAGACGGGCCTCCTCCCAGGGTTATTGTCACCTTTTGTGTCAGCTATGGTGCTGAGCACCATCGCCTTTGATTTTGTGACCAGAGCAGCCCCCTGAGCAGAGCACCCACGTACGAATGGGGACTGCTTTGTTTTATTCCTGCCTATTTGCTGTCACGGCTGAATCAAATACATCTTTTATTCCACTGTTTCTTCATCTCTAGGACAGGAATAGCCATGCTTGTCTAAAACCCTCTCAGTGACCTGTGCCCTGTGATTATCAGTATCGGTGTGGTGACACCTGGGGTCATGACACCTGGCGTGTGTAAAGGTCGCAGGTGTGAAACATATCTGCTCTTTAAATAATGTGTGTGTGTGTTCCTCCAAGCTGCTGTAGTTTAGACACTGGGGCCCATCTTCTGATGGACTGCAGCAAGATGTGGCTTGTGTTTTTTTACTAGGAACAAAATGTTTATACAAGTTTGGTGAAAACAGCAAAGATTTTTCACATATTCATAGCGAAAGTAGTAGTTTTTCTTTAAGGGAAAAAGAGCAAACTACAAGTTCCCCTGGTCTTGGCAAATCATGAGGCGTTTTTCATTTTGTAACATCAAAGTCGGCTCCTCTTCTTTGATGTCTTCGCATGCTGTTTAAGGTAAAGCATGAATGAAGAAATGTCAATCTGCAAGGTGTCCATGTAGTTTATGCTGAACACTGAAGAGGACTTGTAGATAAAAGGCAAACACAAGGTTTGATAATGAATGTCCAACAAGGAGGTGTGCATATCTAAAAGGAAACACTCAGCTGGAGAACAGCTCTGCAAACCTTAAAACTCTGCTTAGTCCAAGTTTAAGAGATTAAGAAAAAGTGGATTTTTTTTTTAAAGTGTGGAAGCAAGAAAGGAATTCTGTAAAAATCCGTGTTGTTTTAGAAGAACTGGATGTCCTTTCGATGGTTTTATTTAACAATCATAAATGTGCCACCTGCTGTGCTTAAATTGATGACAATATCTAATTTTGAGAAGATACAGCATTAATACTGGGAAAAACAACCACGAGGAAAGTATAGATTTCCAAAGTATACTGAGCCCAGTTTTATAGTGATTTTTTTTTTTTTTTTTTTTTTTGGTGTCAAGTGTCTCAGCTCTGGCAAAAGTTGTATGTTGAATTCAAGAAATTATTTAACTCAGTTTGTACCTACAGTTCACGCACTTTAATGGAGTCAATATCGAAGCGATAGTCACTCAGGGAGGCTGAGCAGTTTTGGGATGAAGGAGATGACCCTTTCTGGACACAAACCGCACATTTTTCTGTCACAGAACATCTACGTGTGTCACTAGACACTTAGCTGTGGAGGGCTGTGTTACTGTTGTAACTGTCCTGTTGCTTGCACCGAATTTGTTTCGTATTCGTTGTTCCTGGTGCCCATGAAAAGCTCGGTTAGACGAGCCCTGTGCACTCCGCTTGATTTACTTGCAGAGCAGGTCCGGCAGCAGCTATGCTGCCCTGGAAGAGGGAGCAGTGCCCAGTGGGCCCTCTACGTCACTGAGAAGGGTTTGAGTCTGAAATATATCAGTGGCTTAATATTACCATCTGTCCACTAGAAACTGGACCGAGACTTCAGATTAATTTTAATTGAGTTTAAATTAACAAGGCACCAGACTACTGGTGGTGGGTGCTTGTTGCATTGGAGCATCAGAACAAGCAACTCATAAAGGTGATTTTTCCAGACATAGCCAGGCTCCCTTTGCATGTATTGACCTGTATGCCACTAAAATGAGTCCTGTCTGTTAGGATCAGAAATATTTATCAGGAAATAGAGATGACTAAACCTTAGGTGTGTGATAGCTGAGGAATGGATATACACAGGAATCCAGGGAAACAGGAGCCAAAAAATCCATAGCTTTCATCAAGGCACTTAAGTTCTTAGCAGTCTTTTCATCTGTTAGCTGGGAACAATTAGAATGAAATAATATATACTGGGGCTTTGACTATGAGGAAGAGACAAGTGTAAACATGGAATGACTTTTTCCATTTATAAAAATGTATTATACAGAGCTTCCCAGTACTCCCTGAAAACTTTGCAGCCTTGGGATGCTGACTCATAAAAGAAAAATGTGGGTTATAATGCATGGGAACATTGGCACCTTATTCGTTTTTGTTCTTACATGTGGGACATCTTGTGAAAAGATGACAATGTAAGTGGAGAGCATGCCTACTTTCTCTCTGGAAAGCTATCTATGACTCCTAAGGATCACCTCTTGTATTTTATCCCTCTCTGTATCCTACTTTAACAAAACAATGTGAAGAGACCAAAAAAAATCTGGATAAAAGGTGACCTTTTCTTTCATCCAGATGTCCTTGTCAGATACAGATTTTTTGGCTGAAGAAGATTAGATATGGAAAAGACTTGTGGAAAGTCCAAATTTAACAGCCAGAAATATTTTTTTCTCGGTTAAGGTGGGACAACAGTGAATAGAGATCATACTTAAACTATTTGATTGTGAGTAGTATGAACTACTAAGACATGTTAATTTACAGATTCACAGATATAGAAGGTAAGATCTGGCATCATTTTAAGGCTCAGCTGTTAAATAATTTCTATACACTCGTATTTTTTTGGACTACCACAATCAACCTGTGGAATTCACGGCCACAGGAAAATCAAAGAAATGGCTTGGAAAGCTCAAGGGGTGGAGATGCTTCCCTGGGGATGGTGTGTGGCTGCACGACCCTTTGGAGAGCTCTTGGAAGAATTCCTGCAGAAGACCATTGTGCACAGGCAGAGCTTCCCTGAGCTCTCCCCCAGTCTCCAGGACCTTGTGGTGGGGTGTGACAGGTTGTAGAAGCAAGAACAGAAGATTCTTGTGCAATAAAGGGTTCGGGAGCTGAGCTAAAATTTATTGGTGTGTGAGAACAGAAAGATACAGGAGGGCTTCCTTACTGAGCATCAAACTCTCCCAAAGCTCTCCAGCCAAACTGTGTGCTTTCAGGTTTACTTGTGGTAGCACAGTGGAAGGAAGGCTTTTGTAATGACCTGACTCATTAGGCAGAACAGATTGCCCATAGCAATAGCAGCAGCTGAAATACTGTTGTGCACTAAGCTGGTGTGCAACATCCAAGATCTTTCTCCTTGGAATCTAAAAGAAATGGCCAAGGTTTCTTGTTGTAGTGTGTCATGTTTTAAACTTAGACCTTAATTTGGAGTGCAATTAGGTTTGGTGGTTGGGGGGGGGGGTGTGTGTGTGTGTGTGACAATGTATTAGAAAATATTCCAAGATATTTTCAAGGACTTTGCATATGTTTATAGCGCAGTGAGGGGATCCTGCAGAGCCTCAAGTTCACTTTAGCTAGCTCAGGTTCAGCCAGCAGGGAAGCTGTGGCAGAGTGCAATTTAGCACAGCCTATAAAACCTGTCTGAGAAGCTGAGCATACTTGGGTCTGTGCTGTCGTAAAAACACTCAGCTGCACCCAGGCTGGGTGACGGATAACTTAGTAGGTCTGTGAAAGCAGCCATCACACCTTTCCTGGCACTGCAGCCATTTTCTTTGCTGTGAACCATGCTGAACTGCTGACGGACTTGATCCAATATTCATAGAAGCGCTGGTTCCCGCAGACAACAGCATCGCCCTTAACAGAACATTCCAAAACTGAGTTTTTAATTATGATTTTTTTTTTAATCTAGTTCAGTATAACTCTGGGCTGAAACTGACAGCATTTTGTCTCGGTATGTTTTCAGTCAAATTAAATCCCACAGTCTTCTACAGCCTTTACCTTTGTGGTCGAGCTGTTACAAAGAGACATCCACATGCACTTTATTTGTCTGGTAGATATCCAAATATTTGCTGGGAAATATAACTTTTGAGAAGAGAGATTAGCTTTCAAGCTCTGAGTCTTTTAAATGTCAGCTCTGTGAAAGCTCCTGACAGTCAGTAGGTGGAGAGTTAGTATTGTCTGACAAGGATATTCGTGGGGAGCAACTTCAAAATGCAACACAGAAGAAAAGAATTTCAGGACTCTCAAAAGACTTTGGAAACAAGAAAGTTTTACCCCTCAGCACTTGTGCAGAAGTAGCTGTATTTGTTCTAGGAGGCTTAATCACCTCGTTTTGTTATGATCCTCTCTGTTCAGTTCCTCCAGACAGAGGAAATCGAAACAGGTCTGGCAGGTAAAGGGTGAGCTTGGCATTTGAATCTTGAAAAGGTAGAAGAACCAGTGGATTAATTTCTTCAAAGTATATGTCTCTGTGTCTCTCTGTCTGTTGGACTGTGGTATTCTTCAATAGGGTGCCACACTGCTTCAGCTAACAGTAATGAATTTTTTTTTCTATCATTGTATCTATTGTAGTTGGGCCTAGAAGCCCTGTTCAGCCTCATTTGCGCTAGGCATCTTATACCTACCTCTGCAAAGCTAATCCCTGCTGAACAGAACAGAGCTGTTAGAGTTACTTTTCCATCCCATTCTAGCTTGGGAGTTCAGGCCCCACTTTCTCCAGTACCTTACCACAGGAAGGCACTGTGTCTGCGTGCAAGGGAGAAAAGGTGGTGTCTCAAAGGGATCATGTCCTTTCTGATGTATATGGGACGATGAACACCAGACAGTATGTGACAACCAAAGCAGTCTTCCTGATTTCACAGCTGCTTCAGCTTTTCCACCCCCCACCATTCTGAATCTTTGCACCATTTTAATCCCTTTATATCTCTCTCTTTTTTTTTTAAAAAAAAATTATTTTAAGGGCTTTAATCTCCTTTGCTCCCTGCAGAATAGCTCTGCTTCTGTTCTGTCCCTCCCTTTGATCCTTTTGCCCACCTCATGCTCTCCTATCTTAGCATCTCTGTCCTTGTGTTGCGCTTCCTGAACCTGCCACCTCCCTGCATTCTGCAGAACCTCACTGTTAACTGAATGTGCAAACCTTGTCCTGTTTACCAGTTCCCTGGAATACTGCTGCAACTTCCAATGCAGTCAGCTCCTGGAGAGCATTTTGAATTGGAAACACCTCCTGGCTTATCTGTTGCATGTTGTCTCCAAATGGTTTGCCTCTCTGCTTGGACTGTAAGGCTGCTTGGATCCACCTCTCTGTTTCATATGGTGCTGAAAACTCTGACAGCACTTAACAAGCAATGACTGGTAACAATAAGAAGAGTCTTCAAAGAGCTGCATTTACATGTAAAAAGGCACAGGGACATTTATGTATACCAGATGGCCCAAAGCAGGTGGCTATTGTAACATAGCAATGCCATAAGAGGAGAAAGCATGTTGTGATTAAGGTAGCACCTCAGGGTCCTAACCTGGGCTGCTCCATCACTCCTGTTTTACTGGCACTGTACAAACGTATTATGTCAATCACTGTCACAAAGAGATCACAATCTAAATAGACAAGATAACTGCAGTGTGAAATGGAGACAGAAAGACTTTCCAGGGCTCCACAGCCTGTCAGAGGCAGAGCTGGGACTCAACTCAGGGCTTCTTACTACAAACAGAGCATCTTAGTCATTCATCCTTGCTGTTGTTGGCTGAACTGGCTGTTTGGTTTATTTGCCCTGGATCCCCTAGCCTTCACACAGGCTCAGGGTCTTCTCTGTAAGCAAAGCGACCATTGGGAGCTAGGCATCTTAATCTCTTAAAGGCTCTAGGTATTCGTTCTGTAGATCCTTGTTGTGAAACAGGTGACGGACTGACTTGGGGCAGCAATGAAGGTACAAGAGTCGGCGTTTTGAGGCCATTAAATGGACTGAGCCTGTTGAATGCAGGGGATTGCACTAATGCTCAGAGCCCGTCTGAACCTTGGCTGTGGCATTCTGGGAGTGCACAAAGCCTGAAGCACGTGAGCAACTTCAGACTCCATCTGAGTGTCTCTGCAACTACTCAGCTGGCATGTAGGAGAAATACAGAGTGGGCTCTAGAGGGGATCCTGAGAACAGCAGGCCAGTGGGAGGGCAGTCTGTCATAAAGAAAAAGATCACTGAGGCCACAGAGAAACAGTGTGGTGGGAAAGAATCAGTATGGCTTCTGCAAAGGGAAATCCTGCCTCCTTGAGCCATTGCAGTTCAGTGAGGTGCTGATAAGCCTTTGGATAAAGGAGAGCTAGTGGACATCAATACCTGGATTTTCAAAAAGCCTCTTACAAGGTTCCACGTGAGAGGTTATTGAAGAAAATAAGTTGCCATGAGATTGGCAGACAGGTTATTTTATGGATTGAAAATGTGTTAGAAGACAGGAAATGAAGGGTTAATAGTTACTTCACCATTGCTGGAGACAGAATACTAGCCTACATGTCCCATAGGCCTAACCCAGCAGGGCATGTCTTATGTTCTTAAGCTACAATCTTTTTGCAGGGTAAGTTGGTAAAGTGGCCGTACAAATGTCTTCCATGTTACCTAGAGGCAACTGGGAGCATTGTGTTTGGCTTGTTTAGCCATGGTTGACTTGCAGAGGAGAGAGATGTATGTCATGTGGAACTACAAAGAGTCAACTTTCGGCTATTATTTATATCCTTGTTAGTCTAATTTAGGGACATCTTAAGTAAACCATAAGTTCCAACCCTGTTGGATCAGGATGTTGCTGTCTTGATCTTGGTGCACCTGGCAGCTAATTTACTCGAGGAGAGACAGTTCATTTTCACTGTTCCTGGATCTGGGTTTAAAACTACCTTAGACTATGTAGTGCTTTACCACTGTATTCATCGTATGCCTTCCTGGAGAAATAACAGGCAAATGCACTGTCAGAGACCCAAAAGGGATGACTGTAATTTTCAGTTTATTATGAAGAGACAATGCATCTGGAGCGATCAAAGGTAAAAGCTTTGCCCTCCAGAGCACAAGCAGCCCCTGTGACGAGCAGGCACACTGTGGCACACCTGGAGGTGAGCCATGGGTCGGAAGCCGGAGTCTTGTGTTTGAAAATTTCCATTTAGAGGAGGGGAGCAAAACTGAGAGCAGAGTCAAAGGAGGGGCAGGAGCTGAAAGGAAATTGAGCAGTGATTAAAACAGACTGAAGGATTCCACCCCCAGCAGGAGCAGCTTTGCTGCTGGGTCTCTCATGCTGCCACAAGTTTTCAAAACCAACGACAAGCTTGTCTCACTGCAGAAGGAATAAAACAAACCTTAGCTCCTGCTCAGCCTCTCTTCTGGAACATGAATTCCCAGTCTCAGTCAAGCTGCTTTGTTTGACAGAGGCAAGATTTTTCCAACATGTCATGGAAGAGATGTAGAGTGATGTAGAAACAGCTTCCTTGTAATCTGAGGCACTGGAATTGTATTTTTAACTATGTTATCCTCTCAAAATGGGAGTCTGGGAGAGAAGCACAGCAGAAACCATGGTTCTGTGATACAGAGGCAGCTGGTCCTGTAAATAAAAAGTATTACATTAAGGAATCTTGAGCCCAAAATGACCATTCAATATCCCATGGTATAAGTAAACAGAAAAGTACCTCAACTAACCTGAATAGAAGCACGGGATGTGCAGAATCCTGACTAGAGCTCTCTGATATTACAAGAGACAGTTAACTTAAAGAATTTAACTTAAAGTTGCTTAAAGTATTTGTTGTCAAGGAATGTTAGTGAAAACAAAGACAAGGAGAAAGACAGCCTTATTTGTGCAAATAAGAGGTCTCCGTGCTCTGGATGTATTTAACACTTCTTAGATAAGCTCAAGCAGAGGAGATATTCTATGAGCCTGTATTACAAAAACTGAAGTAATTCTACATTCTCTGTAAAAATAAGATGCACTTAAGTCACTTAAGTTCCCTCAGGTCCAGCAGTAAAAAGAACAGCAAGAATGGAGAAGTGTGATAGAACTAGAAAATACCTGCTTGGGGCCAGGAACCTTTAAAGAACTGTCTTTTTCCAATGGCTTTGTTCCTTATGGAGTCCACAAAGGAGGCACCTCGCTACGGAGTGGGCAGGAGTGCAGAGGGTGGGCAGTCTGCTATGGGCTCAGGTCTAACCAAAAAGGTGCTGCCAGGGAAGCCGGGGTCAGCATGCTGGACCACAGTGCTGCACAGGCTCCACGCGGCTTTGGAGCCCGTGTAACTCCAGCTCGCCCGGCTCTGTTGTTCTGCGGAGGCTGTATGACTTCGGATGGGAGAGCCCAAGAGGAATCAGAAAAGAGTTTAAGTAGGCTTGAAAAATCAGAAAAGGTTTAAGTACATTTTGACTGGAGTGAAAACAATAGTCAGACCTGATCAGCCATTCCAGGTGTTTCTGCAAAGAGGAGGAGTGCTGAGAACTGATATCTGACAATGGTGGTAATTGGATACCACATATGGATATACCATACCTGACAAAGCTGATACTTCTGTCTCATCAGTGCTAATAGCAGTTCTGGCTCCCCGCACCATTCCTGACTTCCAGTGTCTGAAAGCAGGCTGACAAGAACTAAGCAGGGCTGTTCTGGTGCTTTTAACCCTCTTGATTCTTTTTCTTTTTATCCTGCAAACATGTCATATCAAAGACAAGGAGACATCCATCCAACTCTAGCCTTGGAGGCTGGGGGAGACATTTGGTGAAAGTGCTATAATTTAAGTCACAGAATAAATCTAAAATGAGGCCAGAGTGTTCAGAAAAAAGCATTGCAAACATTTTTTTTTCTTCAGATGTGTTGTAACTTGATATTAAGGATGCTCCTAATTCTTCAAGTACAGTGGATGCAGACTTCCAAATCATTTGGCTCTGTTCATACTGAATTACTGCCACATGGAGTGGAAGCCAGTGAATAACTCTCTTGCCTTACTCTCCACTTGTTAAGGCTTTTTTTTCCCCCCCATTGGTATACGGAATACAGCACTAAAGTTTCATCATGTCTAATGAAGTCTTGCCCTTTACGGATCCAAATTCACCTTTCTTTTTTTTTCCCTCCCCCCCCCCCCCCCGCCCCCCGCCCCCAGCACTTCTTGGTAAAACAACTAAGCTGAATTAGGTTCTATTTTAAAATGGTCTGCCACTGACAGCTTCAGCTCCACAAGCAGCTGAAAATGGCTGGCAAACCTTTATACAAACAGCATGCAAAACATCACACAAAGCCTAGGGAAGAAATGGCTTTAGATGTAGGGATTATAAAAGAGTGAATACAATTTTAAGATAAAATACAAGTGATTAACTTAATGATGGATAATTTCACCAGTTTGAAAACTATAATTAATAGGAATTAATAGTATATTTAGAAGTTTAGCATAGCTCCACTAAAAACCCTACATCAAACATAATGATATTGGAAGCCTATGTAATGAAGAAATGATCCAGATGTTCATAAAAGCTTACAAAGCATTCGAAAAAAAAGGGGCTACATGAAGAAGCTCTAATGATAAAAAGATGCCACTTGCTGTTCTGCTCTTCTTTTAAATACATCCTTTCTGAAATAATGATTATCATTTGCACTTTCATCTTAAGTTAAATAGCATATGGCTTTGGCTGATTAAAGCCCCCTCCTGGTATTAATCAGCATCTTAGTATCATGTTTCTAATGGAGGCAGCAGTTGCCCTGCTGATATTGTAAGCTTTTTAACAACATCTAAGTCTGTGGATCGCTGCTGCTGGCAAGAAACAGCTTTGAGCCTCCTATGTACACGAGCATTGCAGAGATGTCACTTACAGGTGCAGTTTATATGAGCTTCTACAACATATTGTGTTTTAAATGTCTCTGCTGAAACTTAAAGTTTAATAGTAACCTTTAATAAATAGTTACCTGTTTTTAAAAGAAAATCAGAGAACTTTTGAGCATGGTAACGTGTGATACATAGAGGCACCTTGGAAGCAGCGAGGTGTCTGTGTGCTCGAGTGAGCCGAGGTCGGGCTGTCCGTCCGCACGGCCGCTGCGCTAGCCTGAGCCCGGGTCTCCAAAGAGGTCCACGGGCTCACCGAGCAGCGCTGGCGTGGCTCCACGCAGGGACGGACTCTTACGGTGGCTGAGCTTGCTTTAGTGGTGCTGGGGGCTTGTCGTGTCACCCC
The DNA here is from genome assembly GCF_036370855.1 of Dromaius novaehollandiae. NCBI lineage: Eukaryota > Metazoa > Chordata > Aves > Casuariiformes > Dromaiidae > Dromaius > Dromaius novaehollandiae. The sequence goes on along the minus strand of NC_088110.1, from coordinate 8,455,288 downwards.
CAAACCGGAGAGGGCGAGCTGCAGGCTGTGGCGTGGTGGCGGTGTCACCGCTCGTGGGGACAAGCGGGCCGTGGCTGCTCCCTGGAAGAGGAGGTCACTCGGCCGCGGCCCCGTGGAGCAGGGTGGGCGGCCTCGTGCCGCGGCTGCAGCAGGGTCTGGCTGTTCCCGCTGGAGAAACCTGCGGGGGACGGCCGGGAGGGGACGCGCGGGTCAGGCGTTCCCGCTGGGCTGCGAGGGGAGCAGAGCCCCGGGCAGCCGTGGAGCGCCGGGCGCTGTGCTGCGCTCGCGAGTCCATCTTTTCAGCTTCTCCTGAGACGTGCTCTTAGTCACCGTTGAGATCTAGCAATGGTCCCCAACATGGTTACTTGGTTTTTTGTGCTGCATGGTAAAACAAGCACAAAACAACAAGAAAACTAATGTTAACAGAGAGGTTTAATAAATCCTATTATCTGAGAGGGTTCAAAGGGAAGGGGTACCCCAGTGAGACTGCCAGGCTGGGTGGATTTTCAGCACCCCCTTTTCCACGCATCAAGCGATTCTGGAGACTTGTTACTAATTCTGAAGACTGTATAATACTTAGACTAGAGTTTAGAATTACAGATGCTTTCCCAGATCTCGCATTTGTGTCTTAGCACCTTGAAGTTGTTGGACATTGCTTCCATTTGCTGTTTGATGTAGCTACCCTGAGGCATAGTCAATGTACAATATCCTGCAGCTCTCCGCCCTTTTCCTATCTTGTGCAACAAAAGTGCAGCATGTAATGCCTTTCCATCTTCCAAACAAATTTTAGCAAGGCAGTACCATCATAACAATGTTACTGCCACCTTCTCCTTCATTAGCTCCCATCTTTCTTCCAGACTTGTTAAAGTAATTTCTTTATCTAGCGATTTCTTATACGCTGACTGCAAATTAGCCTCTGTCCCTTTTGAAATGGCTGTTATTAATCGGATATCTTATCCTTGTCTTTTGGAGCTTCTGGGCTCCGAGTATGACTGTCCACCGCACTCACGCTGAGTATCTGGCAGGGCTCGTGGGAGACTCGGATACCTTAGCTGTTGCAGCGTTTATCTTGCACAGTCTTCCTGTAATATATCACAATAGATATATTATGTGCTTGTATATTTTACTGCTGTGTCCCACAGATTATTTTTACATTTTCAGTCTTTGGCTTACGTGTTTGAACTGGAATTTTTTCAATTCTCAAAAAAAAAAAAAAAAAAGAAAAGAAAATCTGTGTTACATTCTTGCACTCTTGATTTTTCAATCGCTCAATTCAAATCTGATTTCGATTTTACCATTTCTTTTTCTCCATTTTGTTTTAGAACAATCTTCTATTAGAAGCGGATGACTTTCTTTTTCTGGCTCCCTGACTAGGCTTTCTTGAAATTAAAACGTCTTTACATCTTTATAAATAATATTTGCATTATTTATAAGCACAGACTGTCTAAATACTTTAAACTATTTCTCTTTTGAGTGCTAGACTGTATGAATCATACTCGTGTGCTGCATATATAAAGCAAATTATGCAAACAATTTCATTTCTTTTTGTTAGCCAGAATCGGTGGTGTTAGGGCCAATTTACTCCCCAGAACAGCTCCTCTTGGCAGCTTAATGTCTTTTTATTTAGTTATTTGCCATCTGCAGCTTGTTTCTGCTCCATTTCTTTATTGGCTATTGATGAGGTCAAGATGGTGCGTTGGCAGTGGCTGCCGACCACCTGTTTTTCAGCTCTTCGGCCTCCGCGGTTGTTACAGCCTCGTGTAGCTGCTCTAGGACGTGCCCCCGCGCGGAGGCCTGCCCCGAGTCGACTCCGCGCCAGCTGCGGAGCCCGAGCCTCTCGCCGCTGCGCCAGCAGCCTCCGCTCCCTCGGCGACCACGCTCCCAAATGACAGTTTTCAAAGGCCGAGCAAATTCCCATCAGCCTTCCTGTAAGTGAAGGAAGAATCTGCTTCCTGTTTAGCAGGAACCACTGACATTGCGTTTCATTTAGCAACCAGCCACACATGCCGTCTTGCAAAAATGCCTCTTTGATCACTACAGTGCCTTCATCTTTCCTCCTTGCTAATTTGCCCTTGCTCAGTTTAGAGAACAGACCGTGGAGTCGCCACTGGCCTTGCGTCTCGGGAAGTGCAGCTAACTGCGCCGCGGAATGGGATCTGCATTAGAGAAACGGAAAGCGGTGCAGCATTTCTCCCAGATTTCTACACGAGATTTTTAGCAGTGGCATCACCACTGGGTTCCTAGCAACTGGGTGCATTTTCTAACAGTGAGAATTACAGTTTGGGGACAGACAAAAACATTGTCTTACCACTGCTTTTCCCTTCCCCCTCCGCCCTGAATGAGAAAGAACTATTCTTAAGGATGTTACTACGACTTCCTCAAACTTGCTCATGGAGCATTACCGCGTTGCGAGAAGGCCTGTGACGTGGGCGAGGTGCATTTCCTTCGGTGCCGCGCGTTTGCTCACCGGCAGTCTGGTCAGCTGCTGAGCTCCACGTAGGGCTGCCTCTGCAGGGGGCGGAGGGAAATTCCGGCTGCATGGAAAACTTGTTGTCCTGGTAGTTAGTGGCCACTTTCTTTAAGTACCTCACGATCCATTCCTCACATCTTTGCCTGATGACAGGAATAAACTGGAGGAAGTAAGCGTTCCTAATTCATTTTCGGAGTGGCTCAGCTTTCACCAGTCCCCATTTACTCTGGGGCGACTTAGCGCCCGAGCATGTGAACGGGTCGGGTGAAGCCTTCCTGCAGGAGCTCAGGCGGCGGGAAGACTGCGCACTAGCAGCAGTGCAACGGAGTGGGTGTGCCTTAAACGACATGGTGCACATGGCAGTAGCAGTCTGCTCCTCTGATTTCTTTTGGATTCTTCACTTCTTCAGATTCACAAATGTTTCACTAATAATATACACAATGGTCCTGTCAGTCTTAATGCAGAGTCTGCATAGCTATAAATTGCATGACATGACAATTATCATGCAATTTGGGGGTTGTGGGAGCTGTAAACATTATTATAATCTTATTTAAATACTCAGTGCTCCAACAAATTAGGCATGATTATAGAGAGTTGATTTCCGCCTTGAATACAAATGCAGTTTCATCCAACCCCATAACACTTCCACAAAAGAGCACAGGGAGAGCATGTGGCTTATGAAGTATCTTTAAAAAGGGAAATGTTGTATATATTAATGAACACAAAATAAAACCTGGGGGAAATATAAATATACTTTGTGTTGCTTATCTCGGGGATAACAGTTTAGTTTTTTTCTTCTAAAATGGCCAGCATTTCCCCAAATAAATATTTGACTCGTACAGTGTATTCTATTTGTACCAGACACTCTCCACATGGCTGGAGTGTGCCCCTTTGCTGTGGCCCTGCATCAGCTGCATCCTACCTCTCTCCTGCGATGAAGCTCTGCTCAGTGGCAGGTGCCATGGGATCTCCAAAGGCTGGCTGCAGGCGCCTGTGCCCGCCGGTGTATATGCTTCTGCTGACTGCTGCTCGTCATCTGCAGCGTGCAGGAGCTCTAACCCTGGACTGGTAGCCTCAGGTCTAGTTCAAAGGAAGAACAAAAAGTCCATTTGCTGAAAGCTGCCATTTTTAAGACAAGAGAAAGCAGGTGGATGCAGACAGGCAGGGAATGCGAGGGAGCAGTGCCAATGCTGATTTGTATGAGCGTGCACTTTGCTGTGCGTTCTGTGTACGTCACCCTCACCGGCAGGAAGGGCTGCGGAGAGGGTGTTTTTACACAGGCTGGCTTAGGGCTGCACTGGGACAGGAGGCTCAAAACTGAGGACATATGGAAGGATAAAATTGCCATTTGGGTTTAGGAGATAGAAAGCAACCGCAGGTAGCAAGTAGTGCCTCTCTAGATACAATGGAGAAGCAAAGATGAAGTGTTTTTAATGCCCTAATTCTTCTCACTCAGATTTCTTCATTGTTGTGTACTGAAATCGTATGGACTAATACAGGAACTAATAGAGGAACTCGTGGTGAAGCAGTGTGACACGCCGCAGGGTTGCCCGTGAAGGGGCATCCACAGCTCCGTCCTGCAGCTGGCAGTTGCGTCCCTGGAGCACGGGGCACAGTGCACCTCGCCACCCCATAGAGGAGGGCTATCTCAGTGAGCGCCGCAAAGGAAGCCTGGATCTGGTTACTGCTTTGAGCAGAACAGAGATCTCAATAGAAATCGGAGTAGTCCCTAGGACATGCCATTGCTTTCCTGCGCTGTGTCTGCATGTACACCTGCTACTTTCTGCCTCTTTCCCCATCTCCTTTAAAAGATACCAGGTGTGACGGTCAAGGCCTGGAAGTGTGGCTATATGCTTCCGCCTACCAGCTGCAGCAGCTGGAAGAGCAGCTCACAGTGCATTTCAGAGGCGATACCGATGACACCTGTGAGATGGGCCCGAACAAGGTGGCCGGCACCACTTGGCTTCCGAGACGCGGTGCACCCCTGGTGCTGCGCCCCGAGCTGGGTCATTCCACTCCCTTTTGGCTGTCATGCTAAAACACGGGCAGCAACGGAAGCTTCAGTGAGTTAAGTATCAGCCCATGGCGTATCTCCTAGAGGCAGAAACATTTGCAGTAATCAGTCAGCAGTGTATTGGCTAGGATCAACAACTGAGGTAACTACAAATAAGTGGCTTTGCAGCCTTTTCTTCTAGCATGTCTTTTGCAATCACTATGAATTATTACAGTGGGTTTGAAGACGTACAAAGAAAGTTCAGCTAACAAGCAAATAGATATAAAAGAAGAGGATAAAGGGAAAGCCAATGTTAATGGCTTTTCCTTACCAAAGACAGCTGGAGTTCATAACTGTATCACTATTAGTCTGCACAGTGTCATTGTCAGTCTGAAGACAGAAAAAAATCAATGTGTTGTTTTCTTTTTTCTTTGAGAACAGAAGAATGCAAGAACTAGATTAGGATAGATTAGTTCAAATATCTGGTCTGATGGCAAATAACACTGGGATCAGAGAAATGAAAATGCTGTATGAACTCTGGCCAGAAATTGTGCATTTCCTAGAAATCCAGTAGTGCTGTTGTTCTCTACTGGGATGCTGTCCTAGCTGCTCGGTTCTCTCGGGACATGGAAGTAGTTTCAAAAGTGAGATCTTCAGGAGAGATGGCTCATCTTTAGCCAGAGCATCTTTGCCCTGACTGCAGCAAGTTCCATATTTAGAGGCAGTGCTCAAACAGCCCTGAAGCCAGACCTTAGCTCAAAGCTCGTGCTTGCTCACAGCCAATGTCCCAGCATGACCCGAAGAGGAACTCCGCTGCTGAAGGTGCACTGTGCTTGTGTGTGATGAAAAATCAAATTCCCAACGGCTTGTTGTCGTTAAAAATCTCCCAGTATTTTTATAAAGGTGGGGGCCTCTTGATCAGATTTCAACATGGATAATGTCATTGTTAAATCCTCTTTGCAGACCTAGCCACCACTTGCTTCTCTTCCTACCCAAGATGGGTACAGCATGTTGCTGTGTCCTGCTGAGCAGCTGATAGGTGTCATCTCAGAAAGCAGCATTCCAGCAGGTCCTGAACTGCAGCACTGCCAGCTCTTGCAACTTAAACACAAACCTCACAATATATTTTTTTTAAAGCTTCAGTTCCTTAACTCAAGTAATTAGGTGAAAATCTTAGTTTTCATTAAAAAGTGCCTCATTTTATAAAAACTGGATATGGAGAGAAACTTCATTATATGTATTTTTATAGGATCAGGAAATATCAGGCACAGAAAAACATGAGATTTATTACATTTTTAGAACATTCCTGAGTTTTTAGACCTGACCTGTTTTTTGTTTTTTAAAATTCTTAGTTTTGCATACTGAAAAATCGGTCATTTTAAAATTATTTCTATATACACTGTTTCATGAGGTATTGCTGTCTGAAGACACTGTTTAGTGTCTGAAGAATATGGTGGGCTGAAATTCCAAAAACATAAAGGATTGTTTTATTATTTATTTGTTAGGTATTTATTTAAATAATGTGATGGGACTATGTCATACTCCTTTTTTGGAGAGTTATTTGTGAAATATTTTATTGCATGCAATGTAGAAAGTGGACCTCTCAATTCAGGATTAATGTACATACCTCCTCGTGTCCTAAGATAACTTATCTCCAAATGAGGAAAGGAGAAAAGGTGAACTTTCAGCATTTTTCTCACATGGGAGAAAGGAGCCCATAATCTTTTGATAATGTAGTAACTGGCCTTAGAAGGGAAAGAAATGACAAGGCTACTTCTGGGAATGCCTTAGAAGAAACCTTCCCATGACAGGCTGCCTGACTCCTGCAGGCTTTGTGGTCCTTCCCAGAGACTTCTTAGCAAGATTTTTGGGACCAGCTATCGCTCTGGCTTTGCCTGTATCTTGCTCTTGGTTCTCAAGCTAGATGTTGCTGTCTAGCCTTGTGTCTCTGTACGTTTCCCCACCTCATCAACTGGCAGCGGAATCGGCACTGGTTTTACTACGTGTGCGTTCTCACGTCTATTTATGGACCAAAATTAAAAAAAAAAAAAAAAAAAAGGCTGCTAAAACAGCTACTGCCACCTAGTGTCACAGCAAACTCAGAAAATCTCACACAGGCAGCTCGAGCTCTTCCCACTGGAAAAATCCTCTGTGGTGAATACAATTTCCATTGATTTCAGCTGGCACTGGCTTCCTAAGATATTAATTTTACAGTTTGTTTAGCGAAAGTACTATATGTTCCTTGACTATATCCACGGAAAAAGCTTTGCACAGGTCACCTGAGAATCCGTACGTGTCAGTTGACACGACGGCAGAGAATTTAACTGCATTCTGCAGTCTTACACGAGCGCGGTGTGGCCATTGCTAGGCGGGCGGTGACGCTGGTGTCAAGGACAGCGGATGGGGAGAGCCCACGGCACGTCGCCCATGGCACGTCACCCCCAGAGCAAGCAGCCTGGCTCGTGGTCTCCCAGCGCCCGTGGCGTTTCCCCCAGTTATAACCTCGCAGGATTGCCCTTGGGTGGCAGCTGGCAGTGTCACAATATAGATAATAATAAGAATTGGAAGGAAATTGGTGTTTCTGTAAGAGGTGAAAAATAGAACCATTGTTTGCACGGGAAAAACTGGCAGTGCCATTTTCCAAAGTAGAAGAGTGTCTACCTGCTCGTTTGTCAGCTTCAGAAAGTTGGCTCTCAGCAACATAAAACCTTTTTAAAGGTATTTGCCATACTAAGATAAATAACACCATTCATTTTAACATGTCTTGGTATTTTAAAACATTGTAATAAATACTTTACATCTGACTTTCTCATGGTGGAAATTCCTTAAAGTAGAATTTAGCTCAGGGAATTTGTGATGTAGCATTCTCTTCAGAATCATATAATTCCTAATGATCCTTCATGGTGAAGACTCTTACGAGACAAGGCATGCTAGAAGATATTAATTACACTTATGGTGCTTATAGCAATAATTCTGATTGAAATGAATTGCTCCATTTATTAATGTGTGGCTTGATACAGTGTGTGCTGTTAAATGTCCTTTCTACGAGACAAAAGCTCAGTCAGAGCAGTGTTATCACCGCTCACCTCTAATGGCTGGATGCTGAAAGCCAAGTAAGATTATCTCTGTCTGGTCTGAGATTTTATCCGTAATGAAATCTACTGAGACTTCTACAGATTTGTGGGACTCAACTAGTGTCTGTTCTTTGAGGTCCTCAGTGCTCTTAGAAATCAATTAATCCTCCAAAAATTTCTGCATTACTTTGGTGTAGCTTATTGAAAACATTTTGTAGACTGTTAAAGGGACGTGGAAAACCTGACACTGA